>NC_064931.1:696149166-696459166 GCF_023897955.1 Schistocerca gregaria | reverse complement strand
CTTCTGCCACCAAACATGCAAAATGCTTATCTTCCTTAGGCTTTCAAACTATGATGTTTCTTCAATTTTCTGTTTACCATGTTTTGCTGATAAAGTTGGCATTAGTTTCCACTTATTCTTTACAACAATAAAAAAGAGGTTTCATAAATTCTCACTCACAGCTGAACAAATACTTGTATTGTTCATAATGACGATAATGTCTCCATGTTAGTGAACCTGCTTTGTCAGCAGTAGCCCACAAATATTTCACCCGTCTCCTTTCAATTGTAATGTATTGTAACTTGAGCACTGCAGTGGCACATGTTCAACATATCATACGCAAGACTAGTTTTATAAATTGTTTGATTTCCATCATCTTGCCAATTGTGATTTACATCACAATTGAGAACGAACTGATCTTTCCACATTACAAGAAATTGTTACAGGAACAGGCAACTACCTACTTAGAGCTACACTTGCGTCAGATGGAATTGTAATAGATATTTATGGAAATTGCATCACTAGAAAACACTGATTGAAGATACGGGGGGGAAAAAAAAAGAAAGAAAAGAAATAAAATAAAAAATAAAAATAAAAAAAATAAAAATTCGCTGTTATTACTCAATTTACAGTATCAGTACAGGACTTGCTACTAATAATTTGCAGTGGCAGACACATAGGCTCAGTATTATAATTATGCAATGAAGGATACAATCCAAAACTTTCACTACACAGAAATAATCAATTCGCATACGAAGTCCTGTTCACATTCTGAGATTGATCACACAAATAGATAGGTAATTTATTAAATAAATAGATATGAAACTAAAGGAATGAAACAATGAACACAAAACTATGTTACATTAAAATGAAATGGACAAAGGAAGTTTATTTAAGGTGGAAACTGGTTTGTCTGTACCCATGGAAATACAGAATATATGTCAAATGTAAGCTAACAGCTTTAGTTATTTTACATTCTATCTATAAATGTAAATAATGTGTATCAAATGAAAAAGGAACAAGTACCCATGAGCATGCATGTATGTATTTATTTATATTTTTTACATAAAAATGTACACAGTGATGTGAAAATGAAATATGCCTTTATAAACTATGTCATTGTCACTCACTTTGAGCCAATTCGAAATTGAAACTTCTATTTCCTATATCCTACTATCTATGAATTCAATCAGAAGATCAGAAGTTAGTGTCTACAAAGCATTACGAAAGATAAAAAAAAGAGAGAAAGAAAGGTCCAACTTTACAAAGAGCAAATGTAGATATTTGCTAAGGTTCAATCAGACTATTAGAAAAATAAGCTTTCACATTACTGCGAAATCATACAAACCTATTTATTACATGCTTTCTACAAATTTAATAATTAAAATCAAGTTTCAGACATCAAAACATCAGCACTGTGGAATAAACAACACTATGCAGTTATCTGATTACGTTATGACTTGGACAGATTAGTGCTCGAAGGGAGTGTGAAATAGCTCCAGATGTACTTGTTTCAGACCCAAATAAACATTCTGTATAGACACCAAAGCTCATAATGTTTTTATAGGTTAGCACTGACAGTCACATGATAAGTTCAATGTTTAATGGGATGTTAACAAATCATGCACCACATCAGCAAATCAGTTACAACCCATGCAAAATTCCTTTAGTGTACTGCAAAATGCATTCCCACAATACCTCATTGATGGGCCACAATCCTGCTCTTAGCAAATTGATTTAAAAATAAACATACATTCTTAAGTCAATATTTGTCATAAACAGATAGTTAACAGCCCTTTGCATGCATTCAGCCATACTTTTCAGAAATTTAAGTACAAAACCACTCTTTAATATTAAATTGAAAATATGTACATCAATCTTTCTGAGCAAAGGGTTTGACAGCAGTGATATGACAATTATTTTGGACCAGTTTCTGTAACAGTTCAACATAATCTCTTCATAATTTTCAGAACTTTTAGAAATGTTTATCAGTCATTGATGGAGATTACAGAGAAATGATGCTACATGCAACAACTGCAGGCATTCTATCTCAGTTTTTAGTGTCAATTTCTGACGTGTGATGCATATTCATGTATCACTTCACAATACTATAACACCTTGTCAGACACACCTTTTTCATGTACATAGTACACTGTATTTCTACATAGTACACTCATTACATGCAATATAAACAATCCACTTACAAAACAAATTACCTAGGCAACTTAACTTCAAGCTTAATTACTTATGTAAACTCTTTCATTAATTCAGAAGTTCAAGGAAGCAAGCAACACAACATTTATCTACATCTACATAGATAGTTCTGCAAGCCCCCATAAGGTGTGCAGCAGAGGGTGAGGTTATATCAACAGCCTCATTCGTGTGAAAAATCCTTAGTTTGAAGTATCTTGTTTCTGTGTGGTATCAGATTCAGTTTCTTCTGTTTACTCCACATTGTTGGCAGTAACATAAAGCTGATCAACATTTTCTCCCACAAATAACTTTTACTCATAGCCAATGAAAATTCCTCTAATAAATAAAAATTAATTAATTCAGTTTGCACTAGACTCAAATGAGCTTCTCACACTCAAGCACCACATTTTTTAACTGCTACCGTAGGGACTGCAGATTGAAATGATCGTCTTCCTGAGCCCCTACCTCAGAAAACTCTCATTAGTTTAATGAACAATAAAGTCTTAAAGTGACTAATGAAGGGAGATAGTAGGAACCACACAATTTCATATGCCTATGTATCTGTCAATTATACTCAATCGTCTTCTGTTACCACCAAAAGAGAAGTTTTCTTTGTAGTTTTGAAATGTATGAAGTATATTGCTATGTTAAGTGTTGCATTTTACTATACAAATTTCCTAATAGAAGCAATGCTTCAACCATTTGTCTGGTGTAACTTAGAAAAACTGCTGAGAATATGAAAAATCAGTTTTCTCTCCTAAATGAAGTTTGGTATTTAATCTCATATCATGAGTCTCTGTGAGCAGCAAATATGTGCATGCACTCATGCACTTACATGCACGCATGCCCCCCCCCCCCCCCCCCACACACACACACACACGTGGATACGCACAAATATGCACAGAAACATATATATATATATACACACACAACAACAATAATGGGGACAGAGTAGAATGCTGGGAGCTGCCACTGGACTGGAGAGAGAGAGAGAGAGAGAGAGAGAGAGAGAGAGAGAGAGAGAGAGAGAGAATTAACTTTTTTTCTAAATTTAATCATTGGAAGCAATGAGAAAATAATGTTAATAAATGAAAGAAAAAATTATGCAGAATGTACCTGTGTTTCAGATGTTGGCTGGAACACTACCTGACAGTCCTCCAGTGAAACACGTAGTGATCCCTGGCCATTTGCCTGTAATTAAAAACAGAATCATTAACATAGAGATGACAGCTGACTGTAGAAAATGTACATGGCTCCATAAATTGGGGCAAAATAACAAATAAGTAAGGGAAACAAAGCATTTGAAAATTGTGGAAGGAGTGAAGATAACAACTTATCATACAATTAAGGCATGAAAGTTTCGGCAGGCACACAAATGAGGCTGAAAGCATCACTAAGCATCCTATCGACCACTACATGTCACAAAAATATGACAAGTTGTTCCTCAGGCCTATTATTTATATTCCACCAAGAACTTTGTATTATTAATCGTTAATAAATTGTTTTAACATCATTTTGACAACAAATTCACCAGGTAGTTTGCAATGGAGCACAATGAAAGGGAATCTGACTGGTTCTGTTCGAGGGAACCATCCCAGCATTTGTCATAACTGATTTATGGAAACTACTGAAAATGTATATCTGGATGGCCAGAGGGGGGCTGGAACCACAGTCTTGCCAAATGCAAGTACAGTGTCTTAACCACTGCACCATTTCAAGCGGTACGAGCACTGTAGCACTTCAAAAACATACAATATGCAAAACAGTGATGCAGAACTTACTTGTGTCATCTGGCATACCTATCCAATGGTTGCATGTTGGATGGCAGTTAGTGCTGTAAGACAAGAGGAAGCTGTACGGGCTGGCAAACTTGGGCTAATGACACTGAGACAGATGCACTTGAATAGTGAAGGTGGACCAGTGCTGGTTTAAGACATGTAAACTCATAGAGTATTTAATATTCATCCTCCTGTTATTGGCAGGCTGTGGATATAACTTCTGACAATAGCACTGGCATCCAGAAGATGCAGCCAAGAGTGGCCTAAGGCTGTATAGAAGTCAAATTTGATTAAATGACTTTCACAGAGGTGTTTAATAACCATCGGTTATAGCCATTGTTAGATCTGTAGAAGAAAGGAATATTTGAGGACAATTTAACATACTATGATGCACTACTCCTGTAGAAAACATCTACAGTGATCTGAAGATAGCAATAACGTACCAAAACCAATGATCACAATGTGTGCCTATGGAATCTAGAATGTCAGTACAAAAAGGTAACCACCATCTACTCCAGCAACAACTGTATTAATATGACACTTGAAAGTCCTGATTGCAATAGTGAATGGTTCTTTTTCCATTATTTGTATTCCAAACAAGTTATTGGACGGTCAACAATTACAGTTGCACTATAGCAAGGTTGCAGCCCAAAAACGATTCTGTCATTGTTTAAAATGGCCCCGATGTTGGGTTAAGTATTTGGACACAAATCAGACATCTTTCATATCACCAACGATCTCATATATGTTAAGTGCAACTAAAACTACCAAAAACTCATAGTTGCACTCAGCATCAATCTTCTACACCATTCCACTATCTCACAATGGTCATAAACACTCTTGTTCTTGCCATTAAGAGAGAGTGTGTCTTGGAATGCATTGTGTTGCTGTCAAGTTTATCACACGGCTCATGAGTCAAGACCAGAAAGACCTTCACCTCACAGTCTGTCAAGAATTTTTTGATCGCGCAGATGAGAACGAGATGTTACTTAAGAGAATCATAACTGGTGACGAGATGTGGGCTACGGTTATGATGTCGAGACCAAGGTTCAATCTCCAAATGGGTCACGAAAGGTTCTCCAAGACCAAGAAAAGCTCATTAGATCATGTAAAATGTCCAAGCCATGCTGACAGTTTTTTTCTTTTACTTTGAAAGGTTACACCTTCATGAATTTGTCACAGGGACGAACTGTTAATCAATGGTACTATCGGAACGTGTTGCGATGCCTGCGAGAAAATGTGAGAAGGAAATTGCGTGAAATGTGGTAATACAGTTCACGGCTCTTGCACCATGATTATACACCTACATATGCATCCCTGTTTGTGCGCGACTACTGTACAATAAACAAAATCACTGTGCTGCCTCCTCCTCCGTACTTTCAAGACCTGGCCTCTGTGCACATCATTACAGTGCTGTTTTTCACAAAAAATTCAGAAACAAGCAAGTATGAGCAGGCGTATATGGCACAAATTTTGCTGCCACATGTTTCTGTCACAAAACATCTGCAAGGATTTTATGACATGAGCCAACTGATATGTCAACATCATCATCAAATTCTCTTATTGTGATTTAATGATCATTCATAACCATTTATTTCACTTCTTTCATATTTTCATCAGTTATTGACGTAAAGGGGCACCCAGAACACTCGTCATCTTCAGTGTCTTCAAGGCCAACTTGGAAAATGTTTGTACCACTCATAAAACCTTATTTTACCCACAGCACAACCACCAAAAGCAATATTCAACAGTTTAATCAAACAGATCCAACCTTCTCGACAACTGATGACAGACTAAATATCCAATATGGCTACCAGTGTACAGATACATTTCAGACATATTTACCTAAACAATGACGAAAAATCTTATGAACTGGACTAATACACCCCATGAAATTCAGAATTCCTGATACTTTTTGAGTACATCTTGTATTTTGCATCCTCTGGTGCGAGTATGAATGATGATGAGTTCTGTAAAAGATAACCTTGGTCACAGGAGACCAAGAATATACAAGCTCTTGTGTCTGTGTGAAAAGTCATACATTGGCCAGACATATCACACTTCTGAAGACAGATATGATGACTACATTCACATAGATGTGTTGAACATAAACATCACACCAGACTAGGTCAGCCACAGAAATTTGCTACTGTTGAACATTGTCTCAATATGGCAAATTACATGGAACTACAGAGAGCAAGATCCTCCCGTTCACCTCCTCGTACTCACACTGTCATTAAAGAACCAGAAAAAATACATATTGCTAATGAATTAATTAACAGAGACACAAAATTTCAGTTCAGCAAAGTGTGGGAACCAGGACTGGTGTCTCTAAAGAATAATCATTTGCAGGCAAATGAATTCAGCGAGACAGCATCAATGGGGAATAGAAGTCGGGCACTGACGCGTAGTCCGTGCTCATTTACTGGGTGGGGTCTGAAACTTGTGGCTGCGCATTCCAGTGCCATGAATACGTGGAGTCTGTAGCTCCTTTCTCCAACAGGGTGCTCTACGTGAGCCACATTAGCTAGATATAGTTACATCTGGAGGTGAGAAGTAGCCGCCTTGTATATACATCTACATCTGTACTCCATAAACCAGCATATGGTACGTGGCAGAGTGTACCCTGTACCACTACTAATCATTTCCTTTTCTGTTCTGTCTGCAAACAGAATGACGGAAAAACCACTGTCCATATACCTCCACAGGAGTCCTAACCTCTCTTATCTTCATGGACCTTACACGAAATGTACATTGGCGGGAGTAAAATCATTCTGCAGTAAGCTTAAATGCCAGTTCTCTAAATTTTCTCAATAATGCTCCTCGAAAAGAACGTTGCTTTCCCTCCAGGTATTCCCATTTGAGTTTCCAAAGCATTTGCATAATACTTTAACGCTGTTTGAACTTATCAAAACCAAATCTATCAGTCCGCTTGTGCTTCAATGTCTTCTTTAACTTGAAATGGCCCAGGTCGCAACCCCTCAACAATAGGTCACACTAGTGTCCTATATGCGGTCTCCTTTACAGGTGACCCACATCTTCTGAATATTCTCCCAACAAATCGGAGTTGACCTTTCACCTTCACATTTCCCTGAGGCATTCCTGATGACACCCTTCTCCCTGATGAACACTTGCTGTTGAGGACAACATACTGGGTCCTATTAGTTAAGAAGTCTTCAAGCTACTCACATACCTGGGAACCTATTCTGAATGCTTATATCTTCATTAAGAGTAGACAGTGTGGCACAATGCCAAATGCTTTGTGGAAATGTAGAAATATGTAATCTGCCCGTTGCTCTTCATCCACGGTTCACAGTATATCATGAGACAAAAGGGCAAGCTTAGTATCTCACAAGCAATGCTTTCTAAAATAGTACTTATTTGTGGTTACAAGCTTTTCCTTCTCAAGGAAATTTCCCTACAAGCGATCTAGAGGACGTTGAAGCCAGTTTCAAAAGTTTCCACTACCTCGACATTTGCGCATTTACTCCTGAAAGGCAGTTTCAGATACGAGCTTTTATTCGTCGAAAGAGAGAGAAGCAAACGCTACACAGCGAACAGACGTCGTCAGGGACATCAGCGGTGTAGGGGAAACACGTTGTACTCTGTCCTTATAGCACTGACACAATATGGTAAACGCTACATAAAGAATGTAACGATGTGTTGCAGTGGTTCATAAATTGGGCTCACATTCGAGAGGTCGACTGTTCCAATCGGCTTCCAGCCATCCAGATTTACGTTTCTATAATTTCCCTAACTGGTTCGGGGCACCTGCCGGCATAGTTCCTTTGAAAGGGCACGCTGATTTTCGTCCCTCTGCTCTATATATTCCGGGCCTGTGTTTCATCTCCAATAAACTCTACGTCGATGGGACTTCAACTTTTACCTTCCTTCCACCCTTCCTTCGTTCCTTTCTTCACCAGGCAGTGACTCTACAGTGCTGCCCACAGCAGTGACAGGTTACTAAGGTTGATAGAAGCCAGACTATGCATCACAGACCTGACTTTTCCCAATTAATACTATTTCAGAACTAAGAAGCTCATAGCTCTGAAGTGCTTACACTTAGCAATTGTCTGCTGATTTGGATAACAACACACCTAACATTAGAGCTAAGAATATACAGTGATGGAAAAAAATCGCAACACCAAGAAGGAGTTGTGTGACAGAAAGATGGTGCAGTTTCTATATCTACTACAATTTCGCGCCAGTCGCTTAAGAGTGGCGCTATTGGTGCCACTATGATGATTCAAAGCAGGTTTGCTTGAAATACACGTTGTTAAGGATGTGAGTATTAGTTACTTTTGAGATTAGACGTAGTGGTTGATGTTAGTCAAGAATTCCTCACTGGATGTATATTCACAATATACATAAATGACCTGGTGGATGACATCGGAAGTTCACTGAGGCTTTTTGCAGATAATGCTCTGGTGTATCGAGAGGTTGCAACAATGGAAAATTGTACTGAAATGCAGGAGGATCTGCAGCGAATTGACGCATGGTGCACGGAATGGCAATTGAATCTCAATGTAGACAAGTGTAATGTGATGCGAATACATAGAAAGATAGGTCCCTTATCATTTAGCTACAAAATAGCAGGTCAGCAACTGGAAGTAGTTAATTCCATAAATTATCTGGGAGTACTCATTAGGAGTGATTTAAAATGGAATGATCATATAAAGTTGATCGTCGGTAAAGCAGATGCCAGGCTGAGATTCATTGGAAGAATCCTAAGGAAACGCAATCCGAAAACAAAGGAAGTCGGTTACAGTACTCTTGTTCGCCCACTGCTTGAATACTGCTCAGCAGTGTGGGATCCGTACCAGACAGGGTTGATAGAAGAGATAGAGAAGATCCAACGGAGAGCAGCGAGCTTCGTTACAGGATCATTTAGTAATCGCGAAAGCGTTACGGAGATGATAGATAAACTCCAGTGGAAGACTCTGCAGGAGAGACGCTCAGTAGCTCGGTACGGACTTTTGTTAAAGTTTCGAGAACATACCTTCACCGAAGAGTCAAGCAGTATATTGCTCCCTCCTACGTATATCTCGCGAAGAGACCATGAGGATAAAATCAGAGAGATTAGAGCCCACACAGAAGCATACCGACAATCCTTCTTTCCACGTACAATACGAGACTGGAATAGAAGGGAGAACCGATAAGAGGTACTCAGGGTACCCTCCGCCACACACCGTCAGGTGGCTTGCGGAGTATGGATGTAGATGTAGATGTAGATGTAGAAATTTACTTTATTCAAACTGAGAATATGTTCCAGGATTCTGCAGAGAACCGATGTTAGGGATACTTACTTGTAATTCTTTGGGTCTGTTCTTTTAACACTCTTATATACAATAGTCACCTGTGCTTTTTTCCAGTCACTTGGAATTTTGAACTGAGCGAGAGATTTGCAATAAATACATGCCAAATAGGGGGCCAATGCTGCAAATATACTGTGAACCGTGGATGAAGGGCAACAGGCAGATTCCATATTCATACATTTCCGTAAAGCATTTGACACTGTGCCACACTGTTGACTCTCAATGAAGGTATAAGCATACAGAATAGGTTCCCAGGTATGTGAGTGACTCAAAGATCTCTTACGTAAAACCAAACTTGGATTCCATCACAATCTGGCGACTTATTTGCTTTCAGCTCTTTTAGTTGTGTCTCTACACCAATAATTCTTATTACTACATCCTCCATACGGGAGTCTATGTGATGGTCAAATGATGGTATGTTTGTATGACTCTCCTACGTGAACAATTTCTTAAAAGCGAAATTTAAAATGTTTACTTCCCTTTTGCTATTTTCTTCTGCACACCAATCTGGTCAATGAGTGACTGAATAGACGTCTTTGACCAACTTAGTGATTTTATGAAGTGTTTCAACATCTCAGTTCACAAGCATATGGTCTTCTGCTCCACTGTTCATCGTAAACATCATCTCACAGTTTTCTCCAAACTTAACCTCCACTTTTTTGCTGATTTTAGACAAGTTCACTCCCTCTCACGAGAATAACAAACACTGCCTCACTCTTCTTGTTGGGTGTATGTCAACAAATGTTTGGTTGAGTTGAAGGCACTATTATGCAAGCACATAATACAATCACTGCAATACCTTTGTGGTGTTTTGTCTTTTTAACATAATATTTTGATGTGCATATTTCCCCACCACAAAAGTTACAATAAAATTGTTATTTAATTACTTATCATTGTACATGGTATAAAACATCTTTCATAGTAGAGTTCATAACAAGTAAGTAGAGCTGCACAATATAACTGATGTATTACAGAATAGTTGTCATAGCCAGATACCAAACTAAGAAATCAATTTCCCAACTCATTTAAAGAGGATGTTGCTAATATGGAAAACTGAATAGCAAATGAAAACAAAGAAATGGTTATGGAGGACACAGACTACACACACAATGAGGTTGGTGTCAGGGTACAGGTCTATGGAAGACAGTACTCTGCTCATACTCTCTCTGCATGGCCGTCAGACAAGGTGAGGGAAGGTAAATACCTGCTATTGTTTAAATTACTTATGAAACAGTAGGAGCTGTGATTAACAATTTCAAATGAAGCTGCAACATAACACACAAACAAAAATTAAATGCTACCCTGATTACTATAACATGGGTTGTAAGAAAAGTTTCCATTAAATATGACAGCAAACCTCTATCTGCTGAACAAACAAAGAAGCCCATGAAATTTTGTCTTATGCTAATTTAATTAATAATGTTCAACTGTCAATTTTGCTACCTGTTGAGCATATCGGTACATAAATGGATGAGGAAACCTGTATCAGGCCACTTTTACTGTTTCACAGTACTGATGTACTTATGCCAAAAAATAAATAGCTATAATAAAGAATGCACTTTACTCTCTTCATCTGTGATTGTCACTAGAATGCAGTAGTTGCATCCTGACTGACTTGTTCCCTGACTTCAAGATGGTTTCAGACACATATGAACTTGCAGGATAGTAGTGAGTAGGGAAATAGTGAAATAATTTGACTGTAACATCTTCTGTGCCTTTGAGAACTATGGCAAGATCATTGCTATTAAAACACACGAAAAATTACCAAAAAGTGTGGATTGTAAGCACATTACCATGTAAAAAACAAGGTAGTAAAAATGTCCCCCAGGGTACGGCTAAGCAATGTCTATGCAAATACTTTTTTTCCAGAAGTGCTAGTCTTGCAAGTTTTGTAGGACAGTGCCTGTGAAGTTTGGAAGGTAGGAGACAAGCTACTGGCATATGTAAGGCTGTGAGGACAGATTGTGAGTTGTGCTTGGTTAGCTTAGGCGATAGAGCACTTGCCTGTGGAAGGCAATGGTACCCAGTTTGAGACTTGGTCCAGCACACAGTTTTAATCTACCAGGAAGTTTCACAGCATCATACTGTTTGAATGCATCATTAGTGTAAGCCATGAACATAAATTGCTTTGGTCCCATACATACAGCAGTAGAAACATAAAATATTTGAAGTGATATGAAATGGAACAAATGCAAATTGTGGACTCTAGTTAACCAGGATAATTCTGTGATGGTCTAGTGCATCTATGAAAGAGGCAACTAACCAAACTATCAACTGATCTGGAACCTATGCTCAAGAGCTAAGTAGTACACACAAACACTCCCTACATGCATTATAGCCTAAGCTCCACAAGATCAGAATGGAAAATTTTGACATACCTAAGTGTAGATAATCATTAGAAGCGTAAAATAAAGCTAATAGGTCACAATGCATGAATAAACGCATAATGAATAAAAAAAATAGGAACGCGGATAAGCTACTAAGCGCAGCATAGTGAACACATTATTGTAGCCACGATAGACACGAAGCCCGTGCCTACCACAGTAGTACATGCCAACTAGCTCCACAGATGGTGAAGATTGAATAAATGTATGATGACACAAAAGAAATCATTCAACTAGTTAAGGGAGATGAAAATTTAATAGTCATGGCAGACTGGAATTCAACAGCAGGACAAGAAAGAGAAGGAAAAGTAGGAGGTGAATATGGACTGGGGGTTAAGAAATGACAGAGGAAGCTCCCTGATAAAATTTTACACAGGGCGTAACTTAATCATAGATAACACTTGGTTCACAAATTGTGAAAGAAGATTGTATATGTGGAAGAGACCTGGAGACACTGGAAGGTTTCAGATAGATTACATGATGATAAGACAGAGGTTTAGGAACCAGGTTTTAAATTGTAACACATTTCCAGTGGCAGGTGTGGACTCTGACCACAATTTATTTAATATGAACTGTAGATTAAAACTCAAGAAACTGAAGAAAGGGCAGATTTTAAGGGGATTGGACCTGGATAGACTGAAAGAACCAGACATTGTATGGAGTTTCAGAGACAGCATTAGGGAACGATTGACAAGAACAGGGAAAAGGAATACAGTAGAATAAGAATGGCTAGCTTTGAGAGATGAAATAGTGAAGGCAGCAGAGGATCAAGTAGGTAAAAAGACGAAGGCTGGTAGAAATCCTTGGGTAACATATATATTGAATTTAACTGATGAAAGGAGAAAATATACAAATGCAGTAAATGAAGCATGCAAAAAGGAATACAAATGTCTCAAAAATGAGATCGACAGGAAGTGCAAAATGGCTATGCAGGGATGGCTAGAGGACAAATGTAAGGATGTAGAAGCATATTTCACTGGGCGAAAGATAGATACTGCCTACAGGAAAATTAGAGAGAGACCTTCAGAGAAAAAGAGGACCACCTGCATGAATATCAAGAGCTCAGATAGAAAACTAGCCATAAGCAAAGAAGGGAAAGCAGAAAGATGGAAGATGGAAGGAGCATATAGAGGGTCTATACAAGGGCAATGTACTAGTGGGCAATATTATGCAAATGCAAGATGCTGTAGATGAAGATGAAATGGGAGATATGATACTTTGTGAACAACTTGACAGAGCACCGAAGGACTTAAGTTGAAACAACACACCAGGAGTGGGAAACATTCCATTAGAACTACTCATAGCCTTGGGAGAGGCAGCCACGACAAAACTCTTCCATCTGGTGAGTAAGACAGACGTATGAGACATGCGAAATACCCTCAGACTTCAAGAAAAATATAATAATTCCAAAAAATTCAAGAGTTAACAGGCGTGAAAATTCGAACACTATCAGTTTAATAAGTCATGGTTGCAAGATACTAACACGAATTCTGAACAGACGAATGGAAAAACTGGTAGACGCCAACCTCTCGAAAGATCAGTTTGGTTTCCAGAGAAATGTATGAACACGTGAGGCAATACTGACTCTACAACTCCTCACAAAAGAGAGGTTAAGGAAAGGCAAACCTATGTTTCTAGCATTTGTACACTCAAAACAAGCTTTTGACAATGCTGACTAGAATACTCTTTTTCACACTCTGAAGGTGGCAGAGGTAAAATATAGGGAGCAAAAAGCTATTTACAATTTGTACAGAAACCAGATGGCAGTTATAAGAGTCAAGGGGCACGAAAGAAAAGTAGTGATTGAGGATGGAGTGAGACAGGGTTGTAAATTATTCCCTATGTTATTCAATCTGTACATTGAGGAAGCAGTAAAGGAAGAAAAAGAAAAATTTGGAGTAGAAATTAAAATCCATGGAGAAGAAATAAAAACTCCGACTTTCTCCGACAACACTGTAAGTCTGAGAGAGATAGCAAAGGACATGGAAGAGCAGTTGAACAAAATGGACAGTGTCTTGTAAGGAGGATACAAGATGAACATCAACAAAAGCAAAATGAAGATTATGGAATATAGTCAAATGAAATCAGGTGATGGCGAGAGAATCTGATTAGGAAATGATGCACTTAAACTAGTAGATGAGTTTCATTATTTGGGATGCAAAATAACTGATGATGGTCGAAGCAGAGAGGACATAAAATGTAGGCTGGCTATGGTGTAGAAAGCGTTTATGAAGAACAGAATTTTGTTAACATCAAATATAGATTTAAGTGTCAGCAAGTCTTTTCTGAAAGTATTTGTATGGAGTGTAGCCATGTATGGAAGTGAAACACGGACGATAAATACTTTAGACAAGACAGGAATAGAAATGTTCGAAATGTGGTGCTACAGAAGAATGCTGAAGATTAGATGGGTAGATCATATAACTAATGAGGTGGTCCAGAAAAGGATTGGGGAGAATAGTAATTTGCAGCACAACTTGACTAGAAGATGGGATCAGTTGGTAGGACATATTCTGAGACATCAAGGGATCACCTACTTAGTACTGGAGGGAAGTGTGGAGGGTAAAAATCATAGAGGAATACCAAGAAATGAAAACACTAAGCAGATTCAGAAGGATGTAGGGTGTAGCAGTTACCCAGAGATGAAGAGGCTTGGACAGGATAGAGTAGCATGGAGAGCTGCATCAAACCAGTCTCTGCGCTGAAGACCACAACACACAAGGTCACAATGCACCTGTACCTCACAAAAAGGGTGTAGTATCAAATAGTGCATTTTTTGTGGTGAAGTTCTTTTCCATTGAGTTAGTCACGTTTTGCCTTTCATCACTGAAATGCATACAACTGCTGACATACAATAAGAACTAGCAGCCACTTAACTTCTTCCCCTCTAGAATCCATGAACAGGAGAATGATCTATTCATTATGTAAATCTTACTTACCTGCACAGGAATCTGTGGAGTTGATGGGATGTTGTTCAACATTTGTGATGGGTGAGTAGTGCTATCAGACTGCAACTGGTCAACTGAATGAACATGACCAACAGCCGACGGTGTGATTGACTGTTCCTCTGCTTCATACATCGCAATATCATCTTCATCTCCAATACCTGCATGTGATTGCAAAACACATAGCATTCACAATAAAATATCTGACTGAGAACTGATTACAATTTGGTTTTTGTTTTAATTCTACTATCAACTCTTTCATTCATCACAAAATACAAGAAGTGAGATATTAAGAAAAGAATTAAACTAATCAATAAATGTCATACATCCTTCCTAAAATCTGTCTTCGGGCAGTTCCTAAGTTAACTTTTACAGCTACGGACTACATAATATACTCCAAATTGTTGATCCATATTAGTCCAAAATTAACTACACAATAATATTTGTTATCTGTGACATTTCCTACTTTAAACACACCATGTGACTGAGGAGATACAATACAAAGTAAGCAGAATTTATCACTGAAACTACCACCTATATATTTCCATGTGAGCTCTGATTATCATTATTTTATTATGATGATCATTTCTCCATATGTAGGCTGGCGTCAACAAAACATTTTCGCATTCAGAGGGGAAAGATGGTGATTGCAATTTCATGAGAATATTCTGGCGCAACAAAAAATGCCATTGTTTCAATTATGTCCACCCCAAATCCTGTACTATTTCAGTGACACTGTCTCAGCTGTTTTGCAATAATACAAAAGTGCTTCTCTTCTTTGCATTTTCTCAGTGTACTCTGTTAATCCTATCTGTTAAGACCCCAGACCATGTGGCAACATTCTAAAAGAGAACGGACCAGCATAGTGCAGGCAGTCTCTTTACTGGACCTGTTACAGTTTGTAAGTGATCTGCCAATAAAACACAAAAACACAGTCTTTGGTTTGCCTTCCAAACAACATTTTCTGTGTATTCTTTCCAATGTACATTGTTCGCAATTGTAATCTAGGTATTTAGTTGAATTTAAGGTTTCTAGATTTGACCGATTTACTGTGTAACTGAAGTTTAACGGATTCCTTTTTGTACTCCTGGATCACCTCACACTTTTCATTATTTAGGATCAATTGTCAATTATCGCACCTTAAAGATATCTTATCTAAATCGTTTTTCAATTTCATTTGATCCTATGGTGATAAACGACATCATCATCTGCAAACCACCTAGGACAACTGCTCAGATTGTCTCCTTAATCATTTATATAGATAACCAACAGCAGAGGTCCTATAACACCACACTGGGAAATGGCAGAAATCACTTCTGTTGTACTCTATGACTTTCTGTCAATTACTACCAGTAGTGACTTATCTGACAGGAAATCATGAATCCAGTTACATAACTGAGATGATATTCCATAAGCATGCAATTTCACTACAAACTGCTTGTGTGGTATGGTGTCAAAAGCCTTCTGGAAATCTAGAAATATGGAATTTGAAATCCCTTGTCAACAGCACTCAACACTTAGTGTGAGTAAAAAGCTAGTTGTGTCTCACAAAAATGATGTTTTCTAAATCCATGTTTAACATGTGTCAATAGACTGTTCTCTTCACAGCAATTCATAATGTTTGAACTCAATATATGCTCCAAAATCCTGCTGAATATCGACGTTAATGATATAGCCCTATAATTTAGTGGATTACTCCTATTACCTTTCTTCAATACTGGTGTAACCTGTGCAACTTTCCAATCTTTGGGTACAGATCTTTTGTCAAGTGAGCAGCTGTATATGAATGTTAAGTATGGTGCTACTGTGTCAGCATACTCTGAAAGGACCCCAATTAGTATACAGTATGGACCGGAAGATTTGCTTTTATTAAACGATTTAAGTTGCTTCACTACTTCGAGAATATTTACTTGTAAGTTACTCACGTTCGCAGCTGTTCTTCATTTGAACTCTGGAATATTTACTTTGTCTTCTTTGTAACATAATTTCTGAAGGCTGTGTTTAGTAACTCTTCTTTGGCAGCACTATCATTGACAATATTTCCTTTGCTATTGAGCACAGAAGGGGCACTGATTGTGTCTTGCTACTAGAATACTTCACCTACAACCAGAATCTCTCTGGATTTTCTGTCAGTTTTCGAGACGAAGTTTCATTGTGGAAACTATTATAAGCACTTGCACTGAAGTCCACACTAAATTTCAAGCTTCGATAAAATGTCACCGATCTTGGAGATTTTGCATTCGTTTAAATTTGGCATGCTTTTACTGTTGTTTCAGCAACAGTGTTCTGACCCGCTTTGTGTACCATCAGAGGTATCAGCTCTGTCATTTGTAAATTTATTTGGTATAAATCTCTCAATAGCTGTTGATATCATTTCTTTAAATTCAAGCCCCACCTGGTCTACACTTACATTGTTAATTTGGAAGGCGTGGAAATTCTCTCTCAGAAAGGAATGATGTAAATTTTTATCTGCCTCTTTTTTAATTCTTTTATTTTTTGGAGGATCTGTGGGTTACAATATTCAATCTCGTGACAACAACCCTGTGTTCACTCACAGGAACTACCTACTTCAATTACGCAACAAGATAAACTACTTCTAACAGCAACAAACATGCCTCTGCCAACTGTGTTTAGGCTATACTTTCGGAACCCTGTTAGGTTGTTCGCAAGAACTTCAGCTGAACTTAACTCTGGTTTTAGCCATCTTTCAGTGCCTATAACGATTTGAGCATCAATGCTCTCTATCTGCACTTGGAGCTCTGGTACTTTCCCAACACAATTACAACAATTTACAATTATTATTACGATGGTTCCTGTATTTACAGTCTTCCTGTGTTCGACTGTAACCTTTGAGACTGAAGCCCTTATTGCGTTTCCCCGAGACCCTCTAAGCTAAAAAAAACGCCCAGTCCATGCCACAACTATTTAGCCGCCTCCTGTTTGTAGTGGACTCTTGACCTATTCAGAGGAACTCTAAACCCAACCACCCTATGGTGCAAGCTGAGGAATCTGCCGCCTACGCAGTCGCAGAACTGTCCGAGTCTCTGGCTCAGATCCTTCACAGTCAGTCCTTTCAACTATGCTGCAAATGATTAGCTCTTGATTTCATCTTACAAGCAAGACTGGCAGCATTTGCCACTTCTGATAGCCGCTCGAAAGTAGAGAGAATCTCTTCTGATCCAAAGTGACATCCATCACTGGTACCGACGTGAGCCGCCAATGGTAGTTGGCAGCACCCTGTGCTTCTCGCGACATCTGGAAGGACCTGTTCCACATCTGGAATGGTGCCACCTACTATGCACACAGAGTGCACATTGGCCTTCTTGCCATGCCCCTAACGGACCCCATAACGTTCATAACATTGGAACTCTCAATTAAAAACAATCCCACCCTGTGTGACCACCCAGATCTTGCAGGCTGAGAAGTTTCAGAGGAAACAGGACACATGATTGCATCTGGCTGTGTGACAGTGTCAACCACAGACAGCACATGGTACCTGTTTGTCAGACTAACTGGGCAGGCCTTACATGTGGTGCCCTGGAAAGTCTTTCGCCAACTGCGACCACAACAATCGCAGACCTTATCCATACTAAACACTGTGGAAAACTACGCTACCCAGACATACAACAGCCATTGATATGGGCTACAGAAATCTACTGTAGACACTGACAAAAATGCAAGAACTATGTCTAATAAATTAAGTTAATATGACGAGATTCAAAAACTGAATTACCAAAGCGCTCAGGTAAGATAAAATAATTTGCTCCCGATTAGGAACTTGTAATGTGTCACAAAATTGGTTTACTTTCCAACACAAACAAAAATGCAATAACTGTATCTATTAAATATTAAATTAGCACACAGAAACTCAACAAACTAAACTACTAAGGCACACAGATAAAACTATACAATTCTCTTCTGATTAGGAACTTGTAAAATGTCACAAAATCGGTTATTTCCCAGTTGCTGCTTGTGTCTCGGCCAGTGGCTACTGCCTGTAAATCGTGGGCTGGGGAATTATATACCTAGTAAGTGGATTAAGGATGGAAAAGACCCACCATGGTTTAATAATGAGATTCAAGAACTGCTGAGAAAGCAGAGGCTGTTGCACTCCTGGTTCAAAAGAGAATGGGCAAATAACAACAAGCAAAGTTTAGTAGAGATTTGTGCATCTGTGAAAAGATTTGAGACTGAAGCACACAGCTACCACCACCATTACATGTTAGCAAAAGATCTGCTAAATATCCCAAGAAAATTCTGGTTCTATATAAAGTCACTAAGTGGGTCTAAGGCTTCTATCCGGTCACTTTTTGACCAGTCTGATGTGTCAGTTGAAGATAGCACAACGAAACATAAAGTCTTAAATATCACATTCAAGAAATCGTTCAGACATACGGCTGTTTCACCATCAACATGCTCCTGAATAGACAACATAGTAATAAACATCCCTGGTGTAGACAAACAACTGAAAGAGTTGAAAACAAATAAGTCACTAGGTTAGAATGGAATCCCAATTTGGTTTTTCAAAGAGTACTCTATGGTATTGGTCCATTACTTGGCTTGCATTTAGTGTGAATCTCTCACTCAGTGTAAAGTCTCAAGAGACTGCAAAAAAAAAAAAAAAAAAAAAAAAAAAAAAAAAAAAAAAAAAAAAAAAAAAAAAAAAAAAAAAAAGCTGCAGCACAGGTGACTCCTGTGTATAAGATGGGAAAAAGAATGGATCCGCAATATTACAGACTGATATCCTGAACATCAGTTTGCTCCGGAATTCTTACACCTATTCTCAATTTGAATATAATAAATTTTCTGGAGACTGATAAGCTTATGTCCACAAATCAGCATAGTTTTAGAAAGCATCACTTTTGTCAAACTCAGATTGCCTTTTTCTCACATGATGATCTGTGAACTATGGACAAAGGGCAATAGGCAGATTCCATATTTCAAGATTTCTGGAAAGTGTTTTGACATGGTGCTCCATTGTAGGTTGTTAAAGAAGGTACTAGCATGTGGAATAGGTTCAGAGATATGTGAGTGGCTCGAAGATTCTTAAGTTATAGAACCCAGTATGTTTTCCTCTATGGTGAGTGTTCACCAGCAACAAGGGTATCGCCAGGAGTGCCCCAGGGAAATGTGATAGGACTGCTATTATTCTCTATATACAAACGTGATCTGGCGGACAAGGTAAGCAGTAGTATGCGGCTGTTTTCTGATGATGCCATGGTGTATGGGAAGGTGTCAATGTTGAGTGACTGTAGGATGATATGAGATGACTTTGACAAAATTGATAATTAGTGTGATTAATGGCAGCTAGTACTAAATGTAGAAAAATGTAAGTTAGTACGGATGAGTAGAAAAAACAAACCCATAATGTTTGGATACAGCATTAATAGTGTCATTTTTGACACAGTCGTGCCGTTTAAATATCTGGGTATAACAGTACAAAGCAGTATGAAATAGAATGTGCATGTGAGGAGTGCGGTAGGAAAGGCGAATGGTCGACTTGGGTTTATTGGGAGAATTTTAGGGAAGTGTGGTTCATCTGTAAAGGAGACCAAATACAGAACATTAGTGGGATCTATTCTTGAGTACTGCTTGAGTGTTTGGGATTCGTACCAGATCAGATTAAAGGACAAAATGGAAGAAATTGAGTTAGGCTGCTAGTTTTGTTACTGGTATGTTTAAACAACATGCAAATCTTAGAGAGTTGCTTCAGGAACTTAAATAGGAATCACTGGAGGGAAGGTGACAATCTTTTCAAGCATCACTATTGAGAAAATTTAGAGAACCAACATTTGAAAGTGGCTGCAGAATGATTCTGTTACCTCCATGATATAGTGCGCATAAGGTTCACGAACGTAGGAGAAATTAGGGGTCATGTGGAGGCATGTAGAAAGTTGTTTTTCCCCCCGTTCTATTTGCAAGTGGAACAGGAAAGGAAATATCTGGTAGTGGGACTGGGTACCCTCAGCTATGCACCATAAAGCGGAATGTGGAGTATCACTGTAGATATAGATGCAGATGCTGAAGTCGTTTCTTCAATTTCCTGAGGATAGAGCAACACACTTCACAGTTGATCACTTTTCCATGAGGGAGGACATGAAACAGAATAACCCCTTCAGAGTTGAAGGAAGACTGATGCCTTTACTGGCTGAGGGTGCAGCTTTGAACTTTTTCTTCAGAGGAGAGGCGGTGTGGCACCACTCCAAGAATTGCTGTTTTATGTTCGGTTCAAAGTGATGAACCCATGCTTCATCGCCTGTAATAATGTTTGACTAAAAATTGTCATAACAATCAGCCTCATAATTGTGCAAGCAATTCCACACAGATGGTCCTTTGTTGTTCTTTAAAGTCTTCTGTTATGCAATGAGGAACCCAGCGGGCATACACCTTTGAGTACTCCGTGATGGACAAGTGTGACAGCACTACCAACAGAGACACCCCACTGCAAAGTGAGTTGTTTTATTCTGATTTGTCACTCATCTTGAATGAGAGCGTCCACATGTTCCAACACTTCAGGAGTCACAGCTGTGTGTGTCCAGCTGATACATAGGAGATTAGACAGTTTTGCGTGACCTTGTTGGGATGATGACAGACGCCTCGCCCAATGCTCCCCTGTGCTTTTGTTCACTGCCAAGTCCTCATGGACATTCTGCAAGCACCTATGAATAAATGTGATGCTCTGGTTTTACAGAAAAAGAAACTCAATGATAGCTCTCTGCTTGGTATGTACCTCCACTAGAGACACCGTTTTGAAGGCTGCAATATCTATCAGCACTTCCTAAACTATAGGGATTAAAAAAAGAATATTCCATCACATGCTCAAACAAATTTCACATTGTTTCAATCAAAGTTTAGCAAGAGAAAAAATGTGTTGCACTCCTTACTGAATGCCCCTCGTATATGCTTCTCCCAGTATAGAAGTTTTAGACATGAATGTCTACAGAACTATACATTATGGATAATTAACACTAACTGCTTAATTCATTTAAGTAATTATGAATTAAATTAGTTCTTTAAGTTTCAATATGATTGCAAATGAGCTGAAACTTCATGGTGTTAACATGCAGCTTGTAAGTGCTATAAATAGTAGCCACATGACCCATTAAAAAGAAACACCACTTGAATAGTGGGTTCCTCCACCACCTCTGTCCTTGAGATTTTTCTTTATGCAAAAGATGATTATCTGCCCTTAATAAATAACACTTAAATTAAAACTAAATGAAAGCCTTTTTGAATGTGAATGTATGAAAAAATGGATTGCTCCCTTAAACGGAAATGTCACCTCTAGAACATCAGAAACAATCACAATAAAATGTACACCCAGACAATGGCTCACACATTATTATTATTATTATTATTATTATTATTATTTTATTATTATTATTAAAAAAACTCTCTGCAGGTGTGGCTCAGACAGGGTTGGCTTAAGGCCCTTGCTGAGAGGGATGCCACAATGGTAAGATCTGTGTACACACAATTAGTAGTGGCCACTCAGGACACCTGAGCACAAGATTTGTATACAATACGTATAACTATTAGTAATGAAAACTGACACAGTTCAAAGTGCTTGGGAAAAAAGGTAGGTGTGAGATGGAGGCAGAGGAAGGGAGGGTGCCAAAGTTGCTTGTGTGGAAAAACATTTTCGGACCAGGCCTGGTTCACAACAGATATCACACGCACAGTTTCTTATGCTATGTTCATAAATGAATGATATCACCAGTGGCGGCTTGTGCAAAATTTTATCAATGTGCTACAATGTGGTGGCCTATAGCTTTTTCATTTACAAGACTAGTAATCATAACTAAATTGAATGTTATCTTCACCTTCATAAATTGAACTGTTGAAACATATTATATTTTACAGTTAATAGTTTAACACTGCAAGGAATAGAATAAAAAAATGTCAGCAGAGGTAACTGAACCCAAGCTAATGAATTGATAGTCGGGGTACTTACCACTCGGCCATGGCATAGTTACGAGAATCACTCCTCAAAAATCCCTCATACTCTACACACACACACACACACACACACACACACACACACTTTCAAATAAAAATACTGACATTGAGCCGTGAGCAACATAGCACTCGTAATGGTGGAAGAGATGATGTCACATCACAGCAGGCACAGTTACAAACAGATAGGCATGGCCCGCCCTTTCTCTGCAGTGATTGTAGAATGGCTAGCCATCATTTCAGCACTCGACAACGGTTTCTATTTACCATGGAGAGAGTACTACAAAACATGTTTTCATCCATTTTATTTGTGTACCAGCACACATTCGAAGAGAAATGATGAAAGTTTAGTGTAATTTCTGGCTCATATTTGAAGACACACCACATAATTTCAGTGGGATTTACGGCTTGTATTCGAAGAGATGTAGCATCATTTTACTGTGATAGTTACAGTGTGCTGTAGCATATGAGCACATGATAACTGGCCACCACTGGAAATCACCAGAGCTAGATAATATATCAAAAAACTGTCACTGAAGTAAGAGACATAAATACAATGTTAGAAATGTTTACATTTACCTGACAACTTCATGATGTTGGCTAAATCCAGTTTATTTTTCTTTTTCTTCTTCTTAGACTTTTTCCTGTTTAGAGGCAGAGGAGTTGGAGCCGCCATTTGGTTTCCATTTGATTCTCTAATATTAACTGTTTCTATATTTTCTTTAGCCACCTCAGGAGTATTATGAAGTCCACTGGGTGAGTTCCTCTTTGAAGCACTTTCACTTGCATTCACATTCAAGTTCACATTTACAGGCGACTCTGACACAATATTTGAACTATTTGGGGTCTGCTGAGTGACAGAACAACTCTGGCAGGATGGTAAAGTGTCTCCTGAAATATCACTATTATGAGAGCACGTTGCAGAATTTGCATTTGTAACATTCAGACTCAAATTGTGCACATTAAGGTTCAAGTTGGTAACTGCTGCATTATTCTGGAGACTTGTTCTTGATGTATTCTGCTGGAAGGATTGTGGAATATTATTTAAGACAGCTGGAAGAATGGTATTTGATGTCTGTATAGACACATGTTGATTTGTTAGTTTGGATGTTTGCTGTGACTGAGTCTGCGGTTGCTGTGGGGAAGTAAGTTGAGACACCGGTTGAAAACTCAATGCTGAGCCTGATGGGACTGCAATAAGCGTGGGACCACTAGGTGTCTGAATTGACTGCAGTTGCACTGTACCCTGTGCTGCTACAAGCCTTAGAACCTGAAACGAAACATAAAATACTTCAGTATATCTTAAAAATAATTAGAACAATATGTTAATTCTCACTGCCATTTGCTTCACAAAACAGCTGACAAAGCAATTACATTTCACATTTCCTGTGGTATGTGGAGGAATTTTAATTTCTGAACCCATATTTATTCCAACAGTATCGCATAAACAACAGTAGTTTCATAAGCCACCAATGTGTTGTCCAACTGAAAGACTTGCACCACAGTGTTGAGCCGCATGGAACAGTCATTACACTAGGAATGTGGAAAAAAACTGAATTTTTTTTCCGTCTTAAATCAATATTTAGAGTTTCATGAACAAAATGGTAGTTAAATGAATTGATTCGGACATCAGGAACATCTTTACAAACAAATTAAAATATATGTCGGTATGCGACAACGACCGTGTTTCCGCTGCGGTCGGATGTCAAATGGCGTCATTATTATTGTGCACTTAGAAAAGATACACTGCGTAGTCGGTTTTTGAGTTGGCAGCCCTGTTAGCACACATGCTTTCCAATGCTCCTTTGTTTTCCTTTGGGTATCTATGGTTTTCAAGAGTTGCTTGTGTTCAAACTTCTGTACATTGTTGAGTTATTGGTGCTGTGTCATTCACGGAAGTAGTTATGCCTCCAAAAACATGTTTTGGAATGGAAAAATGTAAGTTTTATGGCAATTTGTTTACTTCATTGGAAAGTAGACTGTGTAATTACATCCACAAACCAACTGGTTGTTATGTTGACTCCGCCAAGTGCCTCAAGACAGAAGCTAAAATATTTGAGTACCCAGAGTGATATTTCTATAAAATATCATCAAAACACTGTAACGGAATGTGTTCCCATAATGGCTGAATTGAGTGCTTTATGTTCGCTTCTAAAGAATGTTCCTGTGTGTGCACTTTGAGGAAAGGTGGTATTAAAATTGTCTAAGATTTTGAAGGCAGGAAAGGTGTGGCTAGTAAGTTACAAGTGTTTTGTGATTTCTGTGGGGTAACTAAAACTGGGTATTCTTCTGGATTGTGCAAAGAAAGAGTTTATAACACTTGCGTAGGGAATGAAGTATATTGGGAAGAGTAGAAAGGCAGTTCAAACATTTTGTGCTATCATGAATTTGCCCCCACCTACAAGATTTGAGAAGTACACACAGCTACTTCTTGAAAGTCTTGGTCAAGTGAGTGCTGCGTCAATGAAGAAAGCAGTAGACGAAACTGTGTTATGCAATGAAGGTGACATTGATATAGCTGCAGCCTTTGATGGGACATGAATGTGGTCATTTCTCACTGAATGGTGTTATTACTGCAACAGAAAATGGAAACGTGATTGACATAGAATGTATGACAAAGTACTGTACTGCCATGGTTGCAAAGGAAATAACCAAGATCATGTTTGTGTTCAGAATTTTTCTGGGTACAGTGGTGGAATGGAATCAGAGGGAGTTCTCAGAATATTTCAAAAGGTCAGAAGAGAATTATGGTGTACGGTATGTGAAGTACCTTTGAGATGAAGACTCCAAAGGGTTTGAAAATGTGTTGGAAAATATGCCTTATGGAAGAACTGTAAAAACTGAAAAGTTACAGTGTGTTGGTCATGTCCAAAAGAGGATGGACACATGTTTACTTAAGCTAATAAAAGACATGAAGGGGAAAAAGCTCAGTGATGGCAAACCAATTGGTGGTTGGGGTCTTCGAGGTGGACAAACTGCAGCTCTATTATAGTTTAGCCAAAAGAAGTAATCGAGAAAATAATGAGGCCATGAAGAAAGCAGTATGAACTACCTTTTTCCATAAAGCTTCTATGGATGACCATCCACAGCATGCTCTCTGCAACAGTGGTGTAGACACATGGTGTAGATACAAAAATGCAATACAAAATGTTAAGACTTATGCACACCATCACTCCCTGCCATTTGAGGTATTGGAAGCAATTAAGCCCATATATAGGGACCTAAGTGACACTGAACTATTGTCACAGTGCTTACATGGAAAGAGAGAAAATGTTAATGAATGCTTCAACCATGTGATATGGGAACACCTGCATAAAACTGTGTGCGTTGGTTTCAGTACCATGAGATTAGGTGTATTAGATACAGTTATTTGCTTTAATGATGGGGAAGTTAGCAAATGTGATGTTTTAGAGTTGTTGGGACTAATTCCTGGTTTCAATATGAGACAAGCACTGATGTCGATCGATTCCTTGAGAGTGGCCAAAGGCAAAAATGGGTTCTTGAGGCAACTAAAGAGGCCACAATAGCAAAGAGGAGCAAGAAAAGAAGAGAGAAGATGAGGAACACACAAACCAAGAAATTTATGCAACTGGAGGGTTTTAAGAACAACAGAGGTGAGTAACAGAGGAAATGTATCTTTCAACTGAATTTCCCAAGAATCAAATTTACTGACATGTTTGTTTTATGGGTGGGGAAAAAAAATATTTAAGTTAGAAGTCTGAAACTTTTTGTGATACTTCAGGCTACCATTTGGAGAAAAGTAGACTACAGACACCCGCTTACTATCACCGGGAGGAAAAATATACTCTTATTAACTATGAAAAAAAATTACCTTAATTTTGATTGTCTAATTTATGTACTTATAGTATCTAAACTATTGATTGAAATAATTTGATTGTAGTCTGCTTTTTAGATAACAATGTCATAAATGTGTGCACAAAGAAAAGTAGTTAGTAAGTCTATAGACTTTAAACTTAGACTGGCAGGAAAAATTTTAAATTACTGACCGACATAAATGTTTATATAACAAAGTTTATATCAAAACTATCCATCAATTGAGAATTAGACGAGTGATGGCAATATTGATGTGTCGCTAAGTCTACAGCTTTCATTTCTCATGCAGGTAGTATTTCAAACAAATTAGATGTATTCTCAGAAAACATGGCGTGAGTTGTGCTTTTTGACCACCAGCTAAGATTAGGACACTTTAAGGGCTGTAGCCCCATCCACCGTCATGATAGACCAAAACGTCTGTTACATTCTAGATAGCCATTGTACAAGCATGTGACGGTAATGCATGTCAATGCGTTTCTCAACAGAAACGATCATACATTTATGTATAAAAAAACAAAAAACAGAACACCTTGAACAACTAGAGATAGGACATTCACAGGACACGTACATTAGAATGTTCTGCAGAAACAATTAGCACTTCAGCCATTTCGGTGTATAATATGTTCTGTTGCCTAGAGGGACCAGGGTTCGCCACGGTTCCCGATAACTTATTCCATGTGTGATGGCATTGGCTAGTATAAGGCGCGAATAGTGTCCTCTGGTATAGCCACTCATTCTGCACTCACGTGGTTCCAAAGTTCATCACTGGTGGTTGGCACTGGGTTACAGTGCTGCACCCATCGTTACACCACAAAGTTTCGATTGGCGACAAGTCTGATGATCTGGTGGGTCAGGGCACGAGGCTGACATCCTATGACGCCAAAAAGGTATGTGTTCATGCAGCAACATGTGGTCGTGTACTGTCTTACTGGAAAAAAAAGGCCTCTGGGGCGTTGTGCAGAAAGAGTATGGGTAGAGGTTGCAGGATGTCATTAACGTAGGTTACACTGGTCATAGTGCCCTAGATTTGCACACCAACTGTGATTTGTGGATGTACTCAATAGCACCTCAATGCGTAAGGCATTGAGTTGACACTGTAGGTCTTGTGCAAATGCAGTCACTGTGATGCCACTCCCCCTTCTGAGGAGAACCAAAATGTAGCCATCATTTTCAAGAAAACATAATGTGGAATCATCCAGAAACACTATCCAATGACATTTCTGTCCTGAAAGACGTCATTCCCGCAGATCTGTCCTGCAATGCCATTCAGGTGAAGTGTCGATCTTCTTGAGAAGTGGTCTGGCTGGTGTAACCTGACCCACATGGTCATGTTCTATGGCATTATGTGAACCATTCCACTCACATCCATTGCATTGCAAAAACACATCATCCCACACAAGCAGCAATTTCCTGGATGGATGCATCACATATCCTCATGCCAATAATGGGCTCTCTTTCAAATTCTCTGATTTGACAGTACAGTTCGCGCATATGTCTGTGAGGCATCCTGCATGTCTGCTGAAGTCACACTGATCCATTACCTTCAGTTTACAGTGACAAGAGCGGAGGCATATTATACCAGTAGGGGGTGGTGTTGTGCGATATTAATGTTGACATTGAATCCGAGGGCCAACATAGTTCAAATGCTAATCGTTTCTGCAGAATATACTAATGTCCTGTGAATATTAACATCCTACCTCTAGCTGTTCAAGGTGTTCTATTTTTTTCTGAACATGGGTGTACAAAGCTTGCACCTAACTTGTAAACAGAAGTCAAAGAGAAATTATATATACATTTACAGCTAGTATTAGAGACAAGTTCTCAAATACCAACACTAACAATCATAAAGCGTAAAAACCTTTCAGCAAATACGTAAGTCGAAAGACAAGAAAAATCCACTGTGAAAATGGACTTACCCAACTCAGCTGTAATGAAAGAAGAATAAGGAGTCACAGGAAAGAGCTATATACCAAATTCATCACTCAATGAAGACACAGCAAAACAAAACTGTCAAGGGATGAAGCAGAAGTGATACCAGCAGCAGCATCTAGCCCAGGAAAACAAACTCAGCCAAATTCTACATCAAAAGATGCAAGAAACAACAAAGAAAAAAGTGCAACTAAACTTTGGGTCAGCATCATTGGAAGCTGTGACGAGATGCTCCAGTTAGGGTTGATAGAAGAGATAGAGAAGATCCAATGGAGAGCAGCGCGCTTCGTTACAGGATCATTTAGTAATCGCGAAAGCGTTAAAGAGTTGATAGATAAACTCCAGTGGAAGACTCTGCAGGAGAGACGCTCAGTAGCTCGGTACGGTCTTTTGCTGAAGTTTCGAGAACATACCTTCACCGAAGAGTTAAGCAGTATATTGCTCCCTCCTACGTATATCTCGCGAAGAGACCTTGAGGATAAAATCAAAGAGATTAGAGCCCAAACAGAGGCATACTGACAATCCTCCTTTCCAAGAACAATACAAGACTGGAATAGAAGGGAGAACCGATAGAGGCACTCAGGGTACCTTCCGCCACACACCGTCAGGTGGCTTGCGGAGTGTAGATGTAGATAACACTGCAGACCATACAGCCTACAGCCAGGATAATCTGTGGGCACGAACAGCAGCAGTTCCCAGCTAGCAGCCCACCAAAATACAAAAGGTGCAGACAGTGAAGTTCATGAACCTAAATTAGAGGAGAACTTTGCGAGTGCCATCTCAAAATTGTATATCTACAATCTAAAGCACATAATAAAGCCCTCTGTCCCAATGGAAAACAGAAACTAATAACTTTTAAAATATTACACCATAATGTGCAGTCAATGTTTATTCTTGTTGAAATGAAAGTACGGGAGGTGGTATAGCTGTATATTTTATAAAGGATACAAATAGCTCACAAAGCAGAATACAGTGGAATCTCATTGGTATGTCCCCAATTAACAAGTTTTCCCAATCAATTCTTGAAGTTTTGGAAGCCCTAGTCCCAATTGCATTAACCGTATGTTAAACTGTCCTGTTCGTGCATTACTATTTTTTTGTGTTAACCAGTGTACGCTTTTGTCATTGATAAAAAGATGATGACACAGTTTACAAGTGAAGAAAAGTGGAGCATTGTTCAGACAATGGACAAAAATTCAGACATGAAACAAAAATTAACATTCCTCTATCAATATTATATATGATAGTGAGCAAATAAAAAATGCTGAGGTAGCATGTTTGGAAAAGAGGAAATGGCAAATGAAAATGTATGCATGACTCAGTTTCCAGAACTGGAGAACATGCTACTCAAGTGGACAAACAAGTTCATGCTTCAACCATTACAGCAGACCGTACAGTACTTCATACTGAAGCAATATATGCAACACAAAGGTTGGCAGTCACAGATTTCAAGGCATCCAATGGCTGGACCAAAAGGTTCAAGAATAGGCATAATTAAGTGCATAAACGTCTTCAAAATGAGGCTGGAAGAACGAACATTGACACTGTTCAATCATGTAAAAATACTTTCCATCAAACAATGAAGTTTTTAATCTAGATTAACTGGGCTCACTTTTTCACCTTCTGCCTGAAAAAACTCTTTCAGTTCAGAGGAGAAAAATGTCACAGTGGAAAAATTACTAAGTAGGAGCTATCTATTTTATTATGTTGCAATGAAAAGGGAAAACGGAAGTTGCTGCTGCTAATAATTGGAAAGGTGAAGAGTCCACAGTGCTTCTAAACTTTGCAGACATTTGCAAGGCAACATACATCTAGTGTGAGTGCACAGATAACAATAACTATTTTAAAACAATTTCTCCATGCCAAGGGTGCAAGTTTGGCACCAGAAGTACGAAAATCATTCTGTTTACTGATCAGTGTGCTGCGCATCCCCAGGATACATTGTATCTGCATAATATGAATATAGTGTTTTTTCCTCCCAATTGTACCAGACACATTCAGCCACTTGACCATGGCAGTATAAAATGTCCAAAACTAAAGTATTGGAAAATTCTTGAATAGAAGAGGCTGGCTCATCTTCATTCTATGATGAAAAATGTTATGAGCTCGGATGTTACACATTTTTTAAGAAATAGTTGGGATTCCATGCAAGAAAGCACAATCTCAAACTGCTTCAAAAAGGCTGGCTTTCTTTGGATTCTGGTAGTTGCAGAAGACAACATGCCAGAAAATTAAGTAATCGCAGCTGGACAATGGCAGTATTTAATGGGGTGAGAAGGGAACACCGGCTGTCTTGGCTTCGATGAATATGTTGATTGTGATGAACTTGTTGCTGTCTGTTAGTCCATGACAACTGATGAACATCGACATCTACATCTACATTTATACTCCGCAAGCCACCCAACGGTGTGTGCTGGAGGGCACTTTACGTGCCACTGTCATTACCTCCCTTTCCTGTTCCAGTCGCGTACGGTTCGCGGGAAGAACGACTGTCTGAAAGACTCCGTGCGCGCTCTAATGTCTCTAATTTTACATTCGTGATCCCCTTGGGAGGTATAAGTAGGGGGAAGCAATGTATTCGATACCTCATCCAGAAACGCACCCTCTCGAAACCTGACGAACAAGCTACACCACGATGCACAGTGCCTCTTTTGCAGAGTCTGCCACTTGAGTTTGTTAAACATCTCCGTAACGCTATCACAGTTACCAAATAACCCTCTGACGAAACGCGCCACTCTTCTTTGGATCTTCTCTATCTCCTCCGTCAACCCGATCTTGTACGGATCCCACACTGATGAGCAATACTCAGGTATATGTCGCACGAGTGTTTTGTAAGCCACCTCCTTTGTTGATGGACTACATTTTCTAAGGACTCTCCTAATGAATCTCAACCTGGTACCCGCCTTACCAACAATTAATTTTATATGATCATTCCACTTCAAATCATTCCGCACACATACTCCCAGATATTTTACAGAAGTAACTGCTACCAGTGTTCGTTCCGCTATCATATAATCATACAATAAAGGATCCTTCTTTCTATGTATTCGCAATACATTACATTTGTCTATGTTAAGGGTCAGTTGCCACTCCCTGCACCAAGTGCCTATCTGCTGCAGATCTTCCTGCATTTCGCTACAATTTTCTAATGCTGCAACTTCTCTGTATACTACAGCATCATCCGCGAAAAGCCGCATGGAACTTCTGACACTATCTACTAGGTCATTTATATATATTGTGAAAAGCAATGGTCCCATAACACTCCCCTGTGGCATGCCAGAGGTTACTTTTAACGTCTGTAGACGTCACTCCATTGATAACAAGATGCTGTGTTCTGTTTGCTAAAATCTCTTCAATCCAGCCACACAGCGGGTCTGATATTCCGTAGGCTCTTACTTTGTTTGTTTATCAGGCGACCGTGCGGAACTGTATCGAATGTCTTCCGGAAATCAAGTAAAATAGCATCTACCTGGGAGCCTGTATCTAATATTTTCTGGGTCTCATGAACAAATAAAGCGAGTTGGATCTCACACGATCGCTGTTTCAGGAATCCATGTTGATTCCTACAGAGTAGATTCGGGGTTTCCAAAAACGACATGATACTCGAGCAAAAAACATGCTCTAAAATTCTACAACAGATCGACGTCAGAGATATAGGTCTATAGTTTTGCGCATCTGCTCGACGACCCTTCTTGAAGACTGGGACTACCTGTGCTGTTTTCCAATCATTTGGAACCTTCTGTTCCTCTAGAGACTTGCGGTACACGGCTGTTAGAAGGGGGGCAAGTTCTTTCGCGTACTGTGTGTAGAATCGAATTGGTTTCCCGTCCCTCACAGTTTTATTCGGCACGTACCTGTCTAAAACGCGTTTTACAATTGCCTTGAACTTTTTCCATAAACACTCAACATTGTCAGTGTCGGAACAGAAATTTTCGTTTTGATCTGTTAGGTAGTCTGGAATCTGCCTTCTATTACTCTTGCTAAACAGATAAACCTTCCTCCCTTTTTTTATATTCCTATTAACTTCCATATTCAGAGATGCTGCAACGGCCTTATGATCACTGATTCCCTGTTCTGCACATACAGAGTCGAAAAGTTTGGGTCTGCTTGTTATCAGTAGGTCCAAGATGTTATCTCCACGAGTCGGTTCTCTGTTTAATTGCTCTAGGTAATTTTTGGACAGTATACTCAGTATAATGTTACTCGATGCTCTGTCCCTACCACCCATCCTAAACATCTGAGTGTCCCCGTCTATATCTGGTAAATTGAAATCTCCACCTAAGACTATAACATGCTGAGAAAATTTATTGAAATGTATTCCAAATTTTCTCTCGGTTGTTCTGCCACTAATGCTGCCGAGTCAGGAGGTCGGTAAAACCTAGCTCGGTTGTTGAGTGTAACTTCCACCCATAATAATTCACAGGAACGATCCACTTCTACTTCACTACAGGATAAACTACGACTAACAGCGATGAACACTCCACCACCGGTTGCATGCAATCAATCCTTTCTAAACACCGTCTGTACCTTTGTAAAAGTTTCAGCAGAATTTATCTCTGGTTTCAGCCAGAAGTGTTGAAGGAAGAGATGGTAGAGAAACAAGAAGAAAGTGGGGATAAGGATGAACTGGAATCTTTACCACTTCTTAAAATCTCAAAGGCTTAAACATTATGTTTTGCTTAAGCATTATGTTTTGGATTTTGAAGTCGACGAAGAAATGATGAATGTGTTAACAGAGATGGACAATACAATATCAAATTTAGGACATGAGGCAATAAACTAATGACATGTTTCTCAAATCTCTGTGAAGACAGGACTACGCACTGTACATTATTGTGCTATAGCGTAGTTAAGCTAACAACATGTACAGATATAATATACCAATATTTTGTTGAAAAGAAACTTGTATTCAGTTACCAGTAGCAATTCACCAATGACAAGATGCTGAATGAACAATGTTTGTTTGTTTCGAGAAGTGTAATAAAAGATGCAATTTGAGTGTATTTTTTGGATGCTAGAGTGCACACACTCATGTCACACGACTTTCTGCATCCAGTTGGCTGATGGCAGAAGTTTACATGTCTGATATGTTGGATTTAGCCAATATTGCTGTATATAACACCCTTTTGTTTCTTATATACTAACACACAATTTTCTGGGTTTGAAGTTCTGGACATGATCTCAAAAAGCTGCATTTTTAATTGTAATTTATCAGTATAGCACGTCAAGTAGTATGGCACTATAAAATCTCATATTAACCCATGTATAGTGTCCATAATTCCGCATTTTCATTGATGAAAAAATTGAATTGTGATTTATTTGTCTCATATCGTGTAATCAAAATCATTTGATTCACGTACAAGAGACACGTAAAAATTGCGGCAAAATTTCACCAAAAACACAGAATAGCTGATGTTAACAAACGGCATAGTAGTAGTGGTAGTTGTTGAAGTAGTACACTTTTATTACACATACACACAATAAAATCAAACACTTAATTACCCCTTGGTCATACTCTACAAATTCTTCTACCGAATAGTAGCCTCTTCCCCCAAAAATCTGCTGTAGCCTCGTTTTTAAAATTTCTGCCTTGCACAGGTAACAAAATTATTTTTATTTCTCATGTTATACATGTTGTTAAAATAATTCTCCTCAAATAATTTTTGTCTGCTGTGCAGGAAGATTATTATTTCATAAATATTTATGGAGAGAACAGTTAGGATTTGTAGTTTCCAAAATAATGGTTGACAGGACTCAGTTTGCTGTGCAGTTAACATGTATTTTACAATTTTCTTTTGCAGTTTCAGTATTTGAGATACACTACTTGAGCTTCCCCAGAAAATTATACATATCTAATAACATATTCAAAATGAATATAATAAGCAATTTTTTTGTGCACTCAAGTCAGCGGAATTTGCTAATATTTGTGCTGCAAATACAAAAAGGCATAGTTTATTTGATAGGAAGTCAAAACGTGTATTCCACCTTAAGTTCTTGTCCAAATTTAGTCCTAAGAATTTGATCAAGTCAAATTCTTCCATAAGTTGATTCTTATGTTATATTTTAAGTTCGACACACTTCGAATGTTTGGTTTTTAATTTACCATATAGGTTTTTGTGATGTTTAGCCCACTTAACTGGAACCTGTTTTCTAAGGTAACCAGTGTGCTTACAATGGTGCTCAACATATTTTCTGCATCATCATCTTCAATTAAACCAGAAACATTATCTGCAAACAGAACTGATGGGGAATTTATATTTGTGGGTAAGTCACTTATGTAGCATAGGAACAAGACTGGCCCCAAAATGAAGTGTGCCTTGGAGCATTTAGGCACACCTTGCAATACTGTACTCCACTAAGAATAATAATTCACAGCATCTGAAGTGATAGTTACTCTTTGTTTTTTTCTTGTGTAAGCAAAATGTGAACCAATTTAGAGCACTGCCCTTAATACCATAATTGTCTAATTTGTAAATAAGCAAGTCAGCGGTCATGGAGTCCAATGTTTTTGTGAGATCGCAGAAGATACCTGCAACTTTACTTCTCTAATCCAATGATTTGAATTCCTTTTCAATAAAGTTATTCACTGCATTCAGAGTGCTTTTTTGTCATTGAAATTCAGACTGGTTACTTATGATGATATCATTATTTACAATAAAATTTTTGATCTGGTTTGCAGCTACTTTCTGTAACACCTTTGACATGACTAGAAGAATAAAATTATGATGATAGTCTTCCATATCTTCCCTTGATCCTTTCTTGAACAGAGTTCGGAATTTGGCACACTTCAAAACATCGGGAAAGCATCCCTGTTCAAAAGATTGGTTGAATATTTTAGTTGCCAGCCACTGTGGCCGAGCGGTTCTAGGCGCTTCAGTCCGGAACCACGCGACTGCTATGGTCGCAGGTTCGAATCCTGCCTTGGGCATGGGTGTGTGTGATATTGTTAGGTTAGTTAGGTTTAAGTAGTTCTAAGTTCTAGGAGACTGATGACCTCAGATGTTAAGTCCCATAGTGCTCACAGACATTTGAACCATTTTTGAATATTTTAGTTAGGGAAGGTGCTATTATATCACACACTGTATTAATCACTTTAGTGGGTATCCCACCCCACCCAGCAGAGTTTTAATTTTTTAATGATAAACATAACATGTTCCACAACCATTAGTGTGACTTTTGTGAAATCCGTAAGATACTTAGCTTCTTGGTGGAGTCCATATGGATTTACTTTACTGTGAAACTTGGCTACATCAACAAGTGACTGTCTTATTTATGGAGGATTCATTTAAACATTCTGATATTTGAGCTGGCTTTACAATGAAGCTATCATCTATTGTAATCCTAGATATTTAATTATTACCAACTGTAGCACCTAACTATGATCTGACAATTGATCACACTGCTTTCGTCTTTCTTTTATGTTGTACAATGAACTTGTGGTTTGCCATTTGTTTGGCTGCCTTCACAACTTTTTTAAACATAGATTTATAATGACAAACATACTGAGTAAAACATCTGTTTTTATTATTTCAGTTCATTGTGGAGTTTCCTTTTCCTGCCACTAGAAATTTTTATACCCTGAGTTTTCCATGTAAGTTTGTTAGTCGTCTTGTTACATGTGGTTCTAAGTGGAAAAGTTTCAATAAATATTTCCAGAAAGCTACTTAAAATTTGTTAAAGTTACTTTAACTTGAAATATAGCTATTGTAAGGCCATTGAACATCACTGAACTTATTTCTAAATGTAACTGAATATTATTCATTGAAATTCCTTTTCATATGGCTTTTGTTAATGAAATTTCTTTGCTAACTTTTAGTAGTTTAATGAATAATGCAGAATGGCCAGAGATTCCTAAAGCTAAGCAAAATTTAGAAACATCTTCAAATACATACTTTGTATGCAAGGGCCTCTATGTGGTTCCTCTTGTGTACAAAAGCTGTTAGTTAATTCACAATTTTCAATTTTATTAAGAATGTTAATATTGTCAAATGTAAGCCAATGTCCACAGAGCAAATAACTTTGATATTTCTACAATCAGATAGAATAATTTGCAATTTGTCCACTTTATCACTTTTGTTTGAAAATTCAGCACTCTTGATGGACTGACATACTGATATCAAATGTGTATCTATCTCCCAATGGGGATCTTTCAATCACTTCCTTGAAACACTATCACGTAAACTTTTGCTAATATGTGGAGATATTAATGCCATCTTCCTTAAACCTCAGAAAAACAAAGATGTAGATAAACACCACCACTCAAGTGAAATCATTAACACATGTTACAGTGACAACGAAGACCAAATGCTAACGGTGAATTTAAATTGCAGAAAGCAATGTCTATAATAACTGCAATGCAAAGGTAATCTAATAATGATAAATGCAAAGGCAATTTAATGATGAAGTACAAGGCTTATTTATTATCTTTTAACCACTGACAACTGGACAGAGGTATATGAAGTAAACAATGTTAACAGCATGCTAAGTTCATTTCATGAAACACTTCTCCATTATTTCAATATTCCATTTCCATTAAAGTCAAGGAAAACTGGAAACAAGTTCACAAAATCATGAGTGACAAATGGGATCACAATCTCCAGCCAAAACAAGTCCTACCTAAAGAACTACATAAAATACCATGAAGCTGAGGATAAGTTTACAATATAGTGTAAGTCTTACTGTGCTATCTACAAAAAAGTAATTCAACAAGAAAAAACATTTTAACAATAAATTAATAAAAGAATCTAATAATAAAATGAAAGGAATTTAGGAAATTGCGAAATATGAAACACAACAAGCAAGATGCTATAAAAAAGGACTTCAAAAGTTAAATCTAAACAATGAGTTGACTTCAATGTTTCACTAAAATAGCTGGAAACCCAATGAAGAAGAACTGCCATAGAGCAAGTACTCAACACCCAACACATTTGGAAATCATAAAAGCATCAATGTTTCTCTACAAAGCCTCAAACACTGAAGTGCTCAAAGCTGTAAACAAGCCTAAAAAATAAATACTTCAGTGACAGTATTCATAAATTAACGCATCCCTTAGTAATGGAGTTTTCCTTGATAACCTAAAGGTTGCTAAAGTTCCCCCCCCCCCCCCCCCCTCCTCCATAAAAAGGAATCTGAAAATCTGTAGTTCATTACAAGGATGAAGCACAATTAACACATTTTCAGAAATGTTTGAGAAATTATTTTACACCAGATTGGAAAGAGTTATTAACAGATTCTTTTTAATATCAACGCAACAGTATAGGTTGGGAAAAACAAAAATAACAACCACAGCAGTGAATAAATATCTCAACACAACCTTAAAACAATATAATTTCTTTAAATGACTTTTTTTAAAATATCTGTTTACAGCTTTTTATGGTACTGATGACACCAAACTCCTTAGTAAGCTAGCTAATAAAGGCCCTAAAGGAATTGCAAACCAATGATTAGAATTACAACTTTCAAACACAATACTAAAAGTTGAAATGAAATCTGAAAAAAAGAATAATAATTTTCATCAGTGTACTTCACATTCTTCCGAGATAGATATAGTGTATCACAATGCTCCATTCTGCGGCCCATACTATTTCTGCCATATACTGATGACATAAACACCAAGTTTACTTCTCAGCATATTAGACTATTTGCTGATGACACACATACTCTGTTAACAGGTACAGACAAAGTTTACCATGACCAAAAGATTAAACCACTTATGTCATCACTAAGTGAATGGTTCAATGAGAACAATCTCATTATAAATGAATAGAAAACAATGCTAAATGAATAGAAAACAATGCCCATTAGTTTCAGCCTCTCATCTCAAAAGCAAGAAATCCCTAGAATGCTCTTAAATAAGCAAGAGATGTCTGATGTAAGCTCTGTTAAGTTTTGTGGTGTATGGATTGAGGAAAATCTTAAATGGAACACTCAAATCAAATCAACTATATCTCAAATATGCTGTCAATTGTGTGTTTATATTCTAAGGGTACTTAGCAAATCAGTCACCAAATTGGTTCTTATACAAGTATATTATTCTTACTTTCACCTCGTGTTACAGTATGGAATCATATTTTGAGGAACTCACCCTGAAGTAGAGATATCTTCAAAATGCAAAAAAAGGCAATGTCACTGCCATCTGTTTGTATTTATAATATATCATTTGTTAAGACCTACCTATTAAATACAGACATATTCATAGCTGTGGAACAAGATAGAAATCTCACCTAAATACGATTCGGCCCAGACCAACTGGTTACCAGAAATTCATCCTACACATTGAGATATGGAAATAGAAAGAAGAGAAATGCTAAGAGCTTTCACATATAAATTTTTTAAAAAAGTTCTTTTTGAGCAACACTTTTAGACAGAAAATTATTTTTTTGAGAAAGGTAATAAACGTTAACCACCATATTCTACAGCAATTCATCATATTGCAAAAATTTACAACCCACCTAACATGTGAAAGTACAATGTGATGTGTCTTACTTTCTTGTAATATTGCACACACTTTCATGTAACAAAACTGTAACAAATAAATTGTAAAACTTATTTGTAGAAATGTATACTTGACTTGCTCAATATCATACGTCCAAATTGTACAATACTGTGATATCTTGGATCAACATCACTGTGATATCTTGGATCAATACAATATAATACAATATTATTGTCACATCTACAGCCAAATTCTATAATTATCTAGACAACATTTCAGTAGCCCATCATCTTCAGGTGAGAACACTTTTTGCTACTCTCACTGGAACTGATTTGTACTGTGAACAGGGGCCCTGTCATGAATGGTGCAAATTGTTTGCCTCACCTACGTTTTTCCATAATGGCATGGAATTTTGTAAATGCTGGACTTACTCAATGCTACATCATCTTTTACTGTTCCAGGGTATGCTCCAAATAAGGCTGACAGATGAAATACTGTTATAATACGAGTGTTGGAACTTTAATAGCGGCAACTATTTATTTACAGCTCGTACAAAAGAGATGTGTGTTTCAAAGTTTTACTAACCTTCAAAGTAGTCAGCAGCATTGTGTACAGCCCACTGCCAGCAGTGTGGAAGTCATAGAATACACTTAGCAGTGCCAGTTGTGTTGACAGTTCGAGTGGCGCAGTCTATTGCTCGACAAATTTGTAGCAGTTCTAAAGCGAATGCCGTGAAGTGTTTCCATCAGTTTAGAAATCGCCAGGGAAGTGCAGTAGGTGGTATAGCACTTAGCAGCCCCATCAGTTGAACAAATCAGTAACATCTTGCACTGTACGTGCTTGAGCATTGTCCTGCAAAATGATGGTCAGGTCCTGCAGAAAGTGTCATCAATCCTGTCTCTAAGCTGGTTGTAGGTTGTGTTTCAAACATGAACAGCATAGAGACAGAAGTGATGACACTTTCTGCAGAACCTGACCATCATTTTGCAGGACAATGCTCAAGCACGTATAGTGCAAGCTGTTACTGATTTGTTAGACTGATGGGGCTGCTAAGTGCTATACCACCTACTGCACTCCCCTGACTTAAGCCCTCATAATTTCAACTCGATTTCTAAACTGAAGCATTCGCTTCAGAACTGCTGCAAATCTGTCTAGCAATAGACCACACTACTCCGACTGTCAACACAACTGGCACTACTAACAGTATCCTATGACATCCACATCGCTGGCAATGGGTTATACACAATGCTGCTGACTACTCTGAAGGTCAGTAAAACTTTGAAACACGTATCTATATTGTATGAGCTGTAAATAAATAGTTGCCTCTATTAAAGTGGCAACCCTCGTTTATCTTTTTTAAAATCCTTCCTATCTTTGAAGATACAACCCCAGAATATTGAGGGAAAGCAATTAATCAACACACATCTCCTGGTTCTTGCAAATGTCCAATCTAGAAGGCATGATAGGTCTATTTGTCAGTATAACCATTCAGTAAAAATATGAGCATAAGGTATTCTGGCTCTTGTGTCAAGCTTTCAACATCCACGATGGTATGCCCTATTTGTCAATGTGTGCAGGGCCCCCATGCACTGGTACGGTGGATGACAACTTGCTGATGGTAAAAACCGATCCGTATCCATTGGTTTTCTATAAACACTGTGTCCAAGAAGTCCCACCATCTTTTCCATAGACAAATATGTCTAGCCACTAAAGTTTTCCAAACCCTTTCAAACTCCATTGCGAACTGGATGCTGGGATGAAAGCAATTAAAATGATCCAGGAGCACACTTATGATATGTTTGTGGTGTGGCCACACAGAAAAGTCACTCTGAACTTTTTCCTGGATCATTTTAGTTGCCTTCATCTAAGCATCTACTTCGCAATGAAGTTAGACAGGAATAGAAAGCTTAAGTTTCTGGATGTACTTGTCTACAGAAATAATTATGGGAACCTGCAACACTGTGTTAATAGACAACCTGTTCAGGTGGACTGGTATTACAGGCGATAAGTTGACATCCACCACAAAAATACACAGGGGTACTGTGAACACTGGCAACGAGGACATTTCAGACACAGAAAGCTAGATACGAGAGCTAGAACATCATAAACTCATGTTCAACAAGAACACCCAAAAAGATCTGTCATGCCTTCAAGTTTGGGTCTCCATTGAAACTACTAACAGATGCATGTGGACTGGTTGCTTTCCTACCAAATGCTGGGGGTACATCTTCAAAGATAAGGATTTTAAAAAAAATACACTTATATTATACTTCATCTGTCAGATATGGTTACAGCACACCCTGCTCAGTAAAAGATCTAGGATGGAATAAGTCTGATATTTACAAAATCCCTGCCACTCTGGGAAAACATAGACTGGGTAAACAATTCATACCATTCATGACAAGATGTGCTGAGCACCACCACCACACACATTTACTACAGTGTGAGAAATCTGCAGTGGCGGTGAACTGTCTAATTGAGGGACACAGATTGATGTACTAGGCACAGAAAGGTTCTTGTGCGTCTGCCTGTTGGGACAATTGAAATTAAACTGGCAGATAACACTATAAATAAAGAAAAGGACTTCCCTTTTAAATAAAATGTCAAACCTTGTTTCATCCAACATTAAGAAACAATAGTCTTTGACTCGGTCAGCAGTTGTAGTGACAGAGGTAGTCTAAAGCAATTTATCTTTCCTCCCAGCTTTCAGCATAGGGGTTCTGTACTTTCACTAGCGTTAGGTGGCTGCAGAAATTATTTCTGGGGTGCATGTTGATGGTCTTCTGACGCATATAAAAGGGCTGCCATTCACAGTACGGATCAGTTCTGGTGAGGGAAGCAAACAGCATTCTCACCTGAGGATGGTATCTGAATATATCCCTGAATTGTTGTCTCTGGATGACTGAATTATCTGGCTGCAGACCTGACAAGAACATCAATCACAACAGAGCTGTTTCATGTTTAACACTAGACACACTGAAACTTCTTGGCAGATTAAAACTATGCAACTGACCAAGACTTGAATCCAGAATACTCCTTTAATAGATAACAATCTTACCAAAGGAGCTATCCAAACACAAAAGCATTTCTTTAGTGTCACATATAATAGACACTATGACAAGAGTAACAACAGCCAAATCAAATAAACATTAAAAACATTGTAGATACTTATTCACACTCTAATAAATCACAGATGGAACCAGCATAATGCATTTGCTGCAGTCATTCTTAGCACAAAATGCCTTAATTTATTATAATAATAAGACAAATATCTCAAATTGAAGAAAGGCTGCATGGTATAAATTTTTTTTCCAACAGGGACTACTGAACAGTACTGATAGATTTAAATATAATAAAGACCATCAGATAGTAGCACATGAGAATTATTTCTTTTTAATGCAATGCTATCATGCTTTGAGCTGGCTTCGTGTTTATTTTCCATTACAATGAACAATGAAAACCCTATCTAGAACATGTAGCTATCATATAGTGAATAACTTATCGAGTTTATGCCAACTTCTGTCACATACTATAACACTAAATCACAACAGATAGTTTGCCAGATATCTGGATATGAGTAGCAATATTCCTATGTCTCCAACTGCATTTGCCACCAGTTCTAGATATGATCGATTGCTAATCTCTAACAGGTTATGTAACACATTTTTGTTTCGTGCAACTGCTCTATTAACATATATTTTATAGAAGGTCTTGTCACATTGCCTTCCCTGTATTATATAATCAATGAAGTTTTCTAAGAATTTCTTTTTTTATGCTCAGTTTGTTTACTGTAAATGCTACTTGGATTGGTCATCATGTAGGTGTATATTTTGACTTCTCCTAGTCAATCCCTCTGTCACACATTCTCCGCTATGTGAAGCACTTTTAAGCTATCACTAATATCTTTAACAGAAATGGTGTACATTAAAAATCAATTGATTGTTTTCACATATTCTACAGTGGAACTTCACACGGCGAGTATAATTTGTTCCATAATCTTTCTCATAGTGCGAAACAGCATTATCATCAAATAAATTTGTACCACACATAGCCAATGTTTTATTGGGATGGCGATTTTCAATGTATGATGCAACCAATTCCCATGCTTTCAGCATTTATCCTACTGCACCAGAAGATTGCTGCTTTGCTGTTATGGCCTCCTCCTCCTCCTCCTCTTCTTCTTCTTCTTCTTCTTCTTCTTCTTCTGAAGAACTTCTCTCCACAAGTTCCTGCCCTGAAATACACTGCAAGTCCATAAGCTCTTTGATGGTCATTACTTGATTGTGATCTTCCACAAGTTCATCTACATCATTGTTATCGACTTCTATTCCCATGCTCTTGGCCAAAGATAATGTCATTGACTACAGGCTCCACTGGTACTGACTCAAATGTCTCAAGGGTCACATTCGACAATGCACTCTGACCAAAGCTTCCCACACCTTCCCAATCATATTGATGCAGGCAACGATGTTGAAATGATATTTCCAAAACTCTCTCAGTAGTTTCAGGCAACTCAAAGCAATGCTCGGATAGCACTTTAGTGAAGAGCTTCTTAAAGGTAGAAATAATCTACTGGTCCATATGCTACAGTAACGCTGTGCTGTTGCGAGGCAGAAACTGGATCCTGATGAATTGAAATTCTTCAAGGAGGTGGTCTTGTAGGCCAGGAGAATGGGCAGGAGCATTGTCCAAGCAAGACATGGAGTGGCAGATTCATCTCAAGCAAATATTTTTTCACTGAAGAACCAAACACTTCATTGATCCAATCACAAAAAAGGTCATGGGTCACCGAAGTCTTGTTGCTGGACCTCCACATCATGTTTAACCTGATCTTCTGGACTTTAGGCCTTTGTGAAGGCTCGTGTAGTTCCTGAATGGTAAACAAGCAGTGGTTTAATTTTCAAATCTCTGCTTGCATTGGCAAGGAATAGCAGTGTGAGACAGTCTTTCATTGGCTTGTGACCGGGCAATGCATTCTCCTCTGCTGTTATGAAGGTACACTTCAGCATCTTTTTCCAGATTAGACCTGTCTCGTCAAAATTAAAAAATCTGTTGCGGCAGATAACACTCAGAATCTACGAGCATCTTGAACTTGCTGATAAAGTTCTCTGCTGCCTTTGTGTCGAAGCTGGCTGCTTTGCCATGGCTTCCAATGATGTGGAGGCCGGTTCTTCTCTTAAAATTCTCGAATCACCCACTGTTTCCCTTAAACATTTCTGCAGCTGCTGATGACCCTGAACCTACTGAATGAGGTCAGCGAAAATCATTCTCGCCTTTTCAAAAATGATGTTCTCATTAATAGAATCACCTTGCAATTGCTTTTCCTTTATCCACATAAGAAGCAATCTTTCGACATCGTTTAGAATACAAAACCATTGTTTAGATACTCTTGTCACTCCCTTTGAAGCATCTATGTCCTTAATCTTGTCCTTGGCCTTGAGGATAGTGCAAATAGTTGATATAGACCGATTGTATGTAGGTGCTGAATCAGCATTTTTCAATGATTTTACATTTTATTTCTCTTGTGTCATCATCTCATGGCTTTCTCTTTGGGGCATTTCTACTAAGGTTATTAAAATTTGCACACACACACACACACACACACACACACACACACACACACACACACACACACACACACAAGATGTGAACAAAAGTTTAGAAAAATGAGTGATCACAAGCTGCACTAAGATGGTAGCAGAAAGAGTGCTAAACCCAGACTGCAGTAAATACTAAAGACCCTGTTAATATGCCACTGCTGACAGTGTAATGTGTTCATATAGTTGAGCATTTCCCCACTGCATGGCTGGTGTCATCACATTAAATCATTGTCACTTGTTATGCGAAACATCGTTCATTAACTGAGTCATTTTTTTACAATTTATTTTGCTCGTTATGCAAATTGCACATTACTTGCCCAATGTAATGAAAAGACACACCCTTAATGAATTTTACACACTAATGTTTTATCAATTTGTGCCAGATATTATTTCTCAAATGGTTCTCAGTTCTAAATGCAATTTTCTCATTGGGTCATCATATTATTCGGGCTATCTTGTGTGGGACAGGCCATACAAATGGTAGAACAGCAACTTCAATTTTATTACTTTTTGCTCTAATAATCTATAACTTTATTTCTCAATTATTGTTGTTATTCAGAGTTTTCACTTTTTCTTTGTATTTTTTGCCAACTATGTTGGCATGATTACTGTTATTACATGCTATGTATAGAAGTATATCTAGCTGACAAGTTCTATTCTCTTCAGACATGAGTCTGCATTAGCCTATCAATAATTGCTGCTGTGTGTGTGGCACAATGAAGCATGAATGATGATGTCTGTGGTAGAAATTTTCCAATATATGCTGAAAGCACTGGTCAAGTGCAGACTCTTTCCTGTGAGATAATATATAATTCTTTTGGCAGTTAGCAGTTCTTCAGAGGAAGTGGTAGCAGGACTCAACATAATGTTGAGTACATCACAGACTTCAACCAATCAAGAATGTTTCAGAGAACTGAGTGATGAGGTTGTTTATAGCTTCATTTTATAGAGTCTGAAGTGATGACACGTAAAGGCAGCAAAATTTCACCTTGCAAAGAAGATACACTGTGACACCACCTACTTGCTTGCTAGTGTAGTGGAGAAGAGGCACCTATGGTGTGTGTTATTAATATAGATAAACACACAATGTTGTTGTTGTTGTTGTTGTTTTTCAGAGTCTATTACTCAGAGGCATCAGATTATTGCAAATTAATCTTGAAGGTCGAAATGCAAGAGCCTGGTTTATGGTAGAAAATTCCGTTGTTCTGCGTGTATTGTGAATCCTACAGGGCTACACTGGAGGAGAGCCACCTTAGCAGTAAACTATTTCTCTACGATTTACTTTCTTGGTGTCCTGGAAACTTCCACAGCTGGTAAAAGGGGGAGTAAGAATGTTTGGTGTTGTTGGTGAGAAGCTGAATTGTTCATCTGATGATAGATTAAAATAACTGGAATTGTGAGGAAATAAAAGCATAGAGTTTAAATTTCATTGAATTCTTAATGTTCTGGACATTATTTAGAACGAAATTTCCTGACAGATTAAAAATGTGACCAGAACCAAGAATCGATTAAAAATGTGAGCAAGACCAAGAATTGAACTCGGGGCCTTTGCCTTTCACACTCCACCAATACCACATCTCCTATCCTCCAAAGTTCACAGAAGTTTTGCTATGTAACATGCAGGACTAGCAGTCCTGAAAGAAAGGGTATTGTGGGGTCATTACACTTAGCCACAGCTTGGGAGATGTTTCCTGAATGAATTTTTCACTCTGCAGCTGAGTGTGCGCTGATATGAAACTTCCTGGTTAGGGAACTCATTTGGTAGAGCACTTCCTACAAAAGGCAAGGGTCCCAAGTTTGAGTCTCGGTCCAGCACATAGTTTTAGTGTTCTAGGAAGTTTCAAATCAATACACACTCTGCTACATTCATTCTGGAATTATTTAGAATGGTTACACTTTTAATTACATACATGTGAAATCACCACATTACATTCTATTGAATATGACTGCAGACCATTATGAGAGAATAATCTACAGGTAATGTTATAAGCAAGCGCTGGAAGATTTAAGAAAACATGCAAGCACATTCATGAAGTTAATCTTCCTGTTACTTTCTATCTAAAATCATAATGGAATTAATTCTTAAATTCTAGACAGAGTACTCAAAGGACCATATCACACTGGGCTTTACCTGATTAAGTAGCAGAGTTCCTCCCTGTGCAGTTGGTATCATTGCCGCTTGATTTGTTTGACCAATGACGACTTGAGTTCCTGCTGTACTGTGATTCTGTGTATGTAAACCTAACAAAATAGAGCAAAATGATAGAACGCAATTATATGATAATCACAATTTTCTTACATAAAAATTAATACATCAAATCACAATAAATGAAAAAAACCTTTACACATTTTGCTTCTATTTTGGAGGACAACCATAATGACAATTTCAGTGACAATAATGAAGATGACAGTGATAATAAAGAAAGAAGGAAGGAAGGAAGGAAGGAAGGAAGGAAAATTAAGGTGTGACGTTTTGTTGATGCCACTCTCATTAGTGATGGGGCATAAACTTGTATCGAAGGAAGATAGTGAAGGAAATAGGCTGTCCCATTTTTAAAGGAATCTTCCTGGCATTTGCCTTAAGCAATTTAGAGAAATGATGAAAAACCTAAATCTGTATGGCTGGATGGATGAATGACAGTCCAATGTCTTATCACTGCAGCATCTTGCTCTCAGTATGATTAAAGACAGCCATTAATGAGATGAGTGTACTTAAAAAGTTTAAAATTTTCAACTGAAATTCATAAAGCATGAACACGCTTTCACATATAAGCATACACACTTACACCAGTGATGAAAAGAATACAAGAAAATCCCTTTTTAATGGATCTACGAGAACCTACACATTTTTTTCTTAAACGGGGGTTTTACCAGAGTACCAGAATTTTTAGGTGTGTTATTTAATTATGAAATTACCAAAATGTTATGCTACAAATTTAAATGCAGCAGGTATATAATTATTACACTTTTCACACAACATTTATTTTTTTGAAAATCAAGAAGACTTCTTCATTTCGTACTTTCAGCACATTGTACTGAAAGAAGCCAATCCAGTTTGTTGATACAGTATAAGTTACAATTGATTCAACTACACTAAAAAACGGAATGAATTCTCAATGTTTTCAATTATTTGCACAGCAGCAGTGAAACTTGGTGCAATGGCCTTCATTTCGTCTTCAAAAAACCACAACCACCACCACCACTGCCGCCATCACTGTCATGATTATCACCACCACCAGCTCCTACCTAAACGTTCCTTCGCAACCATTTCACACATTTCACTTGCCTCAATCTCAGATGAGTTCGTTCTGCAGATGACACTGTTACTGTAATCGATCCAAGCACACATACGGAAACAGAAGACATGCTAAAAATGTTCTTAAAAGTATCACTGACTCATTTTCTGTGAATGGTCTCAACCTCAATTTTAAAAAGACACAAGATATTCAGTTCTGCACATACAGGGGTACACACCAATGATAAATGTAACACATGGTGATGAAATAATAAATGGGGTGGAAGCTTCAATATCCTTGAGTGTCCATACTGACAAGAATTTAAACCGGATAAAGTACATGTTAAAACTCCTAAAACAATTCAGTTCAGCCACATTTGCACTTAAGAGTAATTCTTGGGGAGAGACAAATGAATATGTTGACATATTTTCATTCAACAATGTCATGTGGAAGAACGTTCTGGGGTAACTCATCTTTAAACAAGAACATTTTCGTAGCTCAAAAATGTGACGTATTATGTGGTGGTGCTCACTCACAATCACCCTGTAGACATCTGTTGAATTAGTTGGGTATTCTGACTACTGCTTCACAGTAAATCTATTCTCTCATGAAGTCTGCTATAAATAATCTACCACAGTTTTGAAGGAACAATGACATACATCATTAAAACACCAGACGGAAAAATGACATTCGTTACTCCACATAAAGGCTGTCTTTAGCACAAAAAGAAGTGCACAATGTTGCAACCAAAATCTCTGTTACTTACTCAGTGATATAAAATGTCTGGCAGACCAGCAATGGATGCAAAGAGTGTAAGGTCAATAGTAAGTACAATTTTCCTTCCTGCTGCACCCAACAGCCTGAAAAAAATGTCGTAAAAATTTCTCACGTTTCTAGGCACTGCTGTTATATTCAAAAGTACAATGCACTTACTTTCGTTTTCTTTCTTTGCTGAAACACCTGCAACTTTTTACATTTTACATTTTCCTATCATTGAAGTCTGGAGGCAACTTATCACTTCCATCACTATTAAAACATCATAGTGTCATCCTTTCTTTACTTTTTTTTTACCTCTATGCCATTTTCCTCTCATTACAGAGTATGATTTTGTGTGAAGTGAATTATAAAAAGACACCAATTTCATCAGTGCTGAAAATGTCTAAGGGCCCATAACCCTGTATCAATCATGGAAATGTAGTGTTCATTCAATAGCTTACACACTCTTTGACCTCAGCCTTATTCTCTCTCTCTCTCTCTCTCTCTCTATCTATCTATCTATCTATCTATCCATCCAACCAACCATTCAATGTACTGAAACTTGACAACACTGATCTTCAATATGATTTCACGAATTTTCTGCTGCAAGACATTTCAGCTTATAGGAATGCTGCAGTTTTTCATTACTTGAAACTACTTTGAAAGAATAGTTTCCATCTCATTAAATGTAGATACATGAATGTTCTTCCTTTTGGTTCCACAGGAATCATTAGCTTCGGCACTTAGAAATGCCTTTTTCTTTCTTTTTTTCCTTTAACATGGCACACATGTAGACAGCACTAAATCATAGTTATTCACCATGTTCAAATGGTTTTTGTTACAATTATCATCAACATAATGGGCAGCTGTCAGCTTTTGCTGAAGTGCAGGCTTCCAACATTTACAGGCCACAACTCCACAAAAATAAAATTGATAACTTTGGCACTTCAATACACAAACAAGTACTTTTCGAGCTTTGTAGACTCATTGACTGCGACATCAAACCACATAAAGTAAACTGCATGGAAATTATTTCCAGTTCATTCAACCCATCTACTAGGGCAACTGAGCCTATTACCATTTATTGCATCACAAGACACAAAGTATGATTTCTGTGTCATGTGAAATGGAAATAAATCTGAAACTGTCTAGGACATGTTATGAAAACATAAAAAGTGAGTTCATTAACTTGTGGTACTGTACTAAGTGAGGAATACCTAATAAAATGAGATCAGTGGCATACTTGTGTGTTTTACATGTCCTATTTGTGTCAGCTGTGTCATATTTTGAACATCAAGCCATGTACATGTGTTTAATCTTGCCCTTAAATGGTTCTTCAAACAGATGTACAGTGGTTGCACAATTGATATCACCCCACCAGGAATTGCTGTGAAATTGTTTTTGCTTTCAAATAATTTTTGTTTTACTGCAGGTGGCCTGTGTACCCATCTAACACCAGCAGACTGCATAAATCAAGCATTGCGCCAGAAAGATGATTACGTACAAGCTTAATTCCAGCACCATATCCTCCAAAAACCACCCACTTTATCTGCTCGTACAGTTACAGATATTGAAAACACTTCTAATTTTGCTAAAGTCTTTTACTTGAAAACTATGAATGGGAGTAATTTATGTCCACTTGTTGTTTTCACCCCTTGACGTAAGAATATTTGTATCTTTCTCTCCTGTGGTGCCAACTGTATAATTTGACGGCATGTCAGAATATACGAGAGTTTGGTCAGCATTCCCTATCTGGCCAAGAAGTTACTGGTTTTCAGTGTGCCACTTGATTATGAAGACTGAAATTTCACAAGTTTTTCTTCATAATCTTTCAGCAGCTTCTACACAATTGAAGTTCGCCTCTGAAGTGAATGCTTCATAAAAAGACCAATCCGGTTGCAGCTAAACTTAAAATTTTTGATTTTTTGAACTAGAGCAATTTCATGTGGCTTAATTTTTAAAATTTCAGTGTTCACAGGTGGGCATTTCTGATGCTGTTCCTTAACAAATTCATTTAAAATTACTGCAACAGCATAATACCACCCATATTTTGGCCCACTAAAGGCTTTTGTGTGACCAGTACACTCAAAGAATGTCTCTCTTTGCAGTCGCCCATGTCTGAAATTACTTTCATGAATTCCATATATGAGATCTGCAGCATTATTAGCACTTTTTTCCTGTAAAAGAAATAACTTCCTTCTTGGATCTGGCACTACAATGGAAGTGTTTCATTATAGTTCACTAACACATGCACTTTGCAAAATTCAAAGAAACAATATGTGAAATCAGAATGAGCCACAGCTTACCAACTCGTGCATCAATCCTAAAGCTTTAAGCACTGTTGGTATTTGCATTAAGAAATTTATGTTTGTTGCTATGAATTATTTGAAAGAATGCTACATTCAAAGATGAATTCCTATTTTCTTGGGGGCGGGGGGGGGGGGGGGTATTCAATGGAAAAAGTTAGCTGTGGTGGCTGGCTCCTAGTGCCATATTTCACAACTCCCACTTGCTTTGCATTTGATCGAGTCTAAGCCCTAGGCTGCTTTTTGGATCTCAAAAACTGGAAAAAAAAGTGTGGCTCAGATTCGGGTATATACAGTAGTTTCTTAAGTGAAATTACAAATAGTTCCAATTATAAATGTTATGTTCAAATAAAAAAAAAACATTTCCGACAGCGAAAAGACAACCCTGTATCATTTAAGACTCCCACAGTCACACTGTGATAAAAACAGTGCTGGTCACTTGAGATCATGAAGCCTATTAAGACACAGGCAGCTTCTAAACAAAATACTACACAGTGTTCTTAAAGTACTTACTACCCATTAGGGGTTTCCTGCAGTGAACACTAAAAGAAAATAACCTGTGGCTCACATTTTGACATGATAGTATCTCATACATGAAATGAAACTGCCTTGAATTTTGGAGGAGACTAGCGATCTTGATAGGCAAAATTTGCACTCTTGTCCTTTTCCATTTATTTGAACAGATGGAATGAATGAAATAATTCAAAAACTGCAACCAAGATTGCACATTCTACATTTTATTTATCTTATTCACTTTAAACACCCCTCACAACTTTTAACAAACAGGAATTTGACAATATAAACCTGCCAACAGTGGTATCTTGCAACAGACAAGGATTAGTGTTCTACTCAGTTACCTGTTCACCGATTCTTCCATGTGTAGTCAGTTCACAGGTAGATTAAAATACTCTTAAATAAAACCTCTTTATAAAAAGGGAGACATCATGTAGAAAATTATTTTACAAATCTGTTCTCTGGCAAGACTCGAGAAGGCCACGACCAACTGCCTGTCCCATCCTCGCTAAATTAGACTGGGTTTTTAAGCTGTAATGCCATGTAAATGTAAATGTTGTGTGACTAGGGCCTCTTGTCAGGTAGACTGTTTGCTGGGTGCAAGTCTTTCGATTTGATGCCACTTCGGCGACTTGCGTGCCGATGGGGATGAAAAGATGATTATTATTATTATTAGGACAACACAAAACCCAGTCCGAGTGGAGAAAATCTTCCACTCAGCCGGGAATCGAACCCGGGTCCTTAGGATTGACATTCTGTTGCGCTGACCACTCAGCTACCGGGGCGGACGCAGTGCCGTGCTATATTCAGTACCATTAGTAAAAGTTATCCACAGACAAATAAAAACCACCACCACTACTTCCCTTCTGTGCCCAACAATTAACCTTTTCTTTATTGCCAATCTCTTTTTATCTGCAATTATTTAGATATTTGCAAACTCTGATTATATAATAGGGTTATTCGTAAGTACCTCTAGGGTTTCAGAAGTTGATTATGCAAAAAACCACATGACATACGAAAAATACCCACATATTTGTGGCTACACCATTTCTCCAAGTTTTTAACTCACATTTTACAGTTGCTAAATATGGACACAGTTTTTGATTCGACAAATGTCAAGGTGTGGATGGAATTCATTGACATTGCTGCTGTACGCCACCATGAAAGGTGTCAGCCCTGGAAATCTGTTCATTCAACTGGCTATCTGCAGACGCAAAATAATTCGATGTAACAATGTGATTTTTTTTTATTTTGTTCCGAAGTACACAGAATTCACATTAGGATGACAAAATAGTTCTAGTTCGGGAATGACAGATCAGCCACAAACTGTTTAACTGTTTTATTTCAGTGCATTAACTGGTTTTGAACTACCATGCCCCTATTTAGATGGCTAATACTTTCAGTTACAAAGATGTTTTGGTCAACAGTATGTCATGTGCTCCCACATAGCACAAAAATATTTGAGTATTTATCGCCAGTTTATATGTTGTTTCATTAATAAAAACACATTGAAAGTGTCTGCAATTATTTAGATATAATGTGAAATAGTTGTGTTCACTTACATAAGTCCCAATTTGTTTTGTTGTAGTCCACACGGTTTTCCAGGTCACTATCTACTGGAACTTACGTGAACACAACTATTTCACATTATATATAAATGCAAGCACCTCAGTATGTTTTTATTAATGAAATATAAAGTGGCACTACCTACTCAAATATTTTTGTGCAGTGTGAGAGCAGATGACACATTGTTGATTAAAACATCTATGTAAATAAAGATACTAGCTATCTGAATATGGGCATGGTAGTCCTGAACTGGTTATGGCACTAAAACAAAACATTTAAGAAATATTTGTGGCCAGTTGTGTCATTCGCCAAGTATAATAAACGGTCACAGCATTCACAAGACACAACATGGATAAAATAAAGTAGTTTTAAATGTTTACAGTAATAATAATGCTGGTAAAATCACTTGCACATCTGTAATGATACATCATTGCTGAAAGTGCTTCCCACAAACCCACATATTAGTGTTGTAACATGTTTTCAATGTCAAATGAGAGGCTTCTTTGAGCATTTCTTCTGGATTTCTTCAAGAAATGGAGGAAGGGATACTCCAACACACCAGTTTGTGGTTAATATTCTGGCTACTTGCAGTATGACAGCGGAAATTTGTCCACTTATAGAAAAAAACTGTGTATTATTCTTTTTTCCATGTATCTTGATATCTTTACTTTTAATGGACGTTCTAAGGAAATGAAGAGACACGACTGCTGTTTTCATTTGGTTGGTTACTCCTGGAGGCAATATTGCAAGTTAGATCACTGTACAAGGGTTACCGGAAACTTGCACATGCATTCCTGCCACTGTGGCTTATCAGTTTTTCCGTGCAATAAAGATGTATCTCATTCAGCTATTCCCTACAAGATACCTATCAGTAAATTACTGGATTATTACAAACATTTAAATAGTTTTGAGGAATGCAACAGTGATATATAAACAGAAATGTCTTCTATGTCTTTTATATGTCACAAAATATAAACTATCCACCTTCTTGTATAAAAGGCACTCACATGAAAAAACATATACTGTTTTGTTTTCTGTTCAGCACTAATAATACAGTGAGGAATACAGTTCTTGTAAGTACATTTATTTGAAGAAGAAACAACAGTGTTACTTGCTGTATTAAAAAAAAAAAAAAAAACATTTCAAATTATTACAAAAATATAGCCAGTACTGGGTGAGGAAGACTAAAAATTCCTAGCTCTGGGAGAGGAGATTGAAATACAAGTGGAGGTAGCTTCTTGTTCTGTTACCAGAGGCGCTCTCATCCTAGCAGTGACTGAGGGAAGTACAAGGAGAGAGTCTTTTGCAGTTTGTTCACAAGTCTTTACAAAGATAGAAAAGGTGCATAGCAAGATGACAGGCTCAGAAATTTTGGAAACACTATATGGAGCTCCAGAATCAGAAATAGAAGATACTGACAGAGAAGATTCGTACTATCTAGACAGAAGTATGAGTGATGAATCAAATACACATGTGTTTCCATTGTCTGTACAGCAAGCAGCTCATTCTTGTCTTCTGTATTGTGAGCAACATTCACGTCTTCATTTCAATTTGTGACTTCCAAGTGCTTCTCCATTCAGACAAAGGTAGCGACTATCAGTCACTATCTGTAGTAATGGTAGTGCGACTCTCTCAAAGGAGAGGGGGCGAAATTGGTTCTAACTACACGATCAGCCAGAGCACCCAGTTTTCCAGAGAGAAATGGATGCAGCTTCACATTTGTAAGGGCTCTAGCCAGTAGTACGTCTTTATTTTCTGTATGTCATGTAGTTTTCGCACAGATGCCACTGAGAATTCTGACTACTGTATTTGTCTCTTTGACAACTGCTTGATTCGATGCATCAAAATGAAACAACATTATTGCAACAATGAAATGTAAACACAATCTAAAATTAAAACTCTATATGCCATAAAGTGCCTGCAGTGAAATTACATGAAACTTATTTTGTAAAATTTTGAATGTGTGTGTCCTATAAGACCCAAAACTCAATGATTGCTAGTCAACAGACCAATGTTTGCAATCAGGATTTGCAAGTAAACTGCTGAGTAGCAATAGATTTTGTTCTACGATGTCCACGTTATATTTGAATGACAGTGGTACATACATCAGCAAAGATAAAGAAAAGCATGACCCACTCCATACAGTGAGCCCATTTTTATTTTTCCATCACTAAATTTAGTTTTCATCATGGCATAAACTTACAACAGATAACGCTAAGTGTCCTTTTTGTGACAGGGAATTTAGTTACTTCGATTGCCTCTCTTATATTCTACTACTGAGTTCGTGGCTGCTGAAAAAGTATGGAAGATTCTTGAAACTTTACAGAATGGCCATATTTCTGGTGGGGTTTTGCTATGGCTGACTTTTTCTGCTCCAGTGGTATGTGTGGTATGTAACATTCATCTCCAAAACTTGAGTGCTAATGGGTCTTCCAGTTTCATCAATATAGATTTCACTGCATTCACTTCCAAGTTTGTAGACACTTGCAATGTGAAGAGCATCTAAGGGTGGGCGTCAACACATCTCAGATCCTGCAGCCATCCTGAAATGAGGGCTCAATTCCCCGTGCCATAGAACCTTGCTTACACCATCGCTGACTCCTCAACATGTGGTAAGCGAGCAATAGGAAGATTTTCGTCTGTATATTTGTGGGTTTTGTCTTTGATGTATCTCATAACTCAATGTATGTCTGCACCGCTATATCCATTCACACAGAAAGTCGTCTTGAGCTTGCTCAGTTCACACTGCACATGTTTAGCACCACTAATCCAGAGAACTTGGGCTGTCAGCAAATGCAGCATAATGACCTTCTTGTTGGATGGTGGTGCGAATTCACATGCACGTACCTGTAGATACCATCAGTTTTGAACTACCATGCTGCACAGAAGAACGCTACGCAACATATGCTGACAGCCCAAGCTCACCAGCTTAGTGACAATAACCACATACGACATGAACTGAGTGAGCTCAAGACAACATTTAGTGTGAATGAATATAGCAACAGAGACATACAATGAGCTATGAGGCACAGCAAAGACAAAACATACAAAAGTATAGATGAAAATCTTCCTGTTGCTCACTTCCATTACGTGGGAAATGTCACCAACCATGTAGGCAAGGTACTGCACCACCGATATTCCAGAGTGGCCACAGGATCTGAGATCTGTCAAGGAACACAAAGGATCCCATAGATGCTTTTCACACTGCAGGCATCTACAAACTTCACAGTGAATGCAGTAAAGTCTATGCTGGTAAAACCAGGAAACCCATTAGCACTTGCATAATGGAGTGGCTGTTCTATAAATTCTCAAGAACCTCACGTGCTTGCTCAGCAACCATGAATGCAGCAGAAGAAAATAAGAGAGGCATTCGAAATAATCAAATGCTCAAACAGCATGAACAAGGAGGATGACTACAAGTTACCTATGGCCTGGCTGCCAATAATTCCAACCCAGTGTTCACCAAAAAGCTGCACCACACTTTCTCGTGCACTATATTGTCATCAACAAACAGTTGCAAGTTGCTGTTTGCTCTATCCATCACATTATTTATAGAAAACAAGAGCAGTCCTGCTGACACTCTCATCTCTGGATTCTATTGCTCAAGAAGCCTTCAAGCCACCCACATATCTGAGAAACTATTCCATATGCTTAAACATTCGTTAAAAATCTGCAGTGGGGCTATCTGAAAAGCTAGAAATGTAGAATCTGCCTGTTGCATTCCATCCACGGTTCACAGGATATCGTGTAAGACAAGGGCAAGCCGAGTTTTACAGGAGAGATGCTTTCTAAATTGATGCCAATTTGTGGACAGAAGCTTTTATGTCCCAAGGAAATTTATTATACTTGAATTTAGAGTATTATCAAGAATTCTGCTGTAAACCAATGATAAGGAAACTGGTCCTCAATTTTGCAAGTTAGTTGTTTTATCCTTCGTATAAATAGGAGTCAACTATGCTTTAGCCAGTTGCTTAGGACTTTGCACTAGGTGAGAGATTCACAATGAAGATGAGCTAAGTAAGGGGCCAATCCCAAAGAGCACTCTGCATAAAATTTAATTAGGTTACTTCTAAATGACAGGGATGCATACTTCTATGTCCTCCTATGTGAATGATTTTCAAATGTGAAATAAATTTTAAACTTTGGCTTTCTTTGGCTATCTTCAATTGTCACACTAGACTGGTCAACGAGTGACAAGATAGAAGCCTTTGACACCCCCCCCCCCCCCAATATAAGACTTGGATTCTCAGCAAGATGTTTAGCTAAGATGTGACAGTGGAAACATTTGCATGCTTTGCGCATCAAACTTTTTATAAACACAGGAATTTGAAACTTTGGCTTGATGACATTTCCACCTTTTTTGAAAAGAGTGCAACAATCATTATTCCCTCAGCATTTTCCAAATTTTGTTATAACAGTGGGTCTTTCCACTCCTTAAGATATTTACTTTGCACATAGCACCCATGTCTTCCTCACAAACTGAAAGGACACTTGTATGTTATTTTTCACAGAAAGTTCCACCTACTGCAAACAAGGTGAATACAATGCACTACTGCAAAGTCTGTTTAGACAGTGGGAAGAGGGAGACAGGTTATCACATTAAGGAGGAGAGTACATGGCAGTGGAATGACTGCAATGGTGGCCTTTGCGTCCCACAGTGCTTCGCTGATTACCATATTACAATTAATTACAAATGAACCATATAGTATATTCTGTTTCATGTATCCACTTGTGAATGTTCCAATACCACTTTTTTGTATGCTGACAGAATCATAATTACACCACTCAACGGAGAGAGCAAGTCTAACTTTTTCCTTATTTCTTTTTTGAGACTTTTGTGTGTTTCTTGTTCTCATTATAAGGCCTGTTTGAAATGTATATTCCTGAAAGGTACATTCTTTCTCCTTTTAAATGAAGCAAGAATCATATACCTATAAATTCATTTGCTTTACAATGTCATAGAAGAGTAACCCAGAATTACATCATTTCACAACCAAGTCTTAGGTATGACAAGGACAGTGTTGAAAGTGTTAAACAATATGTTAAAATTATCTTGCATCACACATGGGCAAAAATACTGTTAGCCAAACTTCCTGTTCACTCTATTTCACTTCTTTGTAATGTACAAATGGCACGTGTCAATTCCAATGAAATGGATGTGCAATCAGAAAATATTACTGAGACCAGAAAAGCAAATCGCAGTTGGCAGTATATAATTTGTTCTAATGTTTTACCTCAACACACATGGACCTTAATAAAAAGTCTCCTGGTTTACATGTTTCAGTGCCCACAGGGATTTAACAACATTACAATAGCAGAAACTAAAACTCAGCCCATTACTGACCACCATACTCTCATATTCACATACACTGCCACTTTCTTTTCCTTTACACTTCATATGTTAGATACAAACCTTGATGAGGTGGTGTTGCTACATTTGGAATTTTTACATGTCCCGAACTTGCAGTCAGACTCGAAGTTCCTGGTGGTTTAGGCAAAATTTGTGGTGGCTGTTTGGTTTTGGCAGCGGCAGCAGCTGCACCTGCATTGGCTGCAGCAGCCGCCGCTGCCGAGTGAAGGTGAACAGGGGCAGCAGCACCACCTAAAAATTAATGTTTTATGAACTGCAGCCAAATTACAAGTCTAGGTTATGAAACAGCAAAAGAAATTAAAAACATAGCAAAAAAGCACAAAGTTATGATCAAATCAGAGATGAAAGTAAAATGAAAAGTCATTGCAAGAGCAAGCTACAGGCTATGATGGCAAGTGCATTCACAAACTTCAACAATTATTCAATGCAATGGTGTCAGTACACATTTACTAACATTACCACTTTGGAACTTCATTACATATTATTTTAAATATTTAATAATTCTTTATATAAGTTTCAGTCTCCGTTTTTTTAACAAGAAGACATGAAAAGAAATATTACAGCATACAAATATAATTTAGAAACTATTCTTAATGTATGCTGCCCCATTAAGAAAAACTGATTTATCAGTATTTCGTTTCATTTTATGCTCTTCGGTGTACGTACATACTAAAGTACCGTAACAAAACAAAGAGTTAATGGAATGTTCAATTCAAGGGTTTCATCAACAATGAAGTCAGCTTTGGTTAGGAGGCCTGTAGAATGAAAATTGTCTATAGTCTCACTGAAAGGAACACCTTGTAATTTGTCACAAAGAAATCACAAACACCTATACCAAGGTGACCCAATAGGGAATTTAAAAGAATACCACACCCCCACCCCCCAAATGTTAGATTCCAGTGTGTTAAGCACTGCAGCACTTCACTCATACTCGGAGGAGATGAGAACAGAGGGAGATATATAAAGGTAATGATTGTTTTACTTAAGTGTACAGTATCATAAATACTGTGCCAAAAATGATATCCAAAAGAAAAATAAATTTGATGGGGCACAAACTGCTGAAAAAATACAAATAAGGCATACCATGTTGAGTCTTTCATGTATGAAATTAGGTTACCTAAGCAAAAATAGTCACAATATATTTTCTACAGCTCGTACATAATTTAAGAACATTATACTTAAAAGAACACCAAAATCTGCTGATGAAATAAACATTCATAAATAAGATTAACTATGATTATTCAACTATATTAATAGATTTTAATGTCAATTTATTACGGCACTTTGTTACTGAAATCAGTTTCAGTGATACAATATGACACGTTAAGAACAATACCATACAGGGCGATGAAACTAATTTTACGATACTAGTGATGACAGGTTGACTACAGCTGATGAATATTTATTTCATCAGAAGCTCTTTGTGGTTCTTAAACATGTCCTTCTCCATAAAAAGTCTGCTTTTGTGTATTGTTACATGTTATAAGAGCCCTATAAAACTACCATGAAGGGATTCAGTTATCTTATTCACATAACACACTTCTAACTGTGAAAAACTCTTATACTGGCGCAAACACACAAACCTGTTGTTATAATCTGTGTATGTGCTGGAAAGCTTGCACCTTGCACAGCAGCAGACTGATGAATGATCTGAACTAGCTGATGATTGGTAGTCTGCAGAACAGCTGTACCGCCCTGCGACATCACTGCGGGAAACTGTTGTGCACCAGGTATTGCTAAGCCTGCTGGCAATGCCTGTAAATGCGATACAACTACATGGTGGAACTTTATGTGCCTGAGTTAGAAATTTCCTATCCTATTACATTTTTACAATTACTTTTTCTCCAAATGTATGCAATCAGAAGAATAAAAGTAAACAAAACTTCATGAAAATGAGATGTCACCGAATTATTGCTGGGCATAACAGCAGATCCAGTAGTAAAAGCTGTTTATTATCGAGTTTTGCACAAAATAAAGGAGTAGTGATGACCTGAAAGGTTATGCCACCAGATACATAAAAACAACTAATGAGTAAGAGCTAGGCTAAAAAAAAAAATAGCTATTTCCACACAAAATATGAAATCACGAACTGTTGCTAGAACCTTATATGACAACTCTTGTGCTGCTTGTGTTAAAAACACTAACACGGAGAAAAGAAACAGAAATAGGAAAATAAATGCAGAAGATTACAGACACTAAAAAGGTGCTTCACAGGGAAATCAGCCTTTGCATTTTGGGGAAAAAAAACTCTTTAAAGATATGCTATTTCCCTTTGATTTTGAAAAACATAGTAACACATTCATTCACTATTATGGCACACAAACAAAGCCTCATAACGGATATACTTGAAATCTTTTATGACTATCATAATGAAGCAAAGGAAGTGAAGAAGAAGAAGATACATAAACTGAGATTGATAGGTGGCTGTGGGGTTGCATATTGGAGTGTTCCCCAACAAGACCCAATCCATTCCCTTGCAAGTAAGTGATAGGAGCTCTGAGAACATGCACTAGTGAAGAAACAGGAAATTATTGATTGCAGATGACATAATCAACAAACACTTTGTGATGTACATTTATTTTCATTGAAGGTACATATTTTTAAGGTACTGAATAACTACTTTAGATACTTGTTCTATTAGTGAGATGGATGTCTTCATGACCTGTGATGTGAGTCAAACACACAGTGATTTCCACAAGAAGATGTTCTTTATCTTTGTCTTTTTCAGAGAGTGTGACTCCTCAATCACATACACGTGGTGAACAGTCAGTAAGAACAGTGAGGAACCAAGTGATACGACACATAGATATGGCTCAAAGCCTAATATGGAACAGTCAATAACATCCCAACAAAGGATATTGACATCTACATTCTCATAAGTGCTCCATATTCTTTCAACACAATCTTTGGTAGAAACATTTATTTATAATATGATATGATCTTTTTCTGTACTGCCATCATAAAACTACGGGGGAAGTGAAACAGAGAAATACACCACTATTAAAAAAATTGTCAAATCAAAGCCACGACTCACCTGATGTATAACAGGAGTTGGTGTTGTCGATCGAATAACAGGGCTGTGCACAGTGCGATGCTGGGGAGACGGAGATGGTGCTGGAGTGAGAGCCCCAGCTGGTGTAAGAGGCCCACTGCCACTAGTAGCTGGACCGACAGGACTGCTGTTCTTGGCACCATGGGTCAACACCTGGCTGCCCGGACAAGCCTGCAGGCTCGCAGACTGGGATATCAGAACAGGCTGTGGTGTCTGGAGATTGACAAATGATTGGACAGACGGTGGAGAGCTCGCATTTTGCGGAGACTGCAAACTGTTGCCAGTAGCCGCAGACAGTCTCTGGGGCAAAACGACAGTTGAAGTTTGCTGGTGCACACTCCTGAAACCCTCTTTTACAGAATTCCCTACACTGTAGTTACTAGCTGTCAGTGGAGCATTAATGTTAGAGCCCTGTACAGTCTTCAAGGATGGTGGCTGTAGTAGGGGTAAACTGGTGATAATGTCTTTCACCAAATTTGCCTGTGGGGCAGTTGCAGATAGGACAAAACCAGCTGTCGCTGTGGCAGCACTGTTTTGAGGAGACTGCAGCTGCACGTGATACGGAGAAGGAGCAGGTGACGGAGGGTGCTGAGGTGCAGGTGATCTCCTCGGAAGTGGGCTCGGAGACGGAGTAGGGGGTGCGTGCGGTGACCTCGTAGGAATGGAGAACGGTGAACTCGGAGACGCAGTAGTGCTTTGAGGTACAGTCATTTGTGAGAGTGATAAATTTGCCGAAGTAAAGACTGTACCGGGTGGACCGACAAGTATATTGGAAACACCACTAGATCCGACAGGAATGTTCGAATTATTAAGTACTGTCGCTATGCTAGATGATCCAGAAACATTTGAACCTGCAGAAACCGCTTGAGCGAGTGCTGGAGGTCCAACAGGGGCACCGGATGGCCCAGATGGCATTCTGGAACTCCCAATCTGAATACCAGAAGTTTCCAGGCACAAGTTGTTGGAAGAGTCACTAAAGGATATATTGGAAGAACTGATAACAGCTTCTGAATGCCCAAAAGCTATGCTGGAAGCTACAACTGCAATTCCCGAAGAACTGCTCGAACTCTTAACTGGTGTACAAATAAAACTTTGGGACTGTGAAGTGGAGACAACAGTCTGAGATGTAGGGCAACTAACAGAAATATTTGCCGGAAGTGCGTGTGGCGAATGTGAAATTGGAGTGAGGACAAAATGTTGCGTTGACACGGGGACTGGTGCAGCAACTGACCGAGACAGGTTACTGTTGGCACCTGAAGCACCCTAAAAGAAAAAGAAATGAAATAATTCAATACATGAACTTCTGAATTTCTGTATTTTACATTACATTAGGATTTTCGACAAGTTGTGAAATGTCAATAGGAGCAGAAAAAGTTGAAGTAATGCACAAAAATATTCTAACAAACATTCAAATAATCTGCTATAGCAGTAGAAATAATTAAAGCCAGTAACAAATTAAGTCCTGCCCATTAATTTGTCTGGTAACAATTCAAAATAAAATTAAATGAATCCTCACCTGCACACACAGTGTAAATTGAAAAATTGCTGAAAAATAGTCAGAAACAGGTATTAACACAAAAACAAATTCTCCAGTGTGTCCGAAAACCAACATATATATTTATTTTACATCTTCCCATGAAAGCCACTCAACTATACAAATTATTTGTAAATACTGAGGGAAGCAATTTCAGTCAGTCACAAATACACTTTTATCCACAACTTGTCATAAAAAGTGAGGAACGATTTCAGCATTTCTCTCAGTCTATTACAAACTCATGACAGAAGATGAATAAATATCAAACAACTTCCTTCGAAGTCCTTAAATAATTCTGTCCACTACTGTGTTTTAACTATATAGTAGTTTCCATTTTCAAGTAACAAATGTTGTCTGGAAAATGTTATGGACAGTGCTTGCTTGTTAGACAATATGCTCAGAAAGGCTATCTAAAGCAAAGAGCACATAAGAAAGAAGCAACTGAAATACCAAAATGAAAATAGTATTAATAACCCTTCAGTCAAACAGAAAGTATGCATAGTGTAATATATACCTGCAGGATCTATCTTGTCATTCAAACACTATAAAGCATCAATTCAAGACAGCAGAAAGTTTACAACTCTTATGTCAGAAATAGCTGCTAACGATGAATATATTCTCAAATATATTTCATAGCTTGTTTTGTTTTAGGGCGCAAAAACAACTCCATCATATGCACCATTGTCAAAACTGTAGAACAAGAAGACAAAGAGAGGAGTTGAAAAAGATTGCATCTCAATCCCAATCAATGGAATAGACAACAGCTGAAAACGGGGACATGGAGAAAGGTCTATAAAATACGCCATAGAGAAACAGAGGTCCAGAACTAAAAATTAAATGACCTTCATCATATAGCTACAATGGATAAAAAGTAAAACGTGGTCGACAGCCCGCTCGTTGTTTCCTAAAACAGCCGATAACTTAGAAAACAAACACATACGAGAACTTAAATGGCTAAAAAAAGGTCATTCCGTCAGGAAATGGTGGACCGTCAAAAGTTGAGCACAATATTAAGCGATGGCAGAGCACCACTTAATGAATGGCGATGGCTAAAAAGACAGTGCCCAATACGCAATCTAATTAAAATGATCTACTCATTGCGAGAGGGCCGAGAGGAGGTTGTCTAACCCACTGCGAGAGGCATAATGACCCGGAGCTTGTTCCCAAGAAGGGAGGACCAGTGGTGATGCCAAAGTGACATCATCTATTGGCACACATCAACAAAGAGATCATTGGATGGAATGTAAGAACTAGCAGGCTCAGGTACAAGGACTGCAGCCTTGGCAGCAGTGTCAGTGCCATACCAACATAACCAGGAACACACATAAACATCACAATGATTTCAACAAGAGTGAGCAAGTGACAGCTTTCCTGGAGCCGCTGCACTAAGGGATAGACTGTGTACAGCACACACAGGCTTTGGACAAGTCGGAGAACATGACGCAATTGAAAAGCCTGTCTCTGTGGATGTACTGAGTGGCCTGATACAGAGCAAAGAGCTCTGCTGTAAATACTGAGCAGTGTTCCAGAAGCCAATACCGAAAAACGTTGGCACCAATGATGAAGGCACACCCAACACCACAGTCAGTCCAAGAGCCATCAGTGTATACAAAGGTACTATTGCGAAGTTCCATGTGAAGGTTATGGAACTGAAGGGGATAGAGTGAGGCTTGAGTAGTGTCCTTAGGAAGTGAATGAAGCCCAGGGTGAGCACGGCTCGCCACACAAAGCCAAGGGGGTGAAGGGTATACACCCACTGGAAAAGTTGCAGGTAACATGAAGTTTAGCTGCCAGAGAAAGTGCTGAAAGTGAACTCCAGGAGGTAACAGAAAAGAGGGACCTGCCCCATAATGCCGATCAACGAGTCATAAAAGAAGGGGGCATAGGATGGGTGACCACGCATGGCAGACAAAAGGCACGCATATCTGCTGAGGAGAAAGTCACGGCAGTAGAAAAGTGGTAGTTCTGGAGTTTCTGCATACAGACTCTCAACCAGGCTAGTGTAAAAGGCGCCAGTGGCCAAATGGATGACATGATGGTGGGTAGTATCGAGACGGCGTAAGAGGGACGGACATGCAGGTGCATAAACAAAACACCCATAGTCTAGTTTTGAACGGACAAGGGATCGGTACAAACAGAGGAGAGTGGTCCTTCTGCTCCCCACGAAGTACCACAGAGGACACACAGGACAGTTAGGAACCGCATACAGTGGGCTGCCAGGTAAGACACATGAGAGAACCAAGAAAGTTTCCTATTGAGTATGCGCCCCAGGGACTTTGTAGTTTCAACAAATGGAAAAGCAACAGGTCCAAGATGTAAAGACCGTGTTGTTGTTGTTGTTGTTGTTGTTGTTGTTGTTGTCTTCAGTCCTGAGACTGGTTTGATGCAGCTCACCATGTTACTCTATATTGTGCAAGCTTCTTCATCTCCCAGTACCTACTGCAACCTACATCCTTCTGAATCTGCTTAGTGTATTCATCTCTTGGTCTCCCTCTACGATTTTTACCCTCTACACTGCCCTCCAATGATAAATTGGTGATCCCTTGATGCCTCAAAACATGTCCTACCAACCGATCCCTTTTTCTGGTCAAGTTGTGCCACAAACTTCTCTTCTCCCCAATCCTATTCAATACTTCCTCATTAGTTATGTGATCTACCCATCTAATCTTCAGCAGTCTTCTGTAGCACCACATTTCGAAACCTTCTATTCTCTTCTTGTCCAAACTAGTTATCCTCCATGTTTCACTTCCATACATGGCTACACTCCAAACAAACACTTTCAGAAACGACTTCCTGATACATAAATCTATATTCGATGTTAACAAATTTCTCTTCTTCAGAAACGCTTTCCTTGCCATTGCCAGTCTACATTTTATATCCTCTCTACTTCGACCATCATCAGTTATTTTACTTCCTAAATAGCAAAACTCCTTTACTACTTTAAATGTCTCATTTCCTAATCTAATTCCCTCAGCATCACCTGATTTAATTTGACTACATTCCATTATCCTCATTTTGCTTTTGTTGATGTTCATCTTATATCCTCCTTTCAAGACACTGTCCATTCCATTCAACTGCTCTTCCTAGTCCTTTGCTGTCTCTGACAGAATTACAATCTCATCGGCAAACCTCAAAGTTTTTATTTCTTCTCCATGGATTTTAATACCTATTCCGAACTTTTCTTTTGTTTCCTTTATTGCTTGCTCAATATACAGATTGAATAACATCGGGGAGAGGCTACAACCCTGCCTCACTCCCTTCCCAACCACTGCTTCCCTTTCATACCCCTCGACTCATATAACTGCCATCTGCTTTCTGTACAAATTGTAAATAGCCTGTATTTTACCCGTGCCACCTTCAGAATTTGAAAGAGAGTACTCGAGTCAACATTGTCAAAAGCTTTCTCTAAGTCTCCAAATGCTAGAAACGTAGGTTTGCCTTTCCTTATTCTTTCTTCTAAGATAAGTCGTAAGGTCAGTATTGCCTCACGTGTTCCACTGTTTCTACGGAATCCAAACTGATCTTCCCCGAGGTCGGCTTCTACTAGTTTTTCCATTCGTCTGTAAAGAATTCGTGTTAGTATTTTGCAGCCGTGGCTTATTAAACTGATAGTTCGGTAATTTTCACATCTGCCAACACCTGCTTTCTTTGGGATTGGAATTATTATATTATTCTTGAAGCTTGAGGGTATTTCACCTGTTTCATACATCTTGCTCACCAGATGGTAGAGTTTTGTCAGGACTGGCTCTCCCAAGGCCGTCGGTAGTTCCAATGGAATGTTGTCTACTCCGAGGGCCTTGTTTCGACTCGGGTCTTTCAGTGCTCTGTCAAACTGTGGATGAAGCCAATTGCACTGCCAGAAATTCATACAAATGGTTTTGTCACTGGAAAAACTAACTCAATTGTCTATGCTCTAAGAGTAAAGACAATCGAGACATTGCTGAAGACGCCGTTCAAGGAGAGAAGTCCTTGGATAACTGCAATAGATGGCAAAATCTTGAACAAAAAGGGAGCCAAAGATGCTCAGTGGGAGACAGGCCATTGTTGAGTTAATGGTGATGGCAAAGAGGATGACGCTCAGCATGGAACCCTGAGTCACAAAGTTTTCCTGAATAAAGGTGTATGACAAGGCAGAACCCACACATACTTCAAAAATTCGGTCTTTTAAAAATTCCTGAAGGAAACATGGCAGGTGTCGTACACTTTCTCCAAATCGAAAAACATGGGCACAATCTGGGATTTCTGCCAAAAGCCATTCATGACATGGGTGAACAAAGTGATGAGATGGTCAACTGCAGAACGGCGTGCTCAAAATGCACACTGTGCAGTTGTTAGTAAATTGTGAGACTCGAACCGCCATACAAGGTGGGCATGAATCATACCTTTCATCACCCTGCAAATACAGCTGCTGAGAGAAATGGGGCAGTAGCTACACGGTAGGTGTTTGTCCTTACTTGGCTTAGATATGGGTATGACAGCGGCTTCATGTCAGTGTCTGGGAAATGTGCCTCTGCCCAGGTGCAGTCATACGTGTGAAGCAGAAAGTGCTTTCCTGCAAGAGGAAGGTGCTGCAGCATCAGAATGTGGACATGTCTTGCCCTGGGGTGGAGGATGGGGATGAAGTGAGAGCATAATCCAGCTTCCTTATAGTAAAGGCAGCATTGTAGCACTCACAATTCTGAGAAGAGAAGGATATCACACAAGCCTCCGTTGCTCTTTGCAGATGGAGGAAGGCAGGTTGGAGCGGCTCGAAATCTCCACAAAATGGCAGCCCAAAGTGTCAGAGATAGCAATAGGCTCCATGATGACACCATCTGCTACTGTCAGGCCGGAAATTGGGGAATGGATCTTGGTCCCAGAGTGCCATCAGAAGTTGGCCCACACGGCGGAAGAGGGAGTGGAACTGTTAAAAGTACTAGTGAATGAAATTCAGCTAGTTTTTTCACTGTCCCGAAGAATGCGACAAAACTGTTCATGCAACTTTTTATAATGAATGAAGTTTGCCATAGTAGGATGATGGTTAAAAACGCAGTGAACACGTCTCCGCGAGCGAATTGCGTCACAGCATGCCTCAGTTCCCCAAGAGAACAGGACACGGTGTGATAAAAAGGATGTGCGAGGAATGGAACGTTCTGCGGTGGTAAGGATAATGTTTGTAAGGTATTCTACCTTGTCATCACAATGGGGAAATGTTGTTCATCAAATGTTGCCAGGGAGGAGTAAAACCTCCAGTCAGCCTTAGTAAGCTGCCATTTGGGTGTGGTAGGAGTCAGTAAATGGATAGCACATGAGAAATAGTCACTCAAGTATGCATCAGAGATTAGGGACCATTCGAGATGATGGGCAAGCTGTGCAGATCAGAAGGACAAGTCCCAATGGAAATAGGTGTACGAGGAGTCAGAAAGGAACGTGGGTACTCCAGTGTTAGGGCAGAAGAGATTAAGAATGTCAGCCAAGAGGGCACCACTTGGACAGATTCTGACCCAAAGGGGATTATGCACATTAAAGTCACTGAGTAGCAGAAATGGGGGAGGTAGCTGCCCAATAAGCTGAAGGGAGTTTGCCTAGGTGACATCGAATGACGGAGGGACATAAATGGTACAGAGGGAAAAAGTCAGGTGAGGAACGTAAAGGAAAACTGCAACAGCTTGAAGATGGGTAGTCAGAGAGATGGGTTGACTATCAATGTCATCCAGTATGAGCAGCATGACACCCCCATGAGATGGAATGCCGACCTCTGGGGGAAAGGTCAAAACAGACCGGGAAGAAATGCGAGAGCTCAAAGCGGTTGTGAGGACACAATTTTGTTTCCTGAAGGCAGAGAACAAGTGGACGCTGCAATTCTAAGAGCGGCCATAAATCATCTTTGTTGAACTGAAGACTGCAAATGTTCCACTGGAGGAGAGTCATGATGAGGAAAAACACGAAGGGGTGTCACTTGATGGCTGATGAGTAGCAGCCTTCAGAAACTCGCTGATAAAGGGCACAGAGGCAGGTGGATCCTGAGCCATGTGAACTACATAAGCATTGGCATTCTCCTTCTGTCAGCCTATGGATAGCTTGTTTCAAATACTGACTTTAGATAATACAAGGTGTATAAGGGCCCGTAAAGTAGTTGTAGCCACAAGTAAAGACAGAATAAGACTATCACTGAACAAGGGTTTTGCAAACTTTCAAAAAATACGAGATGTCATATCATGCAACTGTTTACATTGAACACTTGCAAATGAAATCATCATCATCATCTGATTGACATTGTTATTTGACAAGAAAATAATTGTTACTGTCAATATTCACAGATCATGCATATCCATATTAACACTTAATCATGAGCATTACTGAACAGTTACTGAACATTCACAATGTGTCGTGATTTATTAACTATGCAAGTTAAAAGGTATATGGCCAGCAGACTTCAAACAGTTCAAAATATGACAGTCATAGCTACAAGGAATAAAGTGGTGTTCACTTTGTGAAAGACTGATGTCTAACAGCGTGGTTACGACAATGGGGGCATGGGATGTACTTGTCTTACTATTATTTGAGAGAGAATGAGTCACCTGAACCTTAGTAGCAGAATGATGACTTTCACAATAACAGTTAAAATAACAGAACAAAAACAAAAATGATAAACTGAGGTAATCCTGCTACCCAGTTAACTACTGGGACAGACAGTAATCCTGAAATGCATAAAAATGTTACCCTCAAGTCATTTAAGGGAATCAGGCACAACTGTAAATTTTTAAATGTTTAACCCATTTATCTCCCTGGCGGTTTTTTGGTTGATTTGGGGGAAGGGGCCAAACAGTGAGGTCATCAGCCCCATCGGATTAGGGAAGGAAGTGGGCTGTACCCTTTCAAACAACCATCCTGGCAGTTTGCTGAATTGATAAGGAAATCACAGAAAACCTAAATCAGTGTGGTTGAATGCAGGTTTGAACCATAGTCGTCCTGAATGCAAGTCCAGTGTGGTAGCAATTGTGCCACCTTGCTTGGTTGAACGCAGGTTTGAACCATAGTCACCCTGAATGCAAGTCCAGTGTGGTAGCAATTGTGCCACCTTGCTAGGTTATCTCCATGGCACTTAAAAATGGCATAGTGACAGGCAACATAATTACTGCAACAAGTAATATCAGGTGTTCCACTCTTAAAGGGTCCCACAGGAAGTGTTATATAAATCTTAATAAAAGGGGTTATGAAACCAAATTTGAAAATGATATCCTGACCAGTGAGAGAGGTAAAAGCATAACCCGTTCTATCCTTGGCTTTAAGGGCCGCCAATGTAAAAGACGGCAGCACCCTAATACCAGCAAAGAACTGAAAAGAGCAGACACTGAAAGGTCAAGGGGGCAACTGAGACTTAGTGCCTTTGAAGTATATTGGTCCTAATTCATGGTCCGGGAGCCAGAAACAGGAAAGGGGGAGGATGGGGGTGCAAGTAAACACAACCCCACTGGAGAGAAGATGTACGAGGGTCAGTCAAAAAGTAATGCCTCCTTTTTTTTTTTTTTCTACGTTTAATTGTCAGGAAATTTAAATGCAATTACATAAGTTGAAAACCACAACATTGAGGATCATTTTGTCATTTTTCAATGTAATCTCCGCCCATCTCTACAGTTTTGGTCCATCTTTGAACAAGGGCATGTATCCCAGCACGGTAAAAATCACAGCTCTGCTTCCTAAGCCATTGACGCACGGATGTTTTGACGGCCTCCTCATCTTCAAAATGAATCCCACGATGAGCTTCTTTTAGTGGCCCGAACAGATGGAAGTCTGATGGTGCCAGGTCAGGGCTGTATGGGGGATGAGGCAAAACTTCCCATCCAGTTTTGACAATCTCGTCAGAGGTGTGACGACTGGTGTATGGTCTTGCATTGTCATGCAAAAGAAGAACATCTGCCATTGATGTTGTTGGGCGAACTCGCTGAAGACGTGCTTTAAGTTTTTTGAGGGTTGTGACGTATTGAACAGAATTTATTGTGCATCCCTGCTCCAAAAAATCAACCAGAATCACACCCTCTGTATCCCTGAAAACTGTTGCCATAACTTTCCCTGCCGATCGCACAGTTTTGAATTTTTTCTTCCTCGGCGAGCTTCTGTGACGCCACTCCATTGACTGCCTCTTTGATTCGGGTTCAAAAAAATGCACCCATGTTTCGTCCCCGGTCACAATTTTTTTCAGAAACTCATCTCCCTCCAAACGGAAGCGCCGCAAGTGTTGGGAGGTTATTGTTTTCCTTGCCTCTTTATTCTGATCGGTTAACATTCTTGGAACCCACCGTGCACAAACTTTTGAGTACCCCAATTGTTTAATAATCGTGATCACACTGCCTTTACTAAGAGAAATAATGCGACACACTTCATCTGTAGTCACCCGACGGTCACCACGAATGATGTCATCAACTTGCTGAATGTTGTGTGGAGTCACTGCACTCACTTTTCCACTCCGCTCCGCTTTTCGTCAGTCAACGGTGTTTGCCCTTCAGCTTCCTTACAACAACGAACCCATCGTCTAACAGTGCTGACATCCACTGTCACAACACCATACACCTTCTTCAGTCTTTCATGAATGCGTATGGGCGTTTCACCTTCTGCATTCAAGAATTCAATCACACAACGCTGTCTCAAACGAACATCGATGTCGGCCATCTTACAAACTTCTGCTGTGCTGCCACCTGTTGACACAGAAAGTTACTACTGCAGTGGATTGCAGAAGAAGGTTTGAGGAATGGCGCCAAATTCAAATTTTTCACTTAACTTAATTTTTTTAAGTAGAAAAAAAATGGGAGGCATTACTTTTTGATCGACCCTCGTATAAGGGTCGATATCCCCTGTATGCAAAAGGAAGAAGATATGTTGGATGATCAGGATATTGTCCAATGGTGATTGGTGTCATCAGAAATTGTCTGTGGAACTAGTCCGGAAGACACCAATGGCCATATGGTTGACTGGGTTTAAGACACGCACACACACACACACACACACACACACACACACACACACACTTTTTCTTTTTTGGCAGGGGGCAGAAGGGGCAGCAGATGTGGTACCATGTGCAATTTTATTTACAATGAGTCATCATAACTTGAAGATAATTGCACTGAAGATAGCTACACAGTAGCTGAAATCAATCTGCAATAAACAGATTAAAAATTTACAATCGGTGATGCCCTGCCTCCTGTCTCTGAGAGTCAGAGGTGCCACTTAGCCATAAACCTGGCAACAAAAGCCCAAGCAAGGCTGCACCAGAGTACGGTATGTACTATAGTAACATAATACACACCTCAAGAGTTGTGCCCAAGAAGGCAGGAGTCATTAAGTAAGTCAGATTATGTATCATCTGGCAGTGAGTGGAATCATGGTCCATGGCTGTATTATGTGGACAGTATATTGTGGCAGTTGGCCACGACCATGAACAAGCGAGAATTAGATTGCCCAATGGGAAAGGTGCGGTCCGGGGGAATAAGCCAAGCCTCCCTCTCGGAGGGCTGCCGTCCAAAGTCTGCATTCCTATTGCTGCCATGAAAGCAGAACTGACATAACAATTATAGGCATCGCCGATTTCTTTTGTTGTGGTGAGAGTCGCATTTGAATCACTTTATGCACCAGGATTAGTCTCTTAACTCATTTCAAAATAAGAAAAGAAAACAAGCAATCCGCAATGCAAAGTAAATTGAAGTACACAAAGTATTTGATAGTGGCTACAGCGCAATGGTTTGATGTAATTGGCATTGGTAGTTCAGGCCCAACCTCCACCAGTATCTTATGCAACAATATTTCATAACACATTCTACCTAAAACTGTCAGGATATAGTGTCCACATAATATCATGCGACAAGGCATGAGAATGAAGCCACTCCCAGTCAGTGAATGGTTAATTATATAATTATAATACTCTTCATGTGGGGTATCATAATCGTATATTTGTTAAAGGACATTTTGAAATTGTCCACCTCTGATATATCTCACGAGTATTCAATTTATTTTTGTAGCACAAGTGAGCAATTCTGGTCATACAGACCATTTTCAAGTGCAGTATGTCTCAACATGTTATTGTTAAACTGCAGATATAGCTAATCTGAAAGTGGGCACATAACGGGCTAGCATCAGAATTAAAACCAGAAAGCTTACCATGTTGCTGTTAAACAACGAAAGTGAGCATATATAGTGTCCTATAATGTGGAATTAGTTATAAAAATGTCTATTACTGGTCACAGTAAGTTTCGGGTTTTAATTCTGACACTTGCACATTATGTACTAGCTTTCAGATTGGCTACAGCCACCGTTTGATAACTACCCATCAACACCTACTGCACTTGGAAATGGCCTGTGAGGCCAAAATGTCAGTCATAAAAAATACAATAAACTAAATACTTGTGAAAAACAGTCGAGGTGGACAACTTAAAAATGACTTAAACATTATACAATTTGGCATACCGAGGGGCAGAGGAGAGAGGGATGTCTTCAATTCGCCGCTTACACATCTGGAAGGCAGCCTTGTAAGAAGAGGACACTGGCACTCTCACAAAGTGGCTCACAATGTGTTCAGCAAGAGCTGACACATCAGTACAGAGATCATCCTGAAGGAGGCGACCCAGTACTGTTGTGCGTCTTTGTCAGCCCAGAATAATATGGAGCTCGGACCACACCAGGGATGAAAAGGATCACATTACTAGGGATCAGACATAGTTCTCCCAGCATTCCTCCTTACTGAATTTAATTAAGACAGCAAGCCTTAACATCAAGTCCCTAAAAGACATGACACAGACTCCAGGAAGAGCGAGCAAGTGACAGTTTTCCTGGACCTGCCGTACTATGGATGAGCAGTGTACAGCACACACAGACTTTGGAGGGCACTGAGTGAGTCTGAGCAGAGGACACAATTGGAAAGGCTGTGTCGCCAGATGTACTCCGTGGTCTGATACAACACAAAGAGCTTGGCTGTAAATACTGAGGAGTTCGCCAGAAGCCGATATCGAAAGACGAAGGCACAGCCCGACCCCATGATCAGTCCGAGAGCCATCAGTGAAGAGAAAGGTACTATCACGAAGCTGAGGAGAAAGTCACAGCAGTAGGACAGTGGAAGTTCAGCATACAGACTCTCAACCGGGATAGTGTAAAAGTCGCCTGTGGCCAAATGGATGCCATGATGGAGGATAGTGTTGAGATGGCGTAAGAGTTATGGACGTGCTGACGAATAAACAAAGCACCCACAGTCGAGTTTCGAATGGACAATGGACCGGTACAAACGGAGGAGGGTGGTTCAATAGGCACCCCAGGAAGTACCATTGAGGACACACACGAGATTGGAGGACCACGTACAGCGGGCTGCCAGGGAAGACACATGGAAGGACAGAGTTTCCTATCGAGCATGAATCCCAGAAACTGCGTAGTTTCAATGGACGGAAGGGCTACAGGCCCAAGATGTAGAGATGTTGGGAGAAACCATTTGCACCAATAAAAATTCATACAGACAGTTTTGTCAGGGGAAAAGCGAAAGCCATTGTCGGTGCTCCAGGAGTAAAGATGATCAAGGCAGCGCTGAAGATGCCACTCAGTGAGACAGGTCTGTGGAGAACTGAAATTGATGGCAAAATTGTCTACAAAAAGAGAGCCTGAGATGCCCGGTGGGGGACAGGCCATTATAGGGTTAATGGCGCTAGCAAAGAGGACGGTGCTGAGGACAGAACCCTGAAGCACAACATTTTCCTGGATAAAGGCATCTGACAAGGCAGAACCCACATGTACCTTGAAAACTCGGTCTTGTAAAAATGCCCGAAGAAAACAAGGCAGGCACCCACGAAAGCCCCATGTGTAAAGAGTACGGAGGGTACCAATTCTCTAGCAGGTGTTGTAGGCCTTCTCCAAATCAAAGAACACGGCCACAGACTGGGATTTCTGCAGAAAACCATTCATGACACATATGGACAAAGTAACGAGATGGTCAACTGCAAAACACTGCGCTTGAAATACAAATAGTGCAATCATTAGTAAATGTTGAGACTCAAGCCACTAAACCAGCCGGGCATTTATCATACATTCCATCACCTTGCAAATGCAGCTGGCGAGAGAGATGGGGCAGTAGCCAGAAGAAAGGTTTTTGTCCTTGCCAGGCTAAGGTATGGGTATGACAGTGGCATCATGCCAGCATCCAGGAAATGTGCCCTCTGCCCAGATGCGGTTGTATGTGTTAAGCAGAAGGTGCTTGTTCGCAAGAGAAAGGTGCTTCAACATCTGAATGTGGATGGCATCCAGCCCTGGGGCAGAGGACCAGGATGAATTGAGAGCAAGATCAAGCTCCCTAATAGTGAAGACGGTATTGTACCACTCACGATTTGAAGAAGAGAAGGGTATCACCCAAGCCTCCTTCGCTCATTTCCGATGGAGGACGGCAGGATGATACTGCGAAAAGCTCGAAACTTCCAAAAAATGGTGGCCCAAGTGTTGGAGATAGCAATAGGGTCCACAATAACATCTGCTACTGTCACGCCAGAAATTGGGGAATGGATCTTGGTACTAGAGAGCTGTCGGAGGTTGGCTCATGCGACAGAGTAAAGGATGGAAGGTTGCCAGGGAGGAGTAAAGCTACCAGTCAGTAAGCTGCCATTTGGACGTACATGTGGATGCGGTGGGAGTCAGTGAACGGAGAGCACACGGAAAATGGTTACTGGAATAGATGTCAGAAAGAACAGACCACTCAAGACAATGGGCAAGCTGGGTAGTGCAAAAGGATAGGTCCAAATCGGAATAGGTGTGTGAGGAGTCGGAAAGGGAAGTGGATGGTCCAGTGTTAAGGCAGAAGAGGTTGAGTTGGTTACGAAGGTCAGCAAGACAGCACCTCTCTGACAGGTCCTGGGGGAACCCCAGAGGGGATGATGCGCATTAAAGTCACCGAGTAGCAAAAACGGCGGAGGTAGCTGCCCAAAAAAGCTGAAGGAAGTCTGCCCTGGTGACATCGAAGGACGCAGGTACATAAATGGTACAGAGGGAGGAAGACAGGTGGGGAAGGGAAAGGTGAACTGCAACAGCTTGAAGATGGGTAGTCAGGGAGATTGGTTGAGTATGAAGATCATCCCACATGACTAGCATTACACTGCCATGAGACGGAAATCCAACCTCACGGGAAAGGTCAAAATGAATCAGTAAGTAAAGTGAAAGCTCGAAGCGGCCGAGAGTGGACAATTCCATTTCCTGAAGGCAGAGTAGAAGGGGATGCTGTGATGATAAAAGCAGCCGTAAATCCTCTTTGGGTGACCAAAGGCCGCGAACGTTCCACTGGAGGACAGTCATGAGAAGGAAGAGATGGAGGGGTGTCAACTCAGCAGCCACTGAGTGACAGCCAGTGTACAGTCGCTACTACTACAGGGTACAGGAGCAGGAGGATCCAGCTCCATGGGGTCCACAGAAGCATCGGTTTGCTTGTGAGGTCAGTCCGTGGAGTCCAACACTGAAAAATGATTGGCGATGTGCACCGGCGTGACAGAGGCCGGGCGGGCTAAGGTAGCACATGGCAGTGTCGAACAGGATCTCTAAGTTGGCGAAGGAGAAGACCATTTGCCTTTAGCGGACTTCTTTGAGCTTTTCTGGTTAGAGGATGACTAAGGTGTTGTCTGGCTGGAGGGACAGAGGAAGTCTTCACAGGAGTACTCCTCCTGTCCTTTCCTGCCCCTTGAGGCAAGAGTTTGACGGTTTGTTGCACAGTGGGACAGGGGGATGGCGATGCTACCTTGACACTGGGCGATTTCACAACCTCGAAGCCGAATTTGAGGGCGCATGTCTGCATGGCCATGTCCTTCATGGACCGAGGGGAAACAAGAACAGAACTATATGTGCCAGGTGGGAGAACACAGGGTTTGCGACTAGCCAGTAACTTGCGAGCTACTGGGTGTGACACTTTTTCCTTTACCCGAGCCTCTTGGATAGCCCACTCAGCTAGCTAGATACATAGGACAATCCCGAGAGAAGGCAGCATGGCTGCCATTGCAGTTGGTATAGCAGGGAGAAGGAGGCGGACAATCGCACTCTTGTCCATCCCTGCCACAGGTTGCACATTTAGCAGGGTGTCGACAAGATGTTCTAGTGTGGTTAAAACGATGACATTGGTAGCAGCGCATTGGGTCCAGAATGTACGGCCGGACTGTGATAATTTCATACCCTGCTTTGAGCTTGGACACCAGCACCATCCTATCAAAGGTGAGGAAAAGAGTGTGGGTGGGCGCTAAGGAGGAATCTATCTTCTTCATCAAACAATAGATGGCAATGACATCCTGACCGGAGAGGTAAAATTGTATTTTGGCCTGAGTTACACCGTCAAGCAGCCTGGTGTAAATTACACCATGGGAAGAAATCGTAAGTTCTGTGGGCCTCAACACGATCAGGTAGCTGTGCAGAAGCAAGGCAGCAAGCAGGTGTTGCGTTTGGGATTCAAAAGAAATCTCCAAAAACAAAGTGCCATTCTGTAAACAACAGCAGGATTTCACAATGCCAGCAACTGCATCAACATCTTTCTGAATAATAAACAGATTGCCTGTAGCGGAGGACTGACTGTCTTCAGTACGAGAGACCACAAGGAACCGTTGTGCAGCAGGATAGGTCTTCGAGTCAATAGCCTCATTACGTTTACATTTTGTAGATGTCGATTGGGAAGATGAGTGACTTATTGTGAGAAAATCCCCCACGATTGCCAGCATCTCTGATGGTGTGCTCTGTCTAACTGGGGGCTCCCTTCACAAGGGGGCACACCCACCTTAGGTGATTGTTCACATCTCAGGTCACACCTCCTGAACATCTGACAAAGGGACCAATTGACAATTTGCGAAGGTTGCAGCTCAGGCAGTCACCCCTCCATGGGCCTGGCCTGCACCAGGGGGTATGTGCAAACCCTACCTGTTGACACAGGGCTGGGAATTACGCGTTATCCAGTCACCTGTTACACGCTAGACGCGTGGGCCGGTCTTCAGGAATGCACAGGGAGGAAGAAGAAAAAAGGAGATCCTTAAACGCCGAAACAGAGGAAAGAGAGGAGAAGGGAAACAAAGAGAGTAAAAGAGAGCCAAAAATAAAGGTGAAACTATTCGTACATCAGCAACAGAAAGCAGAACATTCCCAATAAACCCCAAGACGTGTTCCCCAAGGGAGGGGGAAAAGAATAGGAAGAGGATAGACATGCACCACGGAAGGGTTCAAATGGCTCTGAGCACTATGGGACTCAACTGCTGTGGTCATCTGTCCCCTAGAACTTAGAACTACTTAAACCTAACTAACCTAAGGACATCACACACATCCATGCCCAAGGCATGATTCAAACCTGCAACCGTAGCAGTCGCACGGTTCCGGACTGTGCGCCTAGAACCGCGAGACCACCGCGGCCAGCACCACAGAAGGGAAAAATGCTGCAAAGGTTGGGGTCCCATGGCATCCAAGCACAAACCTGAAAGAGTGGTGAGCCCCCTGGGGGGGGGGGGGGGTTTGATGCTATCTGACAGAGTTGGGGTGAGAAGATAACAGCAAAGGCATACAACTTGCAGTTGGCTCTTCAAAGCACCCAATGTGGTAGTCTTTACATCTGGCAGCAGCAAGAAAGCAACAGGATGATTGGAAAGTGGCCACTGTCACAAAGATCGTCATTGGGGTGGTGGTAGTGTCGTGTGGGCGCACTATAGTTCCCAAGTAGTAAAAAAGGGGAGGGGGAGGGAGTGGTTGGATTAAGGTGTAATGCGGTCAACTCAATGTAGGTTGCCCACCTGGAATTAAAAAAAAAGTTTCAAATGGTGATAACCTATCTCAGTTGCATCAGCACAACTGCTTCCAACGGGGAATGCAGCAGAAGCTACTCGCTGATGACATCTGTGCGGACCAATATACAGATCCCTCTAGAAGCTCTCTCAACGCAAGCACAGTCCTGACTGAATGGAAGATTACCACAGAGCACTGGATGTCAGGGGCTCAACCAAAAGTGTACATAATGACCCCATCAGTCAAGTTGACTACTACATTGACTTTGAACTACTTTTAAGAGTCTACACACATGTTGTTGTTGTTGTTGTCTTCAGTCCTGATACTGGTTTGATGCAGCTCTCCATGCTACTCTATCCTGTGCAAGCTGCTTCATCTCCCAGTACCTACTGCAACCTACATCCTTCTGAATCTGCTTAGTGTACTCATCTCTCGGTCTCCCTCTACGATTTTTACCCTCCACGCTGCCCTCCAATGCTAAATTTGTGATCCCTTGATGCCTCAAAACATGTCCTACCAACCGATCCCTTCTTCTAGTCAAGTTGTGCCACAAACTTCTCTTCTCCCCAATCCTATTCAATACCTCCTCATTAGTTACGTGATCTACCCATCTAATCTTCAGTATTCTTCTGTAGCACCACATTTCGATAGCTTCTATTCTCTTCTTGTCCAAACTAGTTATCGTCCATGTTTCACTTCCATACATGGCTACACTCCAAACAAATACTTTCAGAAACGACTTCCTGATACATAAATCTATATTCGATGTTAACAAATTTCTCTTCTTCAGAAATGCTTTCCTTGCCATTGCCAGTCTACATTTTATATCCTCTCTACTTCGACCATCATCAGTTATTTTACTTCCTAAATAGCAAAACTCCTTTACTACTTTAAGTGTCTCATTTCCTAATCTAATTCCCTCAGCATCACCCGATTTAATTTGACTACATTCCATTATCCTCGTTTTGCTTTTGTTAATGTTCATCTTATATCCTCCTTTCAAGACACTGTCCATTCCGTTCAACTGCTCTTCCAAGTCCTTTGCCGTCTCTGACAGAATTACAATGTCATCGGCGAACCTCAAGGTTTTTACTTCGTCTCCATGAATTTTAATACCTACTCCAAATTTTTCTTTTGTTTCCTTTACTGCTTGCTCAATATACAGATTGAATAACATCGGGGAGAGGCTACAACCCTGTCTCACTCCTTTCCCAACCACTGCTTCCCTTTCATGCCCCTCGACTCTTATTACTGCCATCTGGTTTCTGTACAAATTATAAATAGCCTTTCGCTCCCTGTATTTTACCCCTGCCACCTTTAGAATTTGAAAAAGAGTATTCCAGTCAACATTGTCAAAAGCTTTCTCTAAGTCTACAAATGCTAGAAACGTAGGTTTGCCTTTTCTTAATCTTTCTTCTAAGATAAGTCGTAAGGTCAGTATTGCCTCACGTGTTCCAACATTTCGACGGAATCCAAACTGATCCTCCCCGAGGTCTGCATCTACCAGTTTTTCCATTCGTCTGTAAAGAATTCGCGTTAGTATTTTGCAGCCGTGGCTTATTAAACTGATAGTTCGGTAATTTTCACATCTGCCAACACCTGCTTTCTTTGGGATTGGAATTATTATATTCTTCTTGAAGTCTGAGGGTATTTCGCCTGTCTCATACATCTTGCTCACCAGCTGGTAGAGTTTTGTCATGACTGGCTCTCCCAAGGCCGTCAGTAGTTCTAATGGAATGTTGTCTACTCCGGGGGCCTTGTTTCGACTATACACATACTGTGCACATACGATCATTAACATTGCGTGCAGCAGGCACTATTACAAGTATTCTTCGCCAGTCGATCCATGTTAAAGAGAAAAATCTGGAAAATGGTCACTCCAAGAAGGGACCCAAAAATTAATACATCAAAAAGATGATATACAGTAAATGAATGAATATTGCAAGAAAGGAAAGCAGAACCTAGGGGACATCAAAGGCTGCCAAAACAAGAAAGACAGTCAGAGGAAGAATGATAGAGATGAAATACTATAGCACACTAAGGGCTGAAATAGCTTGGGGCTTCATCCTCATCATACACGTGCTCACGAAGGAGATGTGAGCTCCCTGAAGGGAAGCAGGCTGCGAAACGTTATATCAAAGGAGGAGAAAATTCTCACTAAATGTTATTTACAAATGGTAAATACAAAAAATATAAGGAAAGAATTATTTAAAAAAATTAAACTGCCAAAATACATTGGAAATCTAAATCAAGAACAAAATTATAGCTAGTGCTCAAAGAAACAATATAAGAAAGTATTCATTTATGAGCGAAACAAATAGTGTGTGAAATAGACTGCCTGCAAAAACCCCACTTCTACTCCCAATGACAATATGTAACATTTAAAACAGACCTGCTAACCCTTTGTCACGCGTAACTTGGGGACTCTGTAATTTGGGCACAATAAGCTTGACAGGCAATGACAGAATCATCTATTTTTCAGATTCACAATTTAAGTGCCCTAAATGTTATCCGTGACTTTCATGGGGTTGTGTAGAAAGAGAACATACAAAACTGGGTAAAAATAATTAAATAACAAATGCAGTAAAGCAGAAAGGACCGAAATGTTTAAGTCGCCACCAAACAGTTGTAGTTTCAATACATGCCTTTTATTAATCAGGAAAATTAAGCAAAAAATTTCAGTTTTAGGGTACTTATAAGCTACTGGTATCTTTAGCACTAACTTAGCAGTAAGAGAAGACTGGATTAGCGCACAGAGAAGCAAATCTGGCAGACCATATTTGCATGGGACATGCACATCACATTGTGAAATTTTTTACGTTCATAGTTTGATATCCTTCTGAGACTTGTTTCTGTCATGCAGGTGTTGCATCTACATCCTTTGGGATGGGAGAGAGTTGGCGATTTCCCTTGTTCTTCAATGAGGAGAAATATTTTCAACCAGCTTTCCAGGATACAGGGTATTTCAACCCTTTCCAATCTTCTTTAGAATAACTCTCCAAGAACCAGTTAATGAGCCACATTTTTATATACACTCTTCTATGCAGTTTATACAGTTGCCTTCCAAGATGAATAACCTGGGGATTGATACCATCACATTCAACATTGTGAAAAAGATCATTAGGCAGCTCTCGGTGTTTCAGTTCATGTTATAACACGTGATCTATAGTTTCAACTTCACCTTTTGTTGAACTTTCTCCTTCCATATTTGGGATCAATGGCATCATCATTATGAATCGAAGATACACAAATTAAATTTTTGTTTTCACGCAGTATTCTCTTTCCCCTTTTATAGCAATTAAATGTGACAGCAAATACCTTTCATTTTGTTTCCTGATGGCTATATAACATACAACAGAAACTTTGGTCTCAAATAACCGTTGAGCTACAAATCAGAAAACCAGTTAGCAGAAGTGGTATTGGGATTGGGTCCAAGTGTAGTAGGCTTACACATTCCCTGTGTATGTTGACTGTGCGAATCCTCTAAGTGTCAATTAAAACAACAAGTTTTATTTCATATTTGTTTTTTAGGATACATGCAACTGAAAAACACACCTACTGTTAATCCTTGATGCAATAGGTCATCAGTCGCCTAAAACTTAGAACTAATTAAATCTAACTAACCTAAGGACATCACACACATCCATGCCCGAGGCAGGAGTCGAACCTGCCACTGTAGCGGTCACGCAGTTCATACTGAAGCGCCTAGAACCGCACGGCCACACCGGCCGGCCCCCTTGCTGCCATTTCCCTAAGGATACCATAATTCCCCGCACGTTTGAACTGCCGACAATTAATAGACAGCTACTTCTACATCTACATCCACATCCACACTCCGTAAGCCACCTGACGGTGTGTGGCAGAGGGTACCTAGAGTACCTCTATCGGTTCTCCCTTCTATTCGAGTCTCGTATTGTTCACGGAAAGAAGGATTGTTGGTATGCTTCTGTGTGGGCTCTAACCTCTCTGATTTTATCCTCATGGTCTCTTCGCGAGATATACGTAGGAGGGAGCAATATACTGCTTGACTCTTCAGTGAAGGTATGTTCTCAAAACTTCAGCAAAAGCCCGTACCGAGCTACTTAGCGTCTCTCCTGCAGAGTCTTCCACTGGAGTTTATCTATCATCTCCGTAACGCTTTCGCGATTACTAAATGATCCTGTAATGAAGCGCGCTGCTCTCCGTTGGATCTTCTCTATCTCTTCTATCAATCCTATCTGGTACGGATCCCACACTGCTGAGCAGCATTCAAGCAGTGGGCGAACAAGCGTACTGTAACCTACTTGCTTTGTTTCCAGATTGCATTTCTTAGGATTCTTCCAATGAATCTCAGTCTGGCATCTGCTTTACCGACGATCAACTTTATATGAACATTCCATTTTAAATCACTCCTAATGCGTACTCCAAGATAATTTATGGAACTAACTGCTTCCAGCTGCTGACCTGCTATTTTGTAGCCAAATGGTAAGGGATCTATCTCTCTATGTATTCGCAGCACATTACACTTGTCTACATTGAGACTCAATTGCCATTCCATGCACCATCCATCAATTCGCTGTAGATCCTCCTGCATTTCAGTGCAGTTTTCCATTGTTACGACCTCTCGATACACCACAGCATCATCTGCAAAAAGCCTCAGTGAACATCTGATGTCATCCACTAGATCATTTATGTACATTGTGAATAGCAACGGTCCTATGACACTCCCCTGCACACACCTGAAATCACTTTTACTTCGGAAGACTTCTCTCCATTGAGAATGACACATTACAAATCGGTGTAAAGGAGTCATATTCTTTCCTTTGAGCTTTGGTTGTTAGGTCTTCGAAACAAAGAAAACGTATCTGTGTCTTAAACAATTTGAGATTCTTCACGAGGATGAATTTTTCCATGCTGTTGCCTTCAATACCCCAAAAATTCATCCAGACTTTTGACACTCTGTGTCACCCTGCTAGGTACAATGAGCCAATAGAAGCCCTTACATCAATTACATGTTGAACTAATGTCCCTCTCCCTCTGTAGAAACTATCTTCAATAGTGTCCACGTAGCAGTTCTTGTATCTGACAATCACATCAAGTATGCCATCAGTGAATAAATTATTCCAACATTCAACTGCACTTTGAGCATTCTTAGCATTTCTCACACCTCCATGAAGGCAAGTGCTGATGCTTTGAGAGCCCATGCAATGTCTTTATCCAGCTGGCTCATTTGTCAACACAGTCATATTAAATTTTCTGAAATGAAAGTTTCTTGTTTTGTTGTCACTTTCTTGATCTTTATCAGTCCCCTAAACATCTCGTGCCGATACAGAATTTCCTTCAATTTCTTCCACCTCATCTTGTGGATCGATGTCACTCTCCTCCCTCAAATCCTCAGACACGGAGAGGGTCTTCTTCACTGCACAACAGCAAGTCTTGTATGTCTTTGAGATGACATACGTTTCACTGATAGTGGCAATTCCAAGCCATATCTGCAGAAAATATTGAGCATAAAAGAGAGAGTATCAGAATAGTTACGTATTCGAGAGCAAATTGCATGACTGGTCAAATTCAAAATACTATATATTTCCACAAATTATCCACAAGCCTCATATTACACTTTGATTAAATGAGCAAATGAACAATTCTCACAAAAAAGAAGATAAAATACAAAGTTCTTCAAATGGAAGATCTTTGGACACAATCAGCTCGAGAGGCCATGACAAGGGTCATGTGAAAACTAATGGAGGGGGTTGTAAAGAGCACCTGAAGATAGGAAAGTACTAGCAAGGGGAAAATCTCATGCAGTCTGAGAGGGGGGAGGGAAAGAAAAAACCTGTTAGCTGCATACAATATATTATTCTCTGTAATAATTTCCTCTCCTCCATCTCCTTTCTTTCTCACATGTGTACCATGTTATAAGCTAAGTAACACTTGTGTCAATAGATCAGTAACAAAAGGCCACTGGGATAATCTTTCAACTGCAAAGATAAAACAAAATAAAATAAAATAAATAAGATAACACTCTCACTTCATCTGCACATACTCACTGAAAGTTAAGGATGTATGCTTTCTAAGCTTCCTCGTAATCTGAGCAAGAAGCAAAGATTCCCACTCACAGTAGCGATCACAAAAATATGCACCGAGCATATGCGAACAGAACTGAAAATGATATGTTCTGCTTCTGGTTCTTTAAACCAAAACACAACAAAAACTGGAGAAGTTAACTGGAGAGCTTACCATTTGATAGCATTACTCAAAATGCCCCACAGATTCTATGGAATGCTAGTAACTTGATACAAGAGGAAATCAAAAGTTTTAATTATCACCTAAAGAGGTTAATTGTTAATCTTTTGTGGGTACACGTCTGTAGGCCACGTACACAATGAAACTCCCACACTACAGTGCCCAAACAAACAGGTACAGTCCATCAGCAGTTTGTGCAATTTTGTGGTGAGGGAATTTTGCCATGTACTAGGACTGCAAACAAGTACCTGTCTATAACTTTATTTATGACTACCCCTCGTAACTATTACTAAGAAAAAGCATCTATGTCTCTACTAACGCATCAACTAAATAATAGTAATAGGGAAAACAATCGGTCAACTGACTATAGCATTCTGAAAGAATTGTTTAATCTGTCACAATAAATGATATGGATAAAATTATAGGAGATTTCAAACAACATTGCAAGTGTACATGGTCACTACAATGTTTCATTTGAGGCTTTCTCAATGTCATGAATAATGTAGTATCTCTGAGACCGCATTGGATGGTGATGTCTATTATTACTGAAAGATCCCAGCGCAGTGTCAAATGTCTTACAAAGGAACTTCATCAACTAGACCTCATATTTTCTTGACAAAAAAAACACAAGAGGTAAATATCAACCCCAGCAATCTTATCTCAAGTGAACATTTGGGCCATTATACAGATACTACACAGGTACGGCCCTCTCAACGTACAGCTTCTAAGCATTCGCATGTTCGGGTTGTTTGTCACATGCCCCACCTCACTGCGGCCTGTAATGTCAGAAAGCGAAGTACTGCATGTGGAGTTTAGCAAGAAGTTTGTGTTTGTGATGTCGGTGAACCCACAAGCCGTTGTGTGACTCCTCCGGAAGCAGTATGGAATGATGGTTTAACTGCAACAATTAAATGTCAAAGAACCAGAACTCTTGAAAGTCATGACCAGTAAGTAGCAATATTCGCTTTTAGGACGAACTTCTATTCATGGTAAACAAAAGCACATGACATTTTCTTTATGCTTTTCCTTATATCTTTCAACTTTGTTGCAGATATGACAACTTCATGGACCTCCGGACAAAGACACTCTAAAACAGGATTGTCACAAGTTTCCCTAAGCGAAATTCCCTGATATTTCCAAAGAAGTTTTAGCATCTCAAGGATAAGCTAAGATGTAAGTTGAAAATCTGTCTTAGCAGCTATGGTACAAGACACCATAGTGTAAATGAGGAAATAGCTAAAAAAAGGCGGGGGAGGGGTCTTGCAAGTATACAGGGTTTTGTGATGTGAGCAAAAATCTAAGTAATACCATGAACGTCTTTTGTAATGAAGCAAGCCAAATGCTGTGTGTGTTTCATTGACCACTGATATTTTGTTTCAATAAAACAACACACATTTGGTGACAAAAATGCGCATTTCTTTGGAGTCGCAATACAGATTTAAAATACTTTCACTGATTTCAGAAATAACCTTAGAAGAAAGTAGGCCTCTTGAAAGAAGTGTATAAGGCAGGGAAGAATTATGTAATATGTTGGTTCCACTATGTTCGTTATTGTTGGTTACTGTCCACTGTGTTATATCTATTATTTTACAGATATTGTGTGATTTTGTTTTGACAAATACTTGGGTACATAGCGTACAAACTGTCAGTGACTGACCCAATTTTCTTTTTCTTATCGTCCATACTTTCTAACATATTAACTACTTTGGAAGTGCCAAAATGTACTAGAACAAATAAAATGTCTATAAAATGCCACACTGTACAACATACTAGTGGTGAGACAGTCACAATTCCTGAAGTCCACTGCCCATGGCCTCTGGCCTGTCAAGGAGTACCACAGTCCTGTGTCCACGGATAAACTATGAAAATCTGCCACATTACACCACACACAAACAGACCCGGGCTGCGGGCAGATTGATGAGACTAGATCCGACAGGCAGGGCCTGCTCGTTAGTGGGGATCGAATGGCTTCAGATTGGCAGAACCGATCCATTGCAGGTACCCGCAGAAACAGCCAGCTTGTGGTTTTGGTCAGTTTTGGAAATCCACTTGTTTGGCCAGCTATTCACAAGTCACCGACAGCATGTCGATGAAATGAGACAGCGATGATCAATCCATATAACAGGTAACTTGTTTAAATACTCTGAGAATCAATACTAATGAAGATAAATAGCAACTCACTGTAAAGATGATCGCTGAGCCGCAGCCAGGCACGCAGAAAAAACCATCACAGTCTCACAACAAAATTTTCAGCCAAAGCTTTTGACAGAAAACAAGAGCACACACACAATCACTCAGACACAACTCATCCACACATGACTGCCATCTCTGGCCAGTGTGTCAACAATCTCTGAGAATCAGATCCAAACAAACCACTCGTGCGTCCCTGCCTCTCATCAGCAGCTGCTAGGCTACCGGCAAGAAGCGGTGGCAGCACTGACTGCAAGCCAAGATGAGTGGTAGGAAGGGGAGAAGCAATAAGAATGAGGGAGTAGGTGCACATACTCAGTTGCACCCATCCAGCGACAATGCATGACACCTCAGTAAACAAATCATTTCCTCTACCGAGACACACATGACATTTTTCCAGTGTTTCTTTTTTTCAAATTTCCCTAATATTTGTTTGAAATTCCCTGATTTCCAGAACCTGTGGCAACCCAGTAAATATAGAAGAAAATAGTTGGTTGACGTTCGGTGCATGTATACAAGTGGAAGACGACGGTGATAATGAAGCTGCCATTTCACCAGTCACACTCATCGAACATTTTCATTGTTTTGAAGGGGTTGGGACGTGCAACTGGGGATGTCAGTGATGGTGAACGCTGCTTTGACAATATAAAATCCTTGCATACAACTTTGCTCATGTCTGCAACAGAGCACTATATGCAGCGGGCCACTGCCTTATGGAAAAGTGGAAATAAGAGGACTCCATCTTTGAAGACCATCAAGAAGAACTTTAAATTATTAAAACAGAAAAGGGATCTGTATGTTTAGAATAGATACTCTGGTACCGCGCGCCGTGTAATTTGAATCCGCACCAGACGTCACGGGCTTCGAAGGGCCACAGAGGTCTCTGCACCATCGCTGTGGCGGCGCACGCCTCCTGGCCCGCTTTTAGTGTGACGGCACCACAGTGGAACACGTGGTCCCAGCAACCAATAGCACCTGCCTCGCACTCAGCCAGCCAGTCTAATCTCATGTATGTTGGTTTACACCTCGCTTCGCACTAGACAGTTTACTTCCTTGTTCTGTGTACGAGTGGACATGTTTGTTTCCTTGTGACTCAGTTGTTCGATCTTGTTGTATTCGTTCCGCCCTCCGTTGGTTGTGTCCATCCTCTCCGACCATCCTGGCCGCAGTTACAACAAATACATTGAAAACCATGGTATACATTGTCAAAAGCTTGTAAAATAAAATACTATCTGTTTAGATAAATGTTAAAATTTGTTGCCGAGACCAGAGCTGTTATGGAAGTGGACAGTAAAGAGAATGTTTACAATATGGATCAGAGTGGGTATAATTTAGAAATGACATCAGGTCGAACTCTTGCGAAAAAGGAACAAAAGATGTCTACGTCTACATATATAATCCGCAAGCCACCAAGCGGTATGTGGCGGAAGGCACAATCTGCACCAGTCATATTTCCCCCTCTCTGTTCCACTCGCGCATCGCACAAGGGAAAAGCGATTGTCTGAACGTCTCAGTATGAGCTCTTATTTCCCTTATCTTCGAATGATGATCATTACGCGATTTGATAGTTGGTGGTAATAATATATGCTCTACAACTTCGGTGAAGACTGGATTTCGGAATTTAGTGAGCAGTCCCGTCTGTTTAGCGTCGTCTATCTGCAAGTGTGTCCCAATTCAAACTTTCCATGAGATTTGTAATGCTCTCACAATGGCTAAATGTACCAGTCACGAATCTTGCTACTCTTCTTTAGACCTTCTCGATTTCTTGAATCAGACCGAACTGGTAAGGGTCCCATACAGACAAACAATGCTCTAAAACTGGACGAACTAATGTATTGTAAGCTATTTCCTTTGTTGAAGGACTGCATCGCTTCAGGATTCTACCAATAAACTGCAATCTAGAGTTCGCCTTACCCATTACTTGTGTAATCTGATCATTCCAGTTGAGATCATTTCTAATAGTCACATCCAGATACTTGACTGACGTTACCGCTTCCAAAGACTGATCATTTATTTTGTACTCATACATTAATGGGGATTTTCACCTTGTTATATGCAGTAGGTTACACTTACTAATATTGAGAGATAACTGCCAGTCATTACATCACACATTTGTTTTCTGCAAGTCCTCATTGATTTGTTCACAACTTTCGTCTGATACTAGTTTCCTGTAGACTACAGCATCATCGGCAAACAGTCTAAGGCCGCTGTCAATACCATCAACCAGATCGTTTTTGTAAGTCAAGCAGAGGACCTATTACGCTGCCCTGGGTGTTTGGTGGTGGTTAGTGTTCAACGTCCCGTCGACATCGAGGTCATTAGAGACGGAGCGCAAGCTCGGGTTAGGGAAGGATTGGGAAGGAAATTGGCCGTGCCCTTTCAAAGGAACCATCCCGGCATTTGCCTGAAACGATTTAGGAAAATCACGGAAAACCTAAATCAGGATGGCCAGAGACGGGATTGAACCGTCGTCCTCCCGAGTGCGAGTCCAGTGTGCTACCTACTGCGCCACCTTGCTCGCTGCCCTGGGGCACACCTGAAGTTACACTTGTGCCTGTTGAAGATACCCCATTCAGGATGACATTCTGCTCCCTGTCTGTTAGAAAACTTTCTATCCAACCGCTTATGTCACTGGATAGACCGTAAGCACGCACTTTTTGTAGCAAGCGACAATGAGGAACTGAGTCGAACGCCTTTCAAAAGTCGAGAAATATGGCATCAACCTGGGAGCCGGTATCTAGAGCCTGTTGTATATCATGCTCAAAGTGGGCCAGCTGTGTCTCACATGACCGCTGTTTCCTAAAACTGTGATGGTTTCTGCAGATGAGCTTCTCAGAGTCTAGAAAGGTCATTATCTCTGAACACAAAATATGTTCCATGATTCTACAACAAATTGATGTCAGTGAAATTGGCCAGTAATTATGTGCATCCAATTTTCTACCCTTTTTATAGATTGCTATGACCTGGGCCTTCTTCCAGTCCCGTGGAAATTTCCGCCGTTCCAATGACCTCTGGTAGATGATGGATAAGAATGGTGCTATATTTGTAGCATAGTCAACATCACAGTCATGCAGTTCATCAGTAATAGGACTCATAATTACACAATAATGCCAACGATACCGGCAAATGAACACTCAATCACCACTGTTTATTGTTTTAAAAGACCCAACCGGACTGTTTGGGTTGCATGTCAAACAATGTTTGTTTCACATGAACAACACTGTCGTCACCCCACTTTCTGGGAACGAGAACAAGGAATTCTTATAGAAGGGACGAGAAGAGGTGTTTTATGAAATCATCTAAGGCGATAATAAATCAGTTTTAACAGTAGACTCGTTTTCTGGTTGCAAAAGCTTATCAGTACGTGGAGGACACGGAGCAGAAGACATCGTCACTTCTGTATTGACAATACCATTAGATGGCACAAGATACTACCAACCGCTAGATGTAATTGGCTCCCGGGTATTCAAGGGCTTTGTCCGGGCATGTACCAATTTGGTATGACTTCTGGGTGTCAATGTAAATTTCAGTCTGCAGAACACCATCCAGCAAATGCAGTCACTTCTTCACAGGCAGTGCAAAAAATTAATATACACTCCTGGAAATTGAAATAAGAACACCGTCAATTCATTGTCCCAGGAAGGGGAAACTTTATTGACACATTCCTGGGGTCAGATACATCACATGATCACACTGACAGAACCACAGGCACATAGACACAGGCAACAGAGCATGCACAATTTCGGCACTAGTACAGTGTATATCCACCTTTCGCAGCAATTCAGGCTGCTATTCTCCCATGGAGACGATCGTAGAGATGCTGGATGTAGTCCTGTGGAACGGCTTGCCATGCCATTTCCACCTGGCGCCTCAGTTGGACCAGCGTTCGTGCTGGACGTGCAGACCGCGTGAGACGACGTTTCATACAGCCCAAACATGCTCAGTGGGGGACAGATCCGGAGATCTTGCTGGCCAGGGTAGTTGACTTACACCTTCTACAGCACGTTGGGTGGCACGGGATACATGCGGACGTGCATTGTCCTGTTGGAACAGCAAGTTCCCTTGCCGGTCTAGGAATGGTAGAACGATGGGTTCGATGACGGTTTGGATGTACCGTGCACTATTCAGTGTCCCCTCGACGATCACCAGAAGTGTATGGCCAGTGTAGGAGATCGCTCCCCACACCATGATGCCGGGTGTTGGCCCTGTGTGCCTCGGTCGTATGCAGTCCTGATTGTGGCGCTCACCTGCACGGCGCCAAACACGCATACGATCATCATTGGCACCAAGGCAGAAGCGACTCTTATCGCTGAAGACGACACGTCTCCATTCGTCCCTCCATTCACGCCTGTCGCGACACCACTGGAGGCGGGCTGCACGATGTTGGGGCGTGAGCGGAAGACGGCCTAACGGTGTGCGGGACCGTAGCCCAGCTTCATGGAGACGGTTGCGAATGGTCCTCGCCGATACCCCAGGATCAACAGTGTCCCTCATTTGCTGGGAAGTGGCGGTGCGGTCCCCTACGGCACTGCGTAGGATCCTACGGTCTTGGCGTGCATCCGTGCGTCGCTGCGGTCCGGTCCCAGGTCGACGGGCACGTGCACCTTCTGCCGACCACTGGCGACAACATTGATGTACTGTGGAGACCTCACGCCCCACGTGTTGAGCAATTCGGCGGTACGTCCACCCGGCCTCCCGCATGCCCACTTTGCGCCCTCGCTCAAAGTCCGTCAACTGCACATACGGTTCACGTCCACGCTGTCGCGGCATGCTACCAGTGTTAAAGACTGCGATGAAGCTCCGTATGCCACGGCAAACTGGCTGACACTGACGGCGGCGATGCACAAATGCTGCGCAGCTAGCGCCATTCGACGGCCAACACCGCGGTTCCTGGTGTGTCCGCTGTTCCGTGCGTGTGATCATTGCTTGTACAGCCCTCTCGCAGTGTCCGGAGCAAGTATGGTGGGTCTGACACACCGGTGTCAATGTGTTCTTTTTTCCATTTCCAGGAGTGTAGAAACAATACCAAGCTGTATGCATCTATCCAGTGATTAATCACAGTTGTCCGATTTGCACATATACACAATTTGCTTGAGATGATCCAGCACCATGTCAGCCATTTTCAATAAATGGTTTCCATATTTTGTTAACCATCTGTGAGCAGTTACGACAAAACTATACTCCCAAGTTGCGTAAATTTCCAATGAAATTAATGTTAAAGCTCAAGGTACTACGCAAACAGTTTCAAAATTGGTGCTCTAAATAATTATTAATTTCATTAATAATATCTAGCAAAGGGTGAATGAAATAACTTACCCCTGCAGCTGCAATTCCCAAAAATGACTCAAGAGCTGTTGGATCACTGAAAAAAGATAAAAATAATAATTACACTAACATGTATTAAATTTGTTTTGTGATTACAAACAAATATTGTACAAATAACCAACACAAACTCCTACATACACTCTGAAATAGCGCGCTATGAAGGAATTATCTGAATGGGACGGAAATCGGCAGGTGTGGTTCACATGTACAGACAAACAAACGATTACAATTACAGAAAAATTTAACTGGATGATTTATTCAAAAGAAAGAGCTTCACAAATAGAGCTACTCAGTAATGTGTAAGTCAACCTCGTGCCCTTACGGAAGGAGTTATTTGGCTTGGCATTGATTGTTAAGAGCTTTTTGATGTTTCCTGAGGGATATAGTGCCAAGTTCTGGCCAACTGGGGCATTATATTGTGAAGATCGCGAGCTGGTTGGAGGGCCCTGCCCGTAACACTCCAAATATTATTGATTGGGGAGAGATCTGGCCAAGTCAGGGTTTGACAACCATGAAGACGAGCAGTAGAAATTTTTCCCATGTGCAGGCTGGTCTTATCTTGCTGAAAAGAAAGCCTGTCATAATGGGCAACAAAACGGGGTGTAGAAAATCCCTGATGTACCTGTGTGCTGTAAAGAGTGCCACGGATGACAACCAAAGTGGTCCTGCTATGAAAAGAAATGGAATCCCAGACCATCATTCCTGGTTATTGGGCTGTATGGCAGGCGACAGTCAGATTGATACCAACTGCTGTCAGGGACATCTCCAGACGTGTCTTTGGCCTGGAATCGCGTTGACTGGCATTGAAATGTCATCAGTGATGAGTCCAACTTTGAACTGAGCCCTATAGACCTAGATATGTGTCTGGGGTGCAACAGACCGCTGTGGGTTACAAACCTGACTGTCGCTGTACAGCCCAATAACTTGGACTGATGGTCTGGGGTGTCATTTCTTTTCATAGCAGTACCCCTTTGTGGTCGGCATGATACTGTCATGGGCATCTATGGAAAATGGGCCTACATCTACATCTATACTTTGCAAGCCACCTAATGGTGTCTGGCAGAGGGTAATTTGTATACCACTGTTTCTTTCCCCCTTTCCTGTTCCAGTCACGGACAGTTTGTGGGAATAAATGATTGCTGGTAAGCTTTTGTATGGGCTCGAATGTCTAATTTTATCTTCACAGTCTTTTGGAAGATTAACTAGGAGCAAACAATATATTTGTTGACTCTTCTACTAACGTACGTTCACAGAATGTTCTACAGTAATCCAAACTGCAATGCAGAATGCCTTTCCTCCAGCATCTGCCACTGGATCTGAGTGATCATCTCTGTGACACTTTCATACTTACTTAATGCACCTGTAACAAGGAACACTGTTCTTCTTGGGATCTTCCCTATTTCCTCTATCATTCCTATCTGGTATGGATCCTGTACTGACAAATATGCAATTATTGTTCGAACAAAGGGTTTGGAAGCTACCTCCTTTGTTGATGGACATTTCCTCAGGATTCTTCCAATGAATCTGTCTGGCATCTGCCTTTCCTGTGATTAATTTTATGTGGTTGTTCTACTTTAAATCACTCTGTACGCGTACTCCTAGGTCTTTTATGGAAGTAAATGCTTCAAGTGATTGTTCTGAAATTTTGTAATCACACAATAATGGGTCTTTCTGTCTATGTACACACAATATGTAACATTTGTTGAGAGTCACTCCCTTCTCCAGGTGTCAATCTTCTGCAGGTGTTCTTGCACTTAGCTACAGTTATCTAGCAATGCAACTTCTCTGTATATAAGAGCATCATCCATGAAAAACCTCCTGGAACTTAATACACTTTCTACTATGTAATTTGTTAAAAGTAATAGACGTGTAACACTCCCTTGGGGTACACTTTTATGTATGAAGCCTTCCCTTCATTCAGACTGGCATACTGTCTGTCTTCAATCCAGTCACACAGCTGGTCTCATATTCCACAAATTTTGTCCATTATGCAGCAGCGAAGGTGCATCAAATGTTTCCCAGAAGTCAAGCAACATGGCATCTACCTGGGCACCAGTATATACAGCTTTCTGGGTCTCATGGGTGAACAGAGTGAGGTGGGTTTTAGATTATTTTTGGAGCCCATGTTGATTCCTACAGAGGAGACAAAACATGCTCCAAAATTCTACAACAGACTGATGTCAGAGATATAGTTTTGTGCGTCTGTTCGACAACCCATCTCTAAAACAGAAATGATCTGTGCTTTTCTCCTACAATCATGAATAGTTCGCTTCTCCAGGTACCTACAGTACACTCCAATTAAAAGAGGGCAAGTTCTTTTGCTTGCTCTTTGCAGAATCATATTGGTATCCCCTCAGGTCCGGTGGCCTTTCATCTGTTGAGCAGTTTAAGTTGCTTTTATATCCCACGGTCATTTATTTCGGTGTCGGCCACTTTCTTGTTTGTGTGAAAAATTGAATGAGGCACAATAGTGTGATCTTCTTCTGTGAAACAAGTTTTGGGAAAAGACATTCAGTATTTTGGCCTTTTCTATGTCATTCTCCAATATGGTCACAGTGTCTGGGCAGATGGCTTTTGACCCATTTATTGGTTTAATGTAAAACCAAAAAATTTTTGGATTTTCTGTCAAGTTAATAGACAGAACTTTACTTTCAAATTCAGTGAACGCTTCACGTGTGGTTCCCCTTAAGCTAACTGTGTATTTGTTTACTTTTTGTTTGGCTGTAATACCTTGGTTACATTTAAATTTGCAGGTGAAGCTCTCTCTGCTTTTGTAGCAGCTTTGTAACACAGGTGTCAAACCACAATGGGTCTTATCTATCCCTTACAACTTTGCTCAGCAATGAAACTACAAGTAGGAGACAAGGAATTGGTTGTCCACACCTCATTGCAGAACGGTCTGTAAAGCATTCGCTCTCTCTCTCTCTCTCTCTCTCTCTCTCTCTCTCTCTCTCTCTCTCTCTCTCTCTCTGTGTGTGTGTGTGTGTGTGTGTGTGTGTGTGTGTGTGTGTGTGTGTGTGTGTGTCAAATGCTGACTCAAAATAAACTAACACACAAAGGTATGTGAGCCGTATTGGTGCTAAACTTCACAACAGACTGCCAGTCTAAAACAGAAATTTGCAACATGAAAATAAATGAAGGCAAAATTTAAAAGAATTTCTACTCTAACAATGCTTTTACTTGTAAGTGACTATGTTGACCACTAAAAATTTTTCTAATAATGTTTATATTAAGCCAAAACTGGAAACGTAATCATTATATTAAATATAAACAACAGACAGTTGTTGTCTAGTCTGCAGGTTGTGGTCTCGCAGTCGCGTTCTCCCTTCCCGAGCTCGGGGTCCCGGGTTTGTTTCCCGGTGGGGTCAAGGATTTTCACTTGCCTCGAGATGACTGGCTGTGTCTGTTGTTGTTCTCATTACTTCATCATCATTCACGAAAGTGGCGAGATTGGGCTGAGCAAAGGTTGGGAATTTGTATGTGCGTTGATAACTGCGCAGTTGAGCTCCCCACAAACCAATTGTCGTCGTCGTCACCACCATTATCATCATCATCAGTTGTTGTCTAATGTAAAACCCTTGCTGAATCACTGTTGGGTATAAAAGGATTTGCTGGGTGGGTACGGTAAAAGTAAAGGTCTTTGAAGAACTAAGTATACGATTTTTTTAAAAAAGAAGCATATAAGTCAGTATTACTATGTATTGTATTATTTTTTTGTAGTATTTTATGTCGATATTTGTAGGTTCCATTTCTCTGAAATGATTTCACAGAAAATTTACATGTACATTTGGACAACATCCATTTAACATTTCTGTATGTGGATGACTAAAGAATTAGACAAATAAGTATACTAAACCCCTTCCCCCAGTAACTTATGAGAGTTACACTACACTAGTCTGTCAGCTAAACCAGAGGACAAAAATTCTCTAGTAATATTTGGGAATCTGTGTGAAAATGACATATATTCTGTTAATATTTGGCATATCAGACTCACACGCCCAAAGTGTGTCAATGCAAATGTCACCTGCAGAACTCTATTCAAAGTAAAGCAAGTAATCCTTCGCAGTAATGTGACCTTGCAGAGTAAACATGGGGCCCATAGAGTACTATAACATGGCTGCCCAAATCATCACTGAACCACCACCATGTTTCACTCTTTGGATGTAAACCTGGCTAGAAGTTGGAAACTGTGTGAAACAATACCCATCCAACCAAATTTCTTTCTTTCATCACTCCACAGTCCCCAGGCTTCGGCACCAAATTTTCCTGTTTTGGGCATTTGCAACACTGATGAGCTGTTTTCGAATTCCAGCACTGCCCTGCTTATGGAACCCCATTCTGTTTGATGCTGACAGCATGCGAAACTGCGACATGCAGTTCTGGAGTGACTTTTGCAGCTATTCTTATTTTTCATCACAATCATCTTCAATGACCAACTGTGATAACCATTAAATAAACACTTTTGTCCACATTGTGACTTAATGGATATTTCTTCTTCCCTGTATACAGTATAATTATTCGATAAGATACCTCTTGAAATACCAAGCACTTTGGTTACCTTGGTTATGGATGAATGTACCATACGAGGACCAACAATGTGCCCACTTTTGAATTCACTTAACTCTGACATATTGAACTACACAGAACGCTGTTTTGATCATGACACAACCTATTGAGGATATTGCACAGGTGCCATTTGTGGTCAAATACAATATTGCAACTTTCAGACTTGGCTAGCATCTGCGTTTATGTTCCAGTACACATTTCTTGTGAGTTTCCATATTTTTGCCCCCACCCCTGTATCTATCTGTCGTGAACTTATGCACATAACAAGATATATATCTGTATGCAGCAGGGTTCAATAGTGCCACATGTGACAATGATAGATACGTATGTTTCAATGTTTAAACGGAACATAAATACACAACTTTATCCTTAGCACTTCATGAAATTGTTGATCAAACTAACCATCAGCAGAACTCACAAATAGTATAATCAAGGGATTATAGTTTAAGGTTGTGTTATGAAGCAGTCTGACAATCTTTATTTGCGCATCTTCAAATGCATATGTACAAAAGTTACTTATTTGTAGTCATAGTGAGGATTACTTTAAATTTCTGTCATATTCATCTAAGACTACTACAGGTATTGTCAATCCTGCACTTTCAGTATCTCAGGGCTGAGAAAAACGTTCATTTCCAGGGGGAAGGGTCAAGCAGAAGAGAGAGGGGGAGGGGGAAGGGAAAGAGCGGGGGGAAGGGGGAGAGCAGGAGTGGGGGAAGGCGTTGGGAGGGGGAAGGGGTTGAGGAGGGGAAGGGGTTGAGATGGGAGTGAGAGGGAGAGGGCGAGGGGGAGAGGGCGAGGGGGAGAGGGAGAGGGCGAGGGCGAGGGCGAGGGGGAGAGGGCGAGGGGGAGAGGGAGCGAGGGCGGAGGGCGAGGCGAGGGCGAGGGCGAGGGCGAGGGCGAGGGCGAGGGCGAGGGCGAGGGCGAGGGCGAGGGCGAGGGCGAGGGCGAGGGCGAGGGCGAGGGCGAGGGCGAGGGCGAGGGCGAGGGCGGAGGGCGAGGGCGAGGGCGAGGGCGAGGGCGAGGGCGAGGGCGAGGGGCGAGGGGGAGAGGGAGAGGGAGAGGCGAGGGCGAGGGGGAGAGGGAGAGGGAGAGGGCGAGGGCGAGGGCGAGGGCGAGGGGGAGAGGGAGAGGGAGAGGGAGAGGGCGAGGGCGAGGGGGAGAGGGAGAGGGAGAGGGCGAGAGCGAGGGCGAGGGCGAGGGAGAGGGCGAGGGCGAGGGCGAGGGCGAGGGCGAGGGGGAGAGGGCGAGGGCGAGGGCGAGGGCGAGGGAGAGGGCGAGGGAGAGGGAGAGGGCGAGGGCGAGGGCGAGGGAGAGGGAGAGGGCGAGGAGAGGGAGAGGGAGAGGGCGAGGGAGAGGGAGAGGGCGAGGGAGAGGGCGAGGGAGAGGGAGAGGGCGAGGGAGAGGGAGAGGGAGAGGGCGAGGGAGAGGGAGAGGGCGAGGGAGAGGGAGAGGGCGAGGGGGAGAGGGCGAGGGGGAGAGGGCGAGGGGGAGAGGGCGAGGGGGGGAGAGGGCGAGGGGGAGAGGGCGAGGGGGAGAGGGCGAGGGGGAGAGGGCGAGGGGGAGAGGGCGAGGGGGAGAGGGCGAGGGGGAGAGGGCGAGGGGGAGAGGGCGAGGGGAGAGGGCGAGGGGGAGAGGGCGAGGGGGAGAGGGCGAGGGGGAGAGGGCGAGGGGGAGAGGGCGAGGGGGAGAGGGCGAGGGGAGAGGGCGAGGGGGAGAGGGCGAGGGGGAGAGGGCGAGGGGAGAGGGCGAGGGGGAGAGGGCGAGGGGGAGAGGGCGAGGGGGAGAGGGAGAGGGCGAGGGGGAGAGGGAGAGGGGGAGAGGGAGAGGGCGAGGGGGAGAGGGAGAGGGCGAGGGGGGAGAGGGGAGAGGGCGAGGGGGAGAGGGCGAGGGGGAGAGGGAGAGGGGCGAGGGGGGAGAGGGAGAGGGCGAGGGGGGAGAGGGCGAGGGCGAGGGGGAGAGGGCGAGGGGGAGAGGGCGAGGGGGAGAGGGCGAGGGGGAGAGGGCGAGGGGGAGAGGGCGAGGGGGAGAGGGCGAGGGGGAGAGGGCGAGGGGGAGAGGGCGAGGGGGAGAGGGCGAGGGGGGAGAGGGCGAGGGCGAGGGCGAGGGGGCGAGGGGGAGGGCGAGGGGGAGGGCGAGGGGGAGGGCGAGGGGGAGGGCGAGGGGGAGGGCGAGGGGGAGGGCGAGGGGGAGGGCGAGGGGGAGGGGGCGAGGGGGAGGGCGAGGGGGAGGGCGAGGGGGGGGGGCGAGGGGGAGGGCGAGGGGGGGGGGAGGGAGAGGGCGACGGGGGGAGGGAGAGGGCGACGGGGGGAGGGAGAGGGAGAGGGAGAGGGGGGAGGGAGAGGGCGAGGGGGGAGGGCGAGGGCGACGGGGCGAGGGCGAGGGGGGGAGGGCGAGGGCGAGGGGGAGGGGGGCGAGGGCGAGGGCGAGGGCGAGGGCGAGAGGGCGAGGGCGAGGGCGAGGGCGAGAGGGCGAGGGCGAGAGGGCGAGGGCGAGAGGGCGAGGGCGAGGGCGCGAGGGCGAGGGGGAGAGGGCGAGGGCGCGAGGGCGAGGGGGAGAGGGAGAGGGCGAGGGGGAGAGGGCGAGGGTGAGAGGGTGAGGGGGAGAGGGTGTGGGGGAGAGGGTGAGGGGGGAGAGGGTGAGGGGGAGAGGGTGAGGGGGAGAGGGTGAGGGGGAGAGGGTGAGGGTGAGAGGGTGAGGGTGAGAGGGTGAGGGTGAGGGGGAGAGGGTGAGGGGGAGAGGGTGAGGGGGAGAGGGTGAGGGGGAGAGGGTGAGGGGGAGAGGGTGAGGGGGAGAGGGGATAGTGAGAGGTGGGAGAGGGTGAGGGGGGAGAGGGGGAGAGTGAGAGGTGGGAGAGGGTGAGGGGGAGAGGGGAGAGTGAGAGGTGGGAGAGGGTGAGGGGGGAGAGGGGAGAGTGAGAGGTGGAAGAGGGTGAGGGGGAGAGGGGAGAGTGAGAGGGGGGTGAGGGGGAGAGTGAGAGGGGGAGAGGGTGAGGGGGAGAGGGGAGAGTGAGAGGGGGGGGTGAGGGGGAGAGTGAGAGGGGGAGAGGGTGAGGGGGAGAGGGGAGAGTGAGAGGGGGAGAGGGGGAGAGTGAGAGGGGGGTGAGGGGGAGAGTGAGAGGGGTAGAGGGTGAGGGGGAGAGGGTGAGAGGGGAGAGTGAGAGGGGGAGAGTGAGAGGGGGAGAGGGTGAGGGGGAGAGGGGAGAGTGAGAGGGGGAGAGGGGAGAGAGAGGGGGGGGACAGGGTGAGGGGAGAGGGGAGAGTGAGAGGGGGAAGAGGGTGAGGGGGAGAGGGGAGAGTGAGAGGGGGAAGAGGGGTGAGGGGGAGAGGGGAGAGTGAGAGGGGGGAGAGGGTGAGGGGGAGAGGGGAGAGTGAGAGCAGTGAGAGGGGGGAGAGGGGAGAGTGAGAGGGGGGAGAGGGTGAGGGGGAGAGGGGAGAGTGAGAGCAGTGAGAGGGGGGAGAGGGGAGAGTGAGAGCAGTGAGAGGGGGGAGAGGGGAGAGTGAGAGCAGTGAGAGGGGGGGAGAGGGGGAGAGTGAGAGCAGTGAGAGGGGGGAGAGGGGAGAGTGAGAGCAGTGGGAGGGGGGGAGAGTGAGAGCAGTGGGAGGGGGGGAGAGGGGGAGAGTGAGAGCAGTGAGAGGAAGGAGAGGGTGAGGGGGAGAGGGTGAGGGGGAGAGTGAGAGCAGTGAGAGGGGGGAGAGGGTGAGGGGGAGAGAGGGGAGAGTGAGAGCAGTGAGAGGGGGGAGAGGGTGAGGGGGAGAGGGGAGAGTGAGAGGAGTGAGAGGGGGGAGAGGGTGAGGGGGAGAGGGGAGAGTGAGAGGAGTGAGAGAGGGGGAGAGGGTGTGGGGGAGAGGGGTGAGTGAGAGGGGGGAGAGGGTGTGGGGGAGAGGGGTGAGTGAGAGGGGGGAGAGGGTGTGGGGGAGAGGGGTGAGTGAGAGGGGGGAGAGGGTGAGGGGGAGAGGGGAGAGTGAGAGGGGGGAGAGGGTGAGGGGGGAGAGAGAGAGGGGGAGAGAGTGAGACCAGTGGGGAGAGTGAGAGGGGGGAGAGAGTGAGACCAGTGGAGAGAGGGAGACCAGTGGGGAGAGTGAGAGGGGGGAGAGAGGGAGACCAGTGGGGAGAGTGAGAGGGGGGAGAGAGGGAGACCAGTGGGGAGAGTGAGAGGGGGGAGAGAGGGGGACCAGTGGGGAGAGTGAGAGGGGGGAGAGAGGGGGACCAGTGGGGAGAGTGAGAGGGGGGGAGAGGGGGGGACCAGTGGGGAGGGTGAGAGGGGGGAGAGAGGGGGACCAGTGGGGAGAGTGAGAGGGGGGAGAGAGGGGGACCAGTGGGGAGAGTGAGAGGGTGGAGAGAGGGGGACCAGTGGGGAGAGTGAGAGGGGGGAGAGAGGGGGACCAGTGGGGAGAGTGAGAGGGGGGAGAGAGGGGGACCAGTGGGGAGAGTGAGAGGGGGGAGAGAGGGGGACCAGTGGGGAGAGTGAGAGGGGGGAGAGAGGGGGGACCAGTGGGGAGAGTGAGAGGGGGGAGAGAGGGGGACCAGTGGGGAGAGTGAGAGGGGGGAGAGGGGGGGGACCAGTGGGGAGAGTGAGAGGGGGGAGAGGGGGGGACCAGTGGGGAGAGTGAGAGGGGGGGAGGGGGGGGACCAGTGGGGAGAGTGAGAGGGGGGAGAGAGGGGGACCAGTGGGGAGAGTGAGAGGGGGGAGAGAGGGGGACCAGTGGGGAGAGTGAGAGGGGGGAGAGAGGGGGACCAGTGGGGAGAGTGAGAGGGGGGAGAGAGGGGGACCAGTGGGGAGAGTGAGAGGGGGGAGAGAGGGGGACCAGTGGGGAGAGTGAGAGGGCGGAGAGAGGGGGACCAGTGGGGAGAGTGAGAGGGCGGAGAGAGGGGGGACCAGTGGGGAGAGTGAGAGGGCGGAGAGAGGGGGACCAGTGGGGAGAGTGAGAGGGCGGAGAGAGGGGGACCAGTGGGGAGAGTGAGAGGGCGGAGAGAGGGGGACCAGTGGGGAGAGTGAGGAGGGCGGGAGAGAGGGGGACCAGTGGGGAGAGTGAGAGGGCGGAGAGAGGGGGACCAGTGGGGAGAGTGAGAGGGGGGAGAGAGGGGGACCAGTGGGGGAGAGTGAGAGGGGGGAGAGAGGGGGACCAGTGGGGAGAGTGAGAGGGGGGAGAGAGGGGGACCAGTGGGGAGAGTGAGAGGGGGGAGAGAGGGGGACCAGTGGGGAGAGTGAGAGGGGGGAGAGAGGGGGACCAGTGGGGGAGAGTGAGAGGGGGGAGAGAGGGGGGACCAGTGGGGAGGAGTGAGAGGGGGGAGAGAGGGGGACCAGTGGGGAGAGTGAGAGGGGGGAGAGAGGGGGACCAGTGGGGAGAGTGAGAGGGGGGTGAGAGGGGGGACCAGTGGGGGAGAGTGAGAGGGGGGAGAGAGGGGGACCAGTGGGGAGAGTGAGAGGGGGGGAGAGAGGGGGACCAGTGGGGGAGAGTGAGAGGGGGGAGAGAGGGGGACCAGTGGGGAGAGTGAGAGGGGGGGAGGAGAGGGGGGACCAGTGGGTGAGAGTGAGAGGGGGGAGAGAGGAGGACCAGTGGGGAGAGTGAGAGGGGGGAGAGAGGGGGACCAGTGGGGAGAGTGAGAGGGGGGAGAGAGGGGGACCAGTGGGGAGAGTGAGAGGGATGAGTGAGGGGGACCTGTGGGGAGAGAGAGAGGGATGAGTGAGGGGGACCAGTGGGGAGAGTGAGAGGGATGAATGAGGGGGACCAGTGGGGAGAGTGAGAGGGAGAGGGGGGGAGAGAGGGAGAGGGGGGAGAGAGGGAGAGGGGGAGAGGGGGAGAGGGGGAGAGAGGGAGAGGGGGAGAGAGGGAGAGGGGGGAGAGGGGGAGAGGGGGAGAGGGGGAGAGGGGGAGAGGGGAGAGGGGCGAGGAGAGTGAGAGGGGGGGAGAGAGTGAGAGGGGGGGAGAGAGTGAGAGGGGGGAGAGAGTGAGAGGAGGGAGAGAGTGAGAGGGGGGAGAGAGTGAGAGACACTAGATCGCGTGAGAGGGGGGAGAGAGTGAGAGGGGGGAGAGAGTGAGAGGGGGGAGAGAGTGAGAGGGGGGAGAGAGTGAGAGGGGGAGAGAGTGAGAGGGGGAGAGAGTGAGAGGGGGGAGAGAGTGAGAGGAGGGAGAGAGTGAGAGGGGGGAGAGAGTGAGAGGGGGAGAGAGGGAGAGGGGGGAGAGGGGGAGAGAGGAGAGGGGGAGAGAGGGAGGGGGGGAGAGGGGGAGATGGGGAGAGAGGGAGATGGGGAGAGAGGGAGATGGGGGAGAGAGGGAGATGGGGAGAGAGGGAGATGTGGAGAGAGGGAGATGGGAGAGAGGGAGATGGGGAGAGGGGGAGATAGGGAGATGGGGAGAGGGGGAGATGGGGAGAGGGGGAGATGGGGAGAGAGGGAGAGGGGGAGAGAGGGGGAGGGGGAGAGAGGGAGAGGGGGAGAGAGGGGAGAGAGGGAGAGGGGGGAGAGAGGGGAGAGAGGGAGAGGGGGGAGAGAGGAGGGGGGAGAGGGAGAGGGAGAGAGAGGAGGGGGGAGAGGGAGAGGGGGCAGAGGGAGTGAGTGGAGAGAGGATTGGGGAGAGGGAGAGGGAGTGGGGGAGGGGGAGAGGGAGAGGGGGAGAGGGAGAGGGGGGAGAGGGAGAGGGGGGAGAGGGAGAGGGAGAGGGGGGAGAGGGAGAGGTGGCGGAGGGTGAGACGGAGAGTGGGAAGGGGAGAGGGAGAGGGGGAGAGGGAGAGGGGGAGGGGGAGAGGGAGAGGGGAGGGGGTGGGGGGAGAGAGAGTGGGGATAGGGATAGGGGGAGGGTGGAGGGAGAGGGGGAGGGGGAGGGTGGAGAGACAGATTGGGGAGAGGGGGACCAGGGGAGAGATGGAGAGGGGGGAGAGATAGGGAGGAACAGAGGTGGGGGAGAGAGGGGGGAGAAAGTGGAGGACAGAGAGACGGGGGGAGAAAGTGGAGGGGAGAGAGACAGCGGGGGAGACAGTGTCGGGAGAGAGAGAGAGAGAGAGAGAGAGAGAGAGAGAGAGAGAGAGAGAGAGAGAGAGAGAGAGAGAGACGGGGGGAGACAGTGTCGGGAGAGAGAGAGAGAGAGACGGGGGGGAGACAGTGTCGGGAGAGAGAGAGAGACGGGGGGGAGACAGTGTCGGGAGAGAGAGAGACGGGGGGGAGACAGTGTCGGGAGAGAGAGAGACGGGGGGAGACAGTGTCGGGAGAGAGAGAGAGAGAGAGAGACGGGGGGAGACAGTGTCGGGAGAGAGAGAGAGAGAGAGACGGGGGGAGACAGTGTCGGGAGAGAGAGAGAGAGACGGGGGGAGACAGTGTCGGGAGAGAGACGGGGGGAGACAGTGTCGGGAGAAGACAGTGTCGGGGGAGGGAGAGAGAGAGAGAGAGAGAGAGAGAGAGAGAGAGAGAGAGACGGGGGAGACAGCTTCGGGAGAGAGAGAGAGAGAGAGAGAGAGAGAGAGAGAGAGAGAGAGAGAGAGAGAGAGACGGGGGGGACACAGCGGCGGGAGAGAGAGAGGGGGGGGGGACACAGCGGCGGGGGAGAGGGAGGGAGGGAGGGAGGGAGAGAGAGAGAGATAGAGAGAGAGAGACGGGGGAGAGAGCGGCGGGAGAGAGAGAGAGGCGGGGGGGAGAGCGGCGGGGGGGGGAGAGAGAGAGAGAGAGAGAGAGAGAGAGAGAGAGAGAGAGAGAGAGAGAGAGACGGGGGGAGAGCGGCGGGAGAGAGAGAGAGAGAGAGAGAGAGAGAGAGAGAGAGAGAGAGAGAGAGAGAGAGAGAGAGACGGGGGGAGAGAGAGACGGGGGGAGAGCGGCGGGAGAGACAGAGATGGAGATGGGGGGAGAGCGGCGGGAGAGACAGATGGGGGGAGAGCGGCGGGAGAGACAGATGGGGGGAGAGCGGCGGGAGAGAACACACGCGAGACAGATGAGAGCGGCGGGAGGAGAGAGAGAGCGGCGGGAGAGAGAGATGGGGGGAGAGCGGCGGGAGAGAGAGATGGGGGGGAGAGCGGCGGGAGAGAGAGATGGGGGGGGGGGGAGAGAGCGGTGGGAGAGAGAGATGGGGGGGAGAGCGGCGGGAGAGAGAGATGGGGGGGAGAGCGGCGGGAGAGAGAGATGGGGGGGGAGAGCGGCGGGAGAGAGAGATGTGGGGGAGAGCGGCGCGAGAGAGAGATGGGGGGGAGAGCGGCGGGAGAGATGGGGGAGGGATGGGGGGAGGGAGGGGAATTGAGGGAGGGAAGGAGGATGAGGGGGAGGGGGAGAGAGATAGAGAGAAAGGGGAGAGGGAGAGGGAGGGGGGGAGGGGAGAGGGGGTGATGGAGAGGGAGATTGGGGGTGGATACATCAGCGGGAGAGAGATGAGGGCGAGGCAGCAGAGGGAGAGGGAGATGGAGAGGGATTGGGGGCGAGGCAGCGGAGGGAGAGGGATTGGGGGCGAGGCAGCGGAGGGAGAGGGATTGGGGGCGAGGCAGCGGACGGAGCGGGATTCGGGGCGGACGGAGCGGGATTCGGGGCGAGGCAGCGGACGGAGCGGGATTCGGGGCGAGGCAGAGGACGGAGCGGGATTCGGGGCGAGGCAGAGGACGGAGCGGGATTCGGGGCGAGGCAGAGGACGGAGCGGGATTCGGGGCGAGGCAGAGGACGGAGCGGGATTCGGGGCGAGGCAGCGGACGGAGCGGGATTCGGGGCGAGGCAGCGGACGGAGCGGGATTCGGGGCGAGGCAGCGGACGGAGCGGGATTCGGGGCGAGGCAGCGGACGGAGCGGGATTCGGGGGGAGGCAGCGGACGGAGCGGGATTCGGGGGGAGGCAGCGGACGGAGCGGGATTCGGGGGGAGGCAGCGGACGGAGCGGGATTCGGGGGGAGGCAGCGGACGGAGCGGGATTCGGGGGGAGGCAGCGGACGGAGCGGGATTCGGGGGGAGGCAGCGGACGGAGCGGGATTCGGGGGGAGGCAGCGGACGGAGCGGGATTCGGGGGGAGGCAGCGGACGGAGCGGGATTCGGGGGGAGGCAGCGGACGGAGCGGGATTCGGGGGGAGGCAGCGGACGGAGCGGGATTCGGGGGGAGGCAGCGGACGGAGCGGGATTCGGGGGGAGGCAGCGGACGGAGCGGGATTCGGGGGGAGGCAGCGGACGGAGCGGGATTCGGGGGGAGGCAGCGGACGGAGCGGGATTCGGGGGGAGGCAGCGGACGGAGCGGGATTCGGGGGGAGGCAGCGGACGGAGCGGGATTCGGGGGGAGGCAGCGGACGGAGCGGGATTCGGGGGGAGGCAGCGGACGGAGCGGGATGGGGGGAGGCAGCGGACGGAGCGGGATGGGGGGAGGCAGCGGACGGAGCGGGATGGGGGGAGGCAGCGGACGGAGCGGGATGGGGGGAGGCAGCGGACGGAGCGGGATGGGGGGAGGCAGCGGACGGAGCGGGATGGGGGGAGGCAGCGGACGGAGCGGGATGGGGGGAGGCAGCGGGATGGGGGGAGGCAGCGGGATGGGGGGAGGCAGCAGGATGGGGGGAGGCAGCGGGATGGGGGGAGGCAGCGGGATGGGGGGAAGCAGTGGAGGGAAATTCCATTCTGGATCTATATGCTCTGTATGAGGTCTAATTTCTCATATCTTATCTTCATGGCGCTTACACAAAACGAATGTTGGTACCAGCAAAATCTTTCTGCAGTCAGCCACAAATACCAGTTCTCCTCAAAAAGAATTTTGCCTCCCCGCCAGTGTTTCCCCCATAATATCTGCGCATTTTTTGAAACCACTAGTAACAAAGCTAGCAGCCCGTCTCCGAACTGCTTTGATGTCTTCCCTTAATCTGGCCTGGTGCAGATTCCACACATTCCAATAGAACACAACAATGGTCACACTTGTATCCTACGTGCAGTCTCCTTTACAGATGAACCACATTTTCCCAAAGTTCTCTCAACATACCGAAGTCTACCATTCGCCTTCCGTACCTCAGTCCTTACATGCTCATTCCATTTCATATTGCTTTGCAACATTATGCCTAGATATTTAATCGGTGTGACAGTGTTCAGCAGCACACTACTAATGCTGCACTCTAACATCATTGGTTTCTTTTTCCTGTTCAACTGCATTAACTTACATTTTTCATCACTCCAATTAGAAATAGTGTCTAAGTCGTTTTTCATTGTCCTACAGTTACTCGAAAATGATATCTTCCCATACACCACAGCATATCAGAAAACAGCCCCAGACTGCTGCTTACCTTTTCCGTCAGACCATGTATGTATATAGAAAATAACCATAGTCCTATCACACTTTTCTGTGGCACTCCTGATAATGCCCTCATCTCTGATGAACACTCACCATCGAAGGCAATGTACTGGGTTATTTAAGAAGTCTTTGAGCCACTTGCGTATCTGGGAACCTATTCCATACCTTCGTTAGGAGTTTGCAGTGGGGCACCATGTCAAATGCTTTCCAGAAATCTAGAAAAATTAAATTTGCCTCATGCCGTCCCTCTCTGGTTTGTAGGATATCATGTGAGAAAACAGTAAGCTGAATTCGACACGAGTCATACTTTCGAAATCTGTGCCAAAATGTCGACAAAAGCTTTTCTGTATCAAGGAAATTTATATACTTTATCTTGGAATGTATTCGTAAATTCTACAATAACTGATGGTCTGTAATTATGTGGATCCATTCTTTTACCTTTTTTAAATACAGGAGCAACCTGCACCTTTTTCCAGTCGCATTGGACTTTGTACTTGCGGAGAGTTTCACATTAATGTGAGCTACATAAGGCACCAATGACCTAAAACTGAATTGAGATTCCATCCGGACCTGGCAACCTATTCGTTTTCAACCCTTTCAGATGCTCCTCTATACCACGGATGCCTCTACCATGTCATCCTTTTCGAAATCTGTATGACAGTAAGTTTGCACACTCGTCCTGCGTGAATTATTTCTTAAACATGAAATTTAAAACTCTGCCTTCCTTGTGCTGTCTTCTACTGCCACCCGACTGGTCGATGAGTGACTGGACAGAAGCCTTTGACCTGCTTAGTGACTTAGCGTATGACCAGAATTGCCTTGGTTTCTTTGCAAGTTCTTTCACTAAAGTATGATGGGGGAAGTAATTGTATGCTTCATGCATTGATATTCGTACCTACTCACTTTCGCTTGTTGATATTTGCATGTTCTTTTTTGAACCACATGAACAACAATCTCTGATTCCTCAGCATTTTACAAATTTGATTATTAAACCATGGAGGGTCTTTTGCACCCTTAATTGGCTTACTTGGCACAGACATCTGCACATCGCAATTTACACTAAGTTTATAAGGTTGGCCCATAATTCCTCTATGTCCATCATATTGGAACTAAAAATGTTAGTCACTGTGAAATATTATCTTTTATAGTTTTAAAGACATTGAAAATATTGTTGTGTCATTGGTTGCACCTCTCATTTTTCGAAGAGCTGTACCTTTGCCATCTTGAAGATTCTCTGACGCTCTGCCATTTTTGGTGCACAAACGCCATGCGAGCATCAGTCGTCCAAATTCCCAGCTTTGGGATTTACCCATTTCTAGTGATGGGGCTTGTATTTGGACCTGGACTCGCCCGCTTGCCTGTACAAGTCACCTACCCAGACCTGTGACGTGTCCTGAGCCCTTGGCCCGCTAGCGTTTAGCTGTACAATTTCACCTCCCCTCATACTACTACCCAGGCAGCCAAACCACTCGCCTACATACACTAGTGTTACACACCTCCACTTAGCTTGCTCACTTGACACATTAGCACAAGTCACACCAAATTTAACAAACTTACATAAAATAATAAATACATACTTAAGATAATAAACAGAATACACTACTTGCATACCAGAACAACAGTGTGATTCTCTATGAAACAACATGTTCCTCCAAGGATACGTCGTAACACAATATTGGGATAAATTAACTAAATGCCAAAATAAACATAAATCAGATAAATTTATGTAAAACTTTGAGACAACTCAATTTCTGCTCATTTGAAATTACATTTTGCGTGGAGCACTTCTTTGTAGCACTTCACTAACACAAATACAGCACATGATGGGTTTTCTGGCATCGAAATTAAGATCATTCACAGTCCAGTAACCTCTGCTGAACTTCAAGACCTCCTCGGCCACACACGACATCGAACACAATGGCCACATACTGCACCAAACATGTGTCAATCTACAGTTATAGTCAGTGCTGGAGGAAGATAGCTGTCAAAATATGATGGTGATAACCAATAATCATATGACTTCCCGAATCCCCATATATCAAGCTCTGAACACCCTCCCGACTAGGACTGATAATTTCACAAACACGATAGCAAGCAAAAATTGGTTTATAGGGCAAGCAAAATCCATTTTTAACTTGACATTTCAAACAGTCTGTCCATGTTCCCACTAGGAAACATATCTTTAATGCTATGAAATTTGTCTGACACCATAAATCAACCAATATTTTATCAATTTTCTTATTTTGCCGCACGTAATTGGAAACTAAAACTATTACTACCTTGTGCAGAAATTGCCCATTTAACTTTCAACTTGGCAGATAATTACACTCTAAATTCATCAATATCCTTTCAACTCATCAGATTATTACATTCGAAATTCATCAATAACTTATCTGCATTACATTACATAAATACTTATTCCATAGGTAATGAATATGACATGTTGTAATGATGTGGAAAGTGACAGTTTAACATAAGTTTTCTTTAGACAATATTTTTTTTCTTTTTTTACAATTACTACTTCATATCTAAAAATTCACCTATCGAAGAGGAGTTATCATTCACAAATTCTTTTAATTTGACTTTAAATTACAGTTGGCTATCTGTCAGACTTGTAATGCTATTTCGTAAATAACCAAAGATTTTTGTCGCAGCGTAATTCACCCATTTCTATGCAAAGGTCAGATTTAACACAGAATAGTGAAGATCAGCCTTTCTTCTGATGTTGTAGCTATGTACTTTGCTATTATTTTTGAATTGGGATGGGTTATTAACGACAAATTTCATAAGTGAATATATGTATTCTGAAGGTACTGTGAATATCCCTAGTTCATTAAATGTATGTCTGGAAAGCGATCTAGGGTGGGCTCCAGCTATTGTCCTGATTACATGATTTTGTGCAATGAACGCTTTTTCTCTTAATGACAAAATAACCCCAAAATATGACGCCATATGAAAGCAGTGAATGAAAATGGGCATTGTAGGCTAATTTACTTATATGTTTATCACCAAAATGTGCAAAAGCCTTAATAGCAGAAGTAGCTGAACTTAAAACATTTCAGTATTTCATCTATGTGTTCCTTACAATTCAATTTCTCATCAATGCACTCGCACAGAAATTATGAATATTCTTCCTTAGCAACAGACTTATGTTTAAAGCCCATATTTATCAATGCTGTTATGCCATTTACTGTACAGAACTGCATATGTACTACCTTTTCTCAAAATTTAGTGAGTGTCCATTTGCAGAGAATCAATTAATGTTTTTCTGAAGGACATTAAATACAATTTCCTCAACTAATTTTTATTTGTTAGGTGTGACTACTATACTCGTATCAGCAGCAAAAATGAATAGTTTTGCATCTTCATGAATACAGAGTGGCAAGACATTAATATTTATTAAGAACAAAAAGGGAGCCAAGACTGAACCCTGTGCGACACCATTCTTGATTTCTTCCCAGTTTGAGGCCTCTTCTTATTTTTGCAGACTATCTGTACTGTTAATTTCAACCTTCTGCATTCTTGCAATTAAATATGAATTAAACTTCCTGGGAGATTAAAACTGTGTGCCAGAACGAGACTCAAACTCAGGACCTTTGTCTTCCGCAGGCAAGTGCGCAACAGACTGAGCTACCCAAGCATGATTAACAGCCCGTCCTTGTACCTTCAATTCTGCCAGTACCTAGTTTCATATCAGTGCTCATTCCGCTGCAGAGTGAAAATCTCATTCTGGAAACATCCCTCAGGCTGTGGCTAAGCCATGTTTCTGCAATATCCTTTCCTGCAGGAGTGCTATTTCTGCAAAGTTCACAGAAGAGTTTCTGTGAAGTTTGGAAGGTAGGAGATAAGGTATTGGCAGAACTGAAGCTGTGAGGACAGGTCGTTGGTCGTGCTTGGGTACCTCAGTCTTGGTCTGGCACACAGTTTTTATTTGGCAGGAAGTTTCATATCGGCACACACTCTGCGGTAGAATGAAAATCTCATTCTAAGAATTACAAGATTTGTGCACTGTCCCTCTCATACTACAATACTTAAGCTTATCTAGAACAATTTCATGATTCACACAGTCAAAAGCCTTTAAGAGACCAGAAAAAAATCCCAATGGGTGATAGTCGGTTATTCAGTGCATTTGATATTTGATCAGTGAAAGGATATATAGCATTTTCTGTTGAAAACGCCTTTCTGAAAACCAAACTGACATTTTGTCACTACTTCATTTTTACAAATACAGCTACTCTTAATTACATAATTATTTCAAGTATTTTGTATTAAGTGAGCAGAAGTGAGATTGAGTGGTAGTTGTTTGCATCAGACCCATTCCTTTTTTATGTAATAGTTTAACAATTGCATATTTCAGTCTTTCTGGAAAAATGCCATTTCAGTGAGCTACTACATTTGGGGCTGAGAATCCTACTGAGCTGTTGGAAATGTCATAAATTCCACGTGAGCTCTTACTTTAAAGTGAATTTATTGTTTTCCTAATTTCAGTATTCAGAATTTCAATTTAATCAAACTGCATTCGTATTGCCTCTTCCAAATACAGCCTTGTATTTTCTAATGAACAGCTGGCTCTTCTTTTCTCTACAACATTTAATAATAAAAATGATTATTATAAATTTTTTAAAATTTTTCTACTTCTGACTTTTTTATTGTATTGTGTTGTATTGTAGGTTAACCAGGGGCCTAGAAACGACAGAGACTCCGTCCCCGCCATAGCCGCAGTGGTCCCCAACCCCATGATTACTACTGCAGTCCATTTCACCCCTCTGCCACCCCACACCGAACCACTCTTTTAAGGTTATTGTGTGGTTTGGCCCCAGTGGACGACCCCCCCCCCCCCCCAGGGAACGTCTCACACCAGGCAAGTGTAACGCCTATGTTTGCATGGTAGAGTAATGGTGGTGTACGCATAAGTGGAGAACTTGTTTGCGCAGCAATTGCTGAGATAGTGTGGCTGAGGCGGAACAAGGGGAACTAGAGCGCATTCGCCGAGGCAGATGGAAAACCGCCTAAAAACAATCCACAGACTGGCTGGCTCACCGACCTCGACACAAGTCCGCTGAGTGGATTTGTGCCAGGGACCAGGCACTCCTTCCCAATCTGGAACGTCGTGTTAGACCGCACAGCTAACCACTTCTGACTTTTTCTTAACAAACTTTTCATTGTGTTTGATAGAAATATAGTCTTCCTGTGGTCTCACTTATCCTGTTTCCCTTTTAACAATATTCCAAATTATTGTAATTTTGTTATCAGAGGTGTTAATCTCAGACATAACGCACATACTTCTGGACTTTTTAATAATGCTTCTTAATACAGAGCAGCAGTTTTTTATAATGTTTTAAAAAAATATCATTACTCCTTATAGCTATAAGATACATTTTCCTTTTCTCTTTACAATATTTTTTATCCCTTTAGTAAGCCATGGCTTTTTTAATGGTTTCTTACAATTATATTTCAGTGTTTTCTTAGGGAAATTGTTTTCAAATATACTCACAAAGGTATCATGACATAGGTTACATTTTAAATTAGCATCAGGTTCCCTGTGCACCTCATCCCAGGCTAACTGTTGCAAGCTTTCTCTAAAATTTGCAATTGTTAAATTTTTACTAGAATGCACCTTTTTGGAGGACTGATTTGCACTACTGTACGGGACTATGTCATATATTATAACTAGCTGTACATCAGGATCAAAAAGACCGTTCATAACAGGAAAAGTTTTTATTTGATTTAATTTATCTTTGTCCATAAAAACATTATCTACCAGTGTGCTGCTTTCCTGTACTGTCGAAGCTGAAAAAATCAATAACTGTTGTAAAATTGAAAGAACTAAGTAACACTTCAACATCATGCTTTCTATCAGATTCTTTCGGATGATCTACATTGAAATCCCCACTAACAATAATTTATTTCCCCCTGTTTGACAGTTAGCTCAACAAACAATCCAGGTTTTTCAGAAATGGCTGAAAATTTCCCAATGGGACCTATACTCAGCTACAATTATAAAAGTACCATTATTTAATTTAAGCTCACAGGCACATGGTCATCTATGTTTCTATACACCAATTTTTTTAGTTTCTAAATTTTTCACACTACAATAAATTTTAACATATATGGCAACTCCTCCTCTCTCCATAGTGTCTTTACTTACATGTGCTGAAAGCTTGCATCCTATTACATGTACCTTTTCCATATCTGTGACTATATGATGTTCAGACAGACATAGTACATCAATTACTCATAATAAAACACTTATACCTAGAATTATTATCTTAAACATATTACAAAGTTAACCCCAAAATTTTACACACAAATCTATTGAGGACTCTTCCAAGATAGCATCTCTTTTAGAATACTGCTGAGCGTTGTGGGATCCTTACCAGATAGGATTGACAGGGTACATCGAAAGAGTTCAAAGAAGGGCAGCACGTTTCGTATTATCACGAAATAGGAGAGAGAGCGTCACTGAAATGATACAGGATATGGGGTGCATGTCATTCAAACAAAGGTGTTTTTCATTGTGGTGGAATCTTTTCATGAAATTCCAATCACCAACTTTCTCCTCCAAATGTGAAAATATTTTGTTAACACCGATCTACTAAGGAGAAATGATCACTATGATAAAATAAGGGGGATCACAGCTCTCACAGAAAGGTATAGGTGTTCGTTCTTTCCACGCGATATACAAGATTGGAATAACAGATAATTGTGACAGTGGTTCGTACCCTCTGCCAGGCATGTAAATGTGATTAGCAGAGTATCCATGTAGATGCAGAACATACATAATAGAAATTAAGCTACATAATATACCACCAAACACAGTTTATACTCTGCACATAAACACATGTGTGAGCAATATAAAATTTTACTGAGTTCTGATGGGCGGCCTGAGAGAGGCATGTCATCAACAGTTCCTGTCTCTTCGTATCTCCTCCATGTCCAAACAACATTCACTCCGAGACGACTTGACACTTCCCTTGTTGAGAGACCTTCCTAGCACAAAGTAACAATGTGGACACGACTGAACTGCGGTATTGACCGTCTAGGCATTGTTGAACTACAGACAAGATGAGCCGTGTACCCCCTTCCTGGTGGAATGACTGGAACCAATCGGCTGTTGGACCCCCTCCCCCTCCACCTTATAGGCGCTGGTCATGTATGGTTTAGTGACATTTCTTAACAGTCAGGGGGACTGTATCTGTGATACAATGTCCACAGTCAACGTCTATCTTCAGGAGTTCTGGGAACTGGGGTTATGCAAAACTTTTTTTTACGTGTGTACTTCATACTACCATGACTAGTTGGAAGTGGCCTGAAATTCTCTACAGCCAATAGCTCACCAACTTTGCAAGGGATGATCCTTTGAATCCCCCCGCCCCCTCTACCCCTGACGTGAGGTAGTGCAACGTTTCGCCCACTGGCATTTGTCACAAGCGGCCAACTGAGTGCGCACCCATATGGCTAGATTGGTTACCTGCACATATTCAACGATTTCTATATACTTTTGTGCCTATTAATACCCGTAACTTAAGTAGACAGTCTATCAGCTGCTCGACATACTTTTTCAGAGAGCACAGTCTCTACTACTCCGTTTTTCACCTTTCCTATGAACACTCTTATGAGTTTTATATATCAGGGCATCTTTTTGTAACTCTTGCTGATAAAATTTGCATTTATATTTTTCAATTTGGGATCATCATTTTGTGCTCATTGCATGTCTTTGCAAACAGCATGAATCTCTCTTTCCCCTTGTACTCTTTTCAAGCACTTACTTTATCCTCATGACTGTCCTCTTTTCCGGCAGGTAGCCGTAACAAGGGCGTCAATTATGCTGTGTTCAGTTTCTTTTAGATCTCTTATTCTATAGATGAACTGCTGCAAAAACACTGCCTACTGCATAAAATGATTGTTTAGGAACCTACTATGCTGTAGAAAACTAAGAGCTTTATGATAGGATGGAACAGTCACATCATGACCCTCCAGATACAGCCAAAACTTTTTAAGCCGTACACAACCATAACAGTTTCTCAGAAATGCTACAGCTGCGCTCTTGTTTGTTTTAACACACGGCTGGCAAAAGTTACACTCCTGCGTTCTATCTTTCCCCCTACCAAAATTTCCTGGAATAACTTACATCCCATGCCATAATCTGAACTGTCCGCAGGTAGTCAGAACGGCAGTGACATGTCAGGCTAATATATCATTTTACTACAGCAGAATTTGCTCTCACACTCATCACACAATACCCATGTTGAGTTATTCTTTAGTAGGTTGCATAGGTTTGGAATATTAACCCCCCGATTACCCAAAACTTTTTGATAAAAACCATGTAACTATAGGTACAATTTTAGTTATTTTCTGGTAGTTGGCCTCTTGCACTCTAAAACTGCCTCAACTTTGTTAGTGTTTGAAAAAAACACCTTCGCATGAGAATTTATGACCTAAACACTGAATCACTGCTCCAACACATTCACACATAGAGAGTCTGAATGTCATTTCTCCCTTTCTTATAGCCAAGACTACTTTCTCCAACAACTCGCAATGTTCACATCAATATTCCGTGGCAATCAAAATATCACTGACATTAAAAAAAAAAAGTTTGCTCATTAATTAATCTCTCGGTATGTGACTTAGTGCTCGCATGAGAACTGCAACAGATATCAATCTCCATCTACACACACATATATACTCTGCAATCCACTGTGTGGTGTGTGGTGAAGGGTACCCAGCATCACTACCAGTCATTTCCTTTCCTGTTCCATGCCCAATATTTAAATGACACGACTGTGCCTAGCAGGAAACTAGTAATGCTGTATCCAAACACTATGGGTTTGTTTTTCCTACTCATCTGCATTAACTTACATTTTTCTACATTGAGAGCAAACTGCCATTTATCATGTAACATCCCCCCCCCGCATTACTATAATATTCAATAGCCAGAATTTGTAGCCGAGTACTTTCTGTTACACAAAGAATAAAAATCATGCCACTATGGCACCTTTTCCTGTTATGTAATTGTACTATATAATACTATGAATGATATTTAAACAAAATTTACGAATAATTAAATAATATGTAAATATGTAACATAATAATCACTATGAACCATCAACATTTACTCAGAACTATAATAATCAGTTTGTAATTCATTTGATTAGAAGTAGTTATAAATGTTAGCATCGTTATTACTTTTGTTAATTAACTGCAATTAGATCTCGAAAGTTCAGTTTGGAAAACGTTATTGTAAATCAATCAAAATGCAAGAACCAAATTTAAACTGATGTAATTTCAAACCCAAATTTGTAAACCAGAATTAATACCATTACTAAAATAATTAGTTGATCACTGTTAGCACATGTAATTAACACCATTACTTACGTTTGGATGCATATATCAAAGTTATGAGCCATTAAAGAGGTTAAACAACTTGTGTATATATTACGTAAATGTTAGCAATATTTTCCGATCGATAATTGATTTGTATTTATTAAATTAATGAAACGCATCACTGTAAAAATTCAATTTTCAATCTTAAATTGTACAATTTCTAACCTACAGCTCACCTGTAATGAACTAATATTTTTTGCTGTAAGTAATTTGATTGTCAACCTTTCGTATATTTGTAACTTTTAATTGTAACTATTAATTTTATGATGGTGTAATAACTGAAGTAATGAACACATATATAGTCAAAGAAACTATACGTGAAGTTTGATGTATTCTGTAATGACTTTGGAAAAATGTTATTATCAACAAATAAACCTCTGAAAATTGTATGACCTGGAGTTTTAATTAGAAGGAATCACTGGCTACCCGACTCAGGCAAATTACAAGATAAGTACAACAAAAATACTTTGTTACGCATTGCCCTTACTCATGTCCACTCCAGGTGCAAATATATAAGTAATTATATTAATGCACCAGTAAATAAATCATATGCATTTATAAAGTAAGGGAGATGACATAATCACACATACTAGAAATTTTGTCTAAGTCATCTTGTATCCTCCTAGTTTTACTCAATGATCACACTTTACCATCTACCACAACATTAGCAAACAACTGCAGATTGCTGACAAAGAGAATAATAGCAGTCCTATCACACTTCCCAGGGGCACACCTGATGAAAACTCAGTGTCAAGGACATTATATTGGGTACCATTACTTAAGAAGTCTTCAAGCCACTCACATATCTGTGAACCTATTCCACATGCTTGCACCTTCTTTTAACAGCCTGCAAATGGGGCACCGTGTTCAATGTTTTTCTGGAAATCTTGAAGTATGGACTCTGTCTGCTGCCCTTCATCCATACTTCACAGTATATCAAGTGAGAAAAGTGCAAGCTGAGTTTCGCACAAGTGATGCTTTCCAAAAACCATGCTGATCCACGGAAATAAGATTCTCGGTCTCAAGAAATTTTTTTATATTCAAACTGAGAATGTGTTCAATGATTCTGCAGTAAACTGATGTTAGGGATATTTGTCTGTAATTTTGTAGGTCTGTTCTTTTGTCCTTCTTATATACAGTAGTCACCTGCGCTTATTTCCAGATGCTTTGGACTTTGCACTGGGTGAGAGATTCACGACAAATGCAAGCTAAGAAAGGGATTAATGCCATAAAGTACTGTTTAAGAAACCAAATTGGAATTCCATCCTGACCTGGTGACTTACATGTTCTCAACTTCAGTTGTTTCTCTATGCCAGGGATGGTTATTACTGTGCTGTCCATACGGGACTGTGTGCAAAGGTCAAACAATGGTACATTAGAACGATTCTCCTGCGTGAACCGTTTCTTGAACGCACAATTTAAAAATTTGGCTTTTGTTTTGCTACCTTCAACTGCCACAAGAGACTGGTCAACAAGTGACTGAGTGAAAGTCTTATAACCACTCAGTGATTTTACTTATAACCAGAATTTTCTTGGTATTTCTACCATATCTTTTGCTAAGGTTAAATACGGGCTATAGGGAGGGTGAGGGATGCCTTCACATTTATATTTGCAAGATATTCTGCAACAACATTGGCAATATGTGGCCCCGCATTACTGTGGTGCAGCATTCAGCCTGCCCCATGGAAATGTGGTCTTTCGTGCCTGATATGTTTTCAGGACACCTCTGTAGTATAGTCCAGTTACTGATGTGTGAGAGAGTGCAACATGCTGGTAAACCATTCCATGAATATCAAAGAATGAGATGACCATAACTTTCCCAGCAGAAGCAACCAATTTTGCTTTTTTGGGGGTTGGTGGTGAAGGAGATTTCCACACTGAGCTTTGCTGTTTGCTCTCAGGATCAAAATGATGTAGCCAAGTTCCATCAGCAGTGAATACATCTGAAAGAAACTCGAGATCTTCCTCTAACAACAACTTTAACTGCATGCAGACCTGCACACGAATGTCCTTTAGTTCAGGAATCAACAGTCTTGGAACCAATCGCACACTTACACATGTCGTGTAATTTTTCTGTCACCAATGTGTGGGTGGCACCCAATGAAATGTTCAGTATTTCAGAAAGTGATCATAAGGTAATTCGTTGATCCTCTCTCACAGTGACGGCAGCATTGTTGATGTTTTCTTCCATAAGAGCAGCAACTGGAGCACTGGGTCCACCTTTCTTTGAAATTTATTGTCTCCCCTCTTTAAACATTTTAAACCAACTTCGAGCTGTGCTGTAGGTGACTCTCCATAGGTCTCCTGTAACATTGTATAGGCCTCAGCTAAAGATTTGTTGACATGAAAGCAGAATTTCAAAGCCACATATTGTTCCTCGCGTGTTACCTCCATTGCAGCGGTACACGATACTGAAAACGTCTGACCTTGCCTGCCTCTCAAAGGCAGGTATCAGGAGTACCAACAATGAAACCAGTATGGTGTGTTTGTTGCACCTTAAACTAACAGAATCTCATAAGATTAAATTTTAGCACGAGAAATTATGACCATAAAAAAATTATGATCATTCTTTATTGAACAGCCCTTGTTATTTCCATTGTGTGGGGGCTGCCAAACTAGCTGCTCAAAACAGTTTTCAGAAAATGTGTTCAAAAGTACTTCTCATGAATGTCTGTCTGTGCCCCCTGCAATCAATCCATAGACATCCCAGTCTATACTCATTAGTTTAAAGTCAACCTCCAACTAGCAAAAGCATGATCTGGGTATTTATGCGATACTGATTGTAGACTTTCTTTGAATGACACTAGAACTGTCACAGCAGAATCAAGTGGCCACTAAAAACATAAAACAATTAATTTACTTGGTTTCCCATACACATACCTGTTTCACACCACCAGGTAACTTCACTGTCAAATTCAGCTTTGACCTCAATACAGACAGGTTTTTTTTTTTTTTTTTTTTTTTTTTTTTTTCAGCTGCAATGAACACTCACCCACCTGTGGCCTCTAATTTGTCTTTCTGATACACATTACACGACTCGCTAAATATCTCAGAGCTGTCCTCTCTGGGTTTCTGCCAGCTCTCCGTTCTGAGAATAATTTGAGCACATGGGCAGGAAATTCATAAACTTTGTTACAAATACTTCGACACTTTAATGATAAAATTATGACTGTCAAAGTGTCTTCACTCTGAATGCGATCTAACTTCCCTTACTTCATATAGACTGACGAGCGTTTGTCAGAATACCTCAAATAACCCCCAAGCCTCATGTGCACTCCACGAGTACTTTGCTACTTCAGTAGCTGCTGCCTTTGAGTAGTGCACCCCTGACCAATCAAGGGGATCCATACAAATACCCAACCAATAATGCAAGTCTAGAAACCTGCAGCCAAAACAATCACAGAGTCGACAAATCCTTTAGCTGAGCCCCTCCACTTGGCTCCAAACCAAAGGACCCCAATCAACTCTGGGAACAATGCTGCAAATTGCAAGCTCTACTTGAACCTCATGCGTGAGGCTAGTAGCCTGTATGAACCAAAGGTGGCCTCAGAACCCATCCAACAGGTGGTGTTGGTGCTGACGTGAGCCACAACTCGCAGACAACCGCACCCTGCATGCTCAATAGCCACCTCCACACCTCGGATGAGGCCCCCTGGCAGATATATCAAGTACACGTTGAGTTTCTTTCCGGCCCTGAATGCTATCTGCCTACAGGGCTCCATAACATGTCTAATGTTGGGGCTCCTAATAACTAGCAAATCACTCTCCCACCCCTGTGTGCCTGCTTGGGCCTGACTGAAGGAGCGGCCACCTGTCCACTCACATGGTGAATGAGCAAAGCCAGGCAGTCAATCTCCACAATGGCCCACCGCCTCGAGTGAAACAAATGCATTACCACCTGCCATTCATTCTGCTGCGAAGGTGGACCTACTACATCGGGTACAATAGGAGATGCCTCAGCAGTGGCCTGAAGGTGACTGACCTTCACATTCAGCTGTTCGCTAACTGCAGCCAGTTCATCCTGCATCCGTACACAGCATGCTCTCATCCTACCAAGACTAACTGAAGAATTCTACTACAAAAGCACCACTCTGAAACAGTAACTTCATCCTTAAGATAGGAAAGCAATGTACTGCCTACTCCCTTCAACCAACAGAATTTTCCAAAAGTCAGAGCTCAATTTGATATTCCACTCTCTTTTAGTTTGGGAAAATTCTGTATGACTTCTTTAGTGTTGCCTTAGTGATCTAGTTCTCTTACTATAACCTTATACAATTTTTGATAGTTTACGACCATTGCAACAGAGTCATTCCTTCTTTTTAACAATTACAATTGGACTGCAGTAATCACTCCTACATTTTCCCACAATATCCCACTTTAGCATCTGATTTAATCTAGCTCGAATTGCCTCCCCATCAGCAATAACCATCACTTTTGATTTTGATCTGATAGGCACATATCGCCTCACCTTTACTGAATATTCAAAGTCCACCACCCTACCCAGGTTGTATGCAAAAGTATCCTCATATTGACGCCAAAAATTACACAATTCCTCCTTTTCTGTGTTCGAAATATCTTCAGCAGCTTTTTTTATGTGATCATACACAGAATTACAATCATCCCAATATTCAGTAATTACTGTATGAGCAATTCGTTGGACTCCAGTTAACAGATTTTACATTCCTTTTCTTACCCTCTAGTTAGTTCAAGGTATTCCTCAACACAATTCAAAGAAGTTTTATATTGAAACAGGAAACCCATACCCAGTATGACATTTTTAACTGAACTATTCACTATAACACATCTCATATGGAAACTGTTACCACTACACCTAAACTCTAAATGCAATTCATGCTTTATGGGGTTGCTTAGCACACAAACTGCTGTCTCAATCTCAATTTCTTATTCTTATTTCCATTTACTAATTGCTCTGAAATGGCCAACATACAGGGTGTACATAAAGTCCCGGAACAATCTTCAATTATTTATTGCACAATAACGAAACATTGTACAGATATCATACATATGTCATTTTGAAGAGAGACCCTGAAAGTTTTTATTTTTTTCATGTAATATATACTGCCAGAGCATAGTTTGGTAATTTGCCGATAGCCTGTGCTAGTCGCAAACATGGCAAGTTCAGGTGCTGAGCGAGCTTTCTGTGTGTTGGAGTTCGACAAAAACAAGTGTGCTACAGCTGCTCAACGGATGTTTAGAACCAAGTATGGTAAGAAGCCATCAACCACTGGAACAACAAATTCATTACAACAGGTTGCTTGTGCCCAGCAATGAACAGCATACGTCCCAGTGTGAGTGAAGTGAATGTGAAGCACATACGAGAGACATTCATAAGGAGTCCAAAGAAATCGGTGAAATCGTGCATCCCGTGAACTCGAAATGGCTGTAATGACAGTGTGGAAAGTTCTGCAACAGAAACTGTCTATGAAACCATTCGAATTGTAGCTAGTGCAGAATCTCAATGATGAAGACAAGCACAGGTGCTTTGAATTTTGTTTGCAGGTGCAACAATTGAATGACGATAGGGATTGAAAGTGTTCCCGGACTTTGTATACACCTTGTATTACTACCGGAATCTAAAAGGGCAATCATTTTTTCATTTCCCATATAGATTTATAATAAATGTTGCACATTGATGATTTATTCCTTCTCTAAACACTGCTCACTCAACAGATCATTTTCAATGTCCCTTCCTTTCTGCTCCACATCTATTGTACACATTACGTCACACAAACATTCAATTTCATGATCACCATCAAACAACTCATTAAAAGCTTCCTTCACCCCAGTTTTTTGCCTTCCCTCCCTTCAAGTCCTCTTGCTACTTGAAACTTCTCCTGTGCTCACTAGTGAGGTAGTAACTACTTCAAAATTTTACTGTCTCATTTCCAATCATTTATAGAACAGTCACTTTCTTCCTTGTCATACCATTCAGTAGCTCCTAAACAAATACTTCTCTATTATTCACATCCATATTCCCTCCATCCACCTCTAAGTCATCTGTAGGCTTTAAATTACCCTCAAAATCCTTTGTTTCATCATCCTCTTCAGAATCAAAGATGCTGTATCCGTCCTCCAAATTTATGATAGAAGTAGCTGTGACATTTCCATAATTAGTCATACAACTTAAAACTTCATTCCCCTTACACAAATATTCACTTATTTTCACCAAATCACTGCAAACTTTATCACAATTAACACCACTAACATCCACCTATAATAAACTTCTTCACTTAAAACATCCATTACATCTGTCTATATATTATAGAAATTACCACCAATAACTCTGCCAACCTCCACCATAAACTATATAAATTGCTGTTACTGCATCGCTCCACATCAGAATTCACAGTACACTCGAATTCAGCAAAATTTGGAATGACCTCAGTCTCCTTAACATTTTCTCTACTCTCACATTTCTCCAACACTTTGGATTCTGATATACTACATAACACATTACTTGCACATACACCCTTCAACATCCACTCATATTTCATGCTTTCATCAAGAGCCATCGGTTCAACTTCATCAACAATAATAAATACACGAAGTCCTCCCTCCAAGATATCTTAAATCATTAGCTTCAACCTTTGAGTCTTCAGCACCTAAAACACTATCTTTACCTCCCTTCAACACTAAATCATCCACTTCCACTGATACATCATAAAATTCATCACCAGCTGACAAAGACTACTGCCACACTGCCTTCACAAAACCTTCACATACTTCCGTCTACACATTACTAAATTAATCTCCAGCTGATAAGGGCTACAGCTTCACGGCCTTCACAAATAGCTCCATCTACTTCCTCCAATACAAAATAATCTACATTAGTTTCCCCTACATTACTATACTTGTTGCTACAGAGTAGTGCCTCATCAGAATTTATCACACATTGCACATCCAGCAAATTTAGATCCACTTTCCTCTCTCTCTTCTGATCACTGAATTTTCCACAAAACATACATTCATTCGATCATTCACTTTCATTTTACAACATAAATATTTCCCTCATTATCGAATCTCTCGACATGTTTTACCATTCTCCTTGCACTTTCTTTATGGTTGCACTGCTTAAAATTATTCCCATTTTATTTTTATTTATTATAATCTCCATCTCCAACATCTGTGGCTTCTTTGCTGAATCTTCGGCACCCACATACTTTTTAAAGTAACGTGTCCTTTTCAACACCTGTTTGTTTTGTCACCTCCGGACCTGAGATGTGGTGAATCTCTACTTTCCTGACCTCGTATTCTGGCATTGCATTTCATGAGGCTCCTGCCCCTCAAATCTTCATTTGTGGTTTTGATTTCTGTTAGAATTCTCATTTCCATTTAGCCCTTTGAAAATTATTGTTACCATTGTGGTGATAATTATTTTGATGGTTATTATGACTATTGTGGATACTACTACTGTTCTCATTCTGGTACTCATTTCCTTGTCTACTGTTCCAATTATGTGGCTTGAATTTCAACACCTATTAAAGTTTTTCAATAAAATCTAAAAACTCATTACTGGAATTTATTGGACTGAGGGCAGAGTCCTATTGTAGAAATTCTGGTAGCCGTCCCTTGAGGGTAGTAATCTTCATCAACACTCCCAGTGGACGATTTATATGCATCAATCAACTTAGACAGTTCACGCACACAAAAATCCTGCATCGACCCACTTCCGTGTTTGAAATCTGGTCTGTTTAGGAACTCATTTGGAAGTTGTATTTGTTTCACTTCACACCAGAATTAGTTCATCAAAAAACTCTCAGTCACTTCAAGGTAGTAAATGAAGCACTTATTAAATTTGCCCATGATTGTGCATTGTCCTCAAGATGCCTTTTCATGAACTTAATTTTTGCCTCTTCCGATATTCCTCACACAAAACCATCTCTACAACATGTAGCAAGAAAATCAACTGGATGGAATTTTCAATCATTTTCAAAACATTTTGTTGTTTCTGAATTAACCCATGGAACACATATCACAGTAGTGGCCCGATTTGACACTAAAGAAGTTAATTCTGCCCTTCATGTCTTTAAACTGCCATTCCTGCTAAACAGCTTCTACAATTAATACAGATTCAAAATGTTCTCTATTCTTAAATACCTCATTCTAACATTCTACTATACTACTTGACAATCGATAACTGACGTGGTGGTCACTTCCTCAGCATAAAATTCTTAATATTACCACCCAGCTCATCCCATTTTTTCTCGAATTTTCCCCCGAAATCTTTATTTACTGTATCGACCCTGGTGTCAACCAGGCCAACCACCTCAGAAATTCTGCCAATGTCTGTCCTTGTCACTTCTAATTGTGAGTCAAGAACCTCTTCAACATCTGATTTCATTTTTTCCAATCAACTTTTACACTTTCAATATCTAAATTGAGATCAGAATTGCCCTGTTCCATTTTTGCAGTCAATGTCCTCATACTCGATTGCATTTCCCCCATATTAGAGTTCAAATTAACAGAACTTCCTTTAACTGTGCCACTGTATCAAACACAATTATATCTCCTTCCTCTGATTTCAGACTATTTGCCCCACTGATATTGTCCGTATCAGTACTACTACATTCAGATTAAGGACTAACTGGCACACTAATATTATCTGAACTACACAGGCTGGGTGACTGCTTAATCAATGCAAGTGCCATCATTGACAAATACCTTGCAGGTTCACATGTAATAATGCTATCATTACGAGTACTTAACTTATCGGTCATGCAGACTGCTTCTGCTGTACTCTTGCTGCTAATGTCATTGCCGATGGACTAAGTCACCGCCAGTTGCCCGTGCTACCATTGCCACTGCCACCACAGCTGCTCACCTAATACCAAAGTCTCTGTTACTGCTGGCAACTGCAGAGTCGAAATCAGCATGCCTCTGAATGCCCTCATTCTTTCTTGAAGTTCCAACTTCCCCACACCTAACTTTTGCTATCAATCCTCACACATGCCACAGCTGCAAGATCTTATGCTCTTTAAGTCGCCAGGCAAACTGTGTATCATGCAACAGGTTCGGGACAAGGATCCCAAAACATTAACGTGATACAATTACAGTTTTAATTCTAAATGGATAACATTTATACCTTGATGGAGAAAAACCCATTTGAGACGGTACCGAATGGTTCCTGCTAAGTAGTTACTCGCTGCAAATAATGATCAGCAGCTGTAATCCTGCAGTCAAATAGTTTATGCATTGGCTATATCATGACTTGATAAAATACACAGAAATATAAAATAAAAGATAAATGAATAATTCAGTAAACAGGGTTTCAATCTAATGCCTTAATTGTTGTTGAGAACAGAGAATTATACTGAATTATTTTTATTCACGAAAGGACATCTCAAATAAATGGAAAGTGGTGATCAAGTACAGTACATACAGAAACCCTCTTCTAAAATGCAATAAAGTTACGCTGAGGGTCTCTCAAGAATGATAGCAAACTCCCTGAACTAAACTGTTATCAAAGATACGCAAAAACTAAGTCCATTTAGTGATCACACTAGATGAAATATTCACCAACTCAAAATAGTTCAGAGTTCAACATGATTGTTCCCAAATTAAAACGCTCAGAAAGTTGAGTTCTGCTCTGGAGCACACTCAGACCTCTCAAAATATAAAGTCCCCTCAGAAATTAAAGTATAGTAGTGGCCATTCACCTCCCAGAGTCAATCACCGACATGACTGAGTGACACACATTACCACTGGCAGGTCTGCCTTCTTCCAGCACTTGGATAGAAGTCTCAAGATTCATTCATTTGAGATTTTCACTTGAAAAGTTGTTCATCTCCACTTGACTGCCACACTGTTCTGTTACTGTCTACTTTTCCACTGGTTAAAGCCCGTCCCCTCCAAATATACAAAGTTTTTAAGTTCTACAGGTATTATTTGACTAATCTGTCCTTTTCTTGGACTACACCAAAATATTACAATTCTATTTAAATAAAGAAATATTTTAAACATTTGGTCACAGACTATTCACAACAAATATAAATAAAGGTTTTTCCATTAATAAATATGTCAATATTCTTGCACAAGAATGCTCATGATAAATGACAACAAATTGTGATTAATTATGTTTAAACAATTATTGAGGCCTGCTTGTCAGAAGCATCTTCTGTTACTCTTTTACAAAGCTGGTATCAGTTAACACATGTGATAGAGTAACTCTTAAATTGCCACTTTGTATTATCAATTGTAGTTAATATTCAAATAAAGTTACTGGTAAAATAGTAAACTATTCCTCACGTAAATACACAAGTATGAGAAAATGTGAGGTATTCATTCTGTATTCATTTGCCATGTAATTGTGTATATGCTATGTTCTGACAAATATTTGTGTAATAAAAAAGATGTCTAAAAGACATCATAAGTCAATAACTAAAACAGGTATGGATGAGTGGATTTCAGGGATGATAGCTATTGTGCACTGTATAAACAGCATTTGTTTAAATTGCATGAGGTGTTTAAAAGTTGTTACGTTACAGGTTCATGGTGAAAATGTTAGTCACTGTGAAATATTAAATTTTATAGCTCTTTTTTAAATTTTTTTCTGAGATCACAAATGTATTCAGATTTCCATTAATAGTTGACTGTATAGTTAATTAATAGTTGAATCTCAAAGAGCTGTAAGAGCTGTAACTTTGCCGTCTTGAAGATACTCTACACTCCACCATTTTTGGCGCATCTTATGCATAGAGGCCACATGAGCATCAGCCATTCAAATGGGATTTACCCATTTCCGTTGATGCTGCTCATCTTTGTACCTGGATTCACTGTACCAGTCATTTAGCCAGACATGTGGTACCGAGAAGGAAGGAGATTAGTGTTTAACGCCCCATCGACGAGGTCATTACAGACGACGACGTAGCGCGCCCTGAGCCTCGGGCTCACTAGCATTCAGCTATTTAACAATCTCACCTCCCCTCATACAATTTCCAGGCGGCCCAACCACTCGCCTACATATACACAACATGACATCCTGCACCTTTACTGGCTGCAGGCAAGGCCATTTCCACACCTTTGATGACTCCCCCAGGCAGGCACAACGAGTGCACTTTGGAATTCTTTCCAGCCCTGGACGAAATGAAAGGGCAAGGCCAAATGGCAAGCCTCCACACTGATTATCCACCTGAAGCAACCACATAACAACCCATCACTCATCCAGCATTGATCGCATATCCCCCGAGCTGGTTACACTGGACTATGCCTCGACAGCAGAGCCCATAGATGAAACAAGTAACACCTGATGTGTCCCACTTATTACGTCAATTTTTCCATTGCTGCTACACCCTGAGGCAGGAGACTGCATACGGGGGACTCTGATCAATAATTGTCGTCATCTGTTCACAAACTGCGGAAAGCGTCTCCTGTGCCCATACACACGGCACTAACCCTTTTCATACCACCACCACTGCTACGAATTTAAGAATTAAACTATGAAAACTAAATATGTAACTGGCTAGTCTCCTGTTGCTTCACCAAAGGTCGACAGCTGACCAGGAATTGACTGGTGCCAATTATTGTGTAAGTTAGGTTCACATATTAGAAAATGAAAGAACAGTTAATTTTACAAAAGATGTACCGTGTGTTGCTCACAATGGCACTGTACATATGAAAACTTTGATTATTGTGCATCAGAGTTGACATCAGAATATTGATTTACATTATTTTTCCAGATACATTAAAGCAGAGATTTAAAACAAAGGATATTCTTCATGATACTTTACCTAAACAGCTTTACACAGGAAGCTGTGCAGTTAGGAACATCCTGTAGAAGTAAATATGCGACACTTACACCCTTCAATAACCTAGAGAAATGCAGCTACGTGACATTGTCGACAACAGCCAATATTTCAACAGATGACGATCCCGTAATTTGAAAGGCAAAACTGAAGCAATTAAGTGCTGTGCAAGTGTATTTAAAAACTTGGTTTGAATAGCAATTCTGAAAAGAACACACACACACACACACACACACACACACACACCACCACCACCACCACCACCACCACCAAGCACAAGATGACCAATGTGTGCACACACGTGTCGATGTGGGTGATCTTTCCACGATTTCTCTACAAACTGAGATTGTGGATTCACTTGCACGGCACTTACTTGCTGCTATTGCAAATATGTCTGCTTGCTTGTGTGTGTGTGTGTGTGTGTGTGTGTGTGTGTGTGTGTGTGTGTGTGTGGGCGCGCGCGAGTGTATACCTATCCTTTTTCCCCCCCTAAGGTAAGTCTTTCCGCTCCCGGGATTGGAATGACTCCTTACCCTCTCCCTTAAAACCCACATCCTTTCATCTTTTCTTTTCCTTCCCTCTTTCCTCACGAAGCAGCCGCCGGTTGCGAAAGCTCAAAATTCTGTGTGTGTGTTTTATTTATTGTGCCTATCTACCAGTGCTTTCCCGCTTGGTAAGTCTTGGAATCTTTGTTTTTAATATATTTTTCCCATGTGGAAGTTTCTTTCTAATTTATATATTAAAAGTATGTAGCATGTGTGTGTCTGTAGGAATTGGCACTGGAATTCACAAAGTCAACTGAGTGTCCAGAGGGTTCAAATACATTTGTCATCAGAAAATCTTGTACTCATGTATCACATATTGCTAAGGAAAGTATAAATGTCGTATTTGTATCCAGTATCCACCACGATGACAGTGTTGTTGAATATATGGACAATTCTACCAATTTTTCCCTTCTTCTGTGAAGATTTTGTCTTGGTATTTTGCAAACATGACTTATTAAACTGGTAACTCAGTAACATTCACACCTGTCAGCATGTACTTTCTTTGGACTTTTACATTCTTCTTGAAGTCTGAGGGTATTTTGCATGTCTCATGCATCTTGCACACCAGATGGAAGAGTTTTGTCATGGTTGGCTTTCCAAACACTCTCAGTAGCTCTGACGGAATACCGACTACTCTTGTGGCCTTGTTTCGACTTATGTCTTTCAGTGCTTTGTCAAATTCTTCTTGCAGTAGCATATCATCCCCCATGTCATCTTCATCTACATCTGCTTCCGTTTCTATAATATTGCCCTAAAGTTCATCCCCCTTATACAGACCCTCTTTTTTACTCCTTGCTCCTAAATCCTTACATTTGTTCTCTAGCCACTTCTGCCTTGTCGTTTTGCACTTCCTGTCAACCTCATTTTTAGACATTTGTATTCTCTTTTGCCTGCTTCATTTGCCTTGTGTTGCCAAGGATTTCTAATAGGCCGTGTCTTTTTACCTATTTTATCCTGTGCTGCCTTCAGTATTTCATCTCTGAAAACTACCCATTCATCTTCTACTATATCCATTCCCCTGTTCTAGTCAATAGTTGCCTAATGCTCCCTCTGAAACTCTCAACAACCTCTGCTTCTTTCAACTTATCCAGGTACCATAAAATTAATTTCCAACCTTTTTGCAATTTATGCAGTTTTAATCTACAGTCCATAACCTATAAATTGTGGTCAGAGTCCACATCTGCTCCTGGAAATGTCTTAAAATTTAAAATCTGCCTTATGATTATAGATCTTAAATTACAGCATAACACAAAGTTGTGTGTTTCATTGTAACACTAGCAGTTAATAAGATTCTCAAAATAGTCCAGTCCAGTAGTAAATGCAATTCTCATTTGTATGTAAATACTCAGTTATGAAATTTTAACAGATTTGGAAATGCTGTTAGCCTATTGATCTGAGTGAGCAAACAAGGCCTATTCATACTGTGTGACATATGTGCAGCGGTCTGTCTTCTGGATGTTACCAGATTACAACAAATGCTCTCACAATGTGGAATTTCTGTAACGCCACTTGCTCTGAGCCTATCTATGATAAATTGAGCGTACTTTCCACAGTATTATATATTAGAGTTAGTGCCCATTCATTTGCACACAAAATGCATGAAGAAGGACTGCATAACTGCTTCTGTGCCTATAGGAATGACATATAGGAGGCTGTACTGGTCAATTCACGGATTCCTAGCTTAACTGTGGTCTTCAGAACTTCGTAAGTATGCCTCCTTTTCAATCGTCTGTCAGTTTACATTTTTTCACCATGTCCACGACATATTCCCATTGGTCGAACAAACCTGACACCATTTGTGCTCTCTCTCTCTCTCTCTCTCTCTCTCTCTCTCTCTCTCTCTCTCTCTATCTCTCCCCCCCCCCCCTCCCCCCTCTGATATTGAATTTCCCCTATTACTTCTCATATAATAGTTCCCACATGGATGAGTAATACTGTAGAATTGGTCACACAAGAATTATGCAAACAATTTCCTTTGTAGACTGATCATTTTACACTATTGTAGCAACTCACTGAAGTCTACCACATGCTTTACGTTTAATATCCTCAAAAATTGTTACACCCAGTTATTTGTACAAGTTGACTATTCCAAATGTGATACAAATGAACTATTCCAACTGTGATGGTGTTCAATTTCTATTATTTTAGCCGTTTTCACCACCAATGACACTAATGACTACATCACCCACATTTGCAATGGCATGGGAATTAAACTGGGACAGTAGTCCTGGGGCCTAATTTGTAAATGAACATTTCAACGCTGATTTCAGAATGCCTGCTTTTGTTTTTCTACTCTCAACTTCAATTTCTGAGTGATCTGTGAGTGTCTGAATACTAACTTCGTTGCAACAAGTATTTTGTAGTTTGATAATCATGGTTTGAAATGCCTCACAGCCACTAATACCAATTTAATTGTGGACATCCTCAAGGAGGTCATATTTATTTGTTGCCATTATTTCCATCAGGGGCACACTTCCCAATTATCTGTTTGATGTAATTTTAAGAGAAAAGATTTAGTACTGTTTTGCAGGATGTCTTGCCTCCCCCACTTACAAAACTATAGTTTTCTCAACTGATTCTTGGATGATATTAAAAGTTTCCTCCAATGATGATGGTATGATTTGGAAAACTAGCTTAGCAAGCAGCCCCCCCACCCCACCCAAAGTTAATGTTGTCGAAAGAAGGATCTCTTATTACTTTATGTCCACCCTTCATACTGATTCTTGACCCTGTCTGACATGGTTATTTTCCATACAATCCAGTATGGGTAGTAATGCATTAACAATTTTACATCATTTAGCCAATAACAGTGTAGTCTGGATAAGGTATGTGAATATGTGTGTGTGTGTGTGTGTGTGTGTGTGTGTGTGTGTGTGTGTGTGTGTGAATGGTGTATATCTGCAGTATGGCTTCTACAAGACAATCTCTCTGACAGCACAATTCTTCCGACCCCATTTAATGTGTTTTATAAATGAGAACAAATTTGGGAGAAGCTCCTAGTGAATAGCTAACATAACAGTTATAAAACTTACATTAATTTATGGATTTCTACTACTTTACACACATGAGCATGCCTTGGAGTAGAATGAGAAACTTTCCACACAGGAACGTTAACAGACAGGGCAGTATAAAATGTACGTATGAAGCAGTGATTCAACCAGAACTCCTCTGGACATGCAGTACAAGAATACAATATCAGATACAAGCAACAGTTAAATAAAACATACTGCAGGAACTGACAAAATCTGAAAAAATAACTTATTTCTAACAAGAACAATTTAAAACACATCTAACAAAATTCTTATTGGTGAAAATAATACAAATCAGCCCTTGAAATTAGCCCTCTGCTGCATTGTGATATAAAACTGTGAAATTACTGCATCAGAAGAGCTTTCTTTATTCTACTTCTGACAAATATATAGATCAGCAGTATTATGCTCTTTAGGACTGTTAACAAGACAGCTCTATAAATCCTTTTGCATTCTGTATTCCCCAAAGAAATTATTTTCCTTCACACCCCAACTCAATCTTTTGTTATGCACATAGGGGCAACAAATCTTTTTTTAATTAAAACTAATGTCATCGTTCTTATTCAGGAAAATGAACACTGTTAACAAAAAAGATAAAATTACGTAATCAGTAGGGACACCTTAAAACAGAAGATAAATTTGAGATTTTGTTTTGGATATGTTGTTACACAGCTTACAAAAATGTTCAATGAACTAATTATGTCAGCATGACCTGTTACTGAAAAAAGTCCAGCCATGTTGATTGTAGGAATGTACAAGACAAGCAAAGAGGCAGAAAGAGGGAGTCCTCATACATACTTGAGTAATGAGCGTATGGCATTGGTGGCCGGGAGACCCCTCAAGGGGCGGTTCGGCCACCGGTCCACGAGTTCTTTAACGCCACTACGGTGACTTCTGAGTGAATGAGGATGAAATGATGATGAAAAATACACAACACCCAGTCATCTCGAGGCAGAGAAAATCCCTGACCCCACCGGGAATCGAACCCGGGACCCTGTGTGCGGGAAGAGAGAACGCGACGGCAAGACCACGAGCTGCGGACCATACTTGAGTAGTTAATCTTTTCAATGCTTTCTTAAGTATCTCTTATGTCTCTATTTCTTCTGCATTGTGCTTTGGTATGTAGATATCTCTCATTGTCTCAACACACAGGCAGCACACAGTTTGTATTTCCGTTTTAAATAAAAAAGATATTAAAGCAGATGCATGGATAACAAGCAGTAGGTACAGCATCTTTAGTCATCAAAAAATGCATTCAGTTCAAGTGAGACCAATTACATCTGTATGTCACATGGGATGCAATATATAAGAATAGAGATGACTGAATCAAATACCGGGGCTGAGAGAACAAGGATCTGAAAATTACCTGGAACATTTAGTTAAACTTTCCAATTATAATGACAGCATTAGTTCATCAAGAGAGCTACAAAACATTCAACAACAAATAATTCACCTTCAGTATTTTGAAGATGCAGTGAAAATAGAGCATGTTACCACTACAATTCGAATTATGTCATTGACTGGTAAAATTAAATGAAATGAAGACATGAGAAGGTCACTCAAAGTTCCAAGAATGAATTAATGGATTCTGGCACATTGTTAAGTACAAACAGCAGTATCCAATCTTATCTCTAGCCATATGTTTCATTAATGTCCAATCATTAGACTACAGTGCAGTATTTTATGCCATAGCAAGACAATAACAAGAGAAAAAATTGTGTCACCCTGTGGGAATCATGTTAATATAGTGTGAGCACGTGCTCAGATAGCCGAAATGGTTAAGGCAACTGCTGACAACAACTGGGAAGTCTGGGTTCAAGTCCCAGTCAGGCACAAATTTTCATTTGTTCTGGAATATTCTACAGCTGATGTGGAAGCATAATTGCAATTTGCAGCTCATTTCCCATTATTAGAAGTTTCAAGGTCACGTTTCTTACTCTCTCAACAAGTCCAGACAAGAAAGAAATTCTCTTGTAGATGAAAATCGATCTGGTCATCTACAAACTGCTAGTATTGAGATAAACATATTTTGAGGTAAGAGAATGACTGATCATGTCAACTTTCTCGTCTATCAGCACATTTGATGAACTCTTTGGTATTCGTCCTCAGTGACAGTAAGGTTTACAGTCATTTCTTCACTGAATGTTAGCCCATAACAGTTGAAGGAGATAGAATAGTAACTGTATGACACGTTGTTAAGGCATGACTACACCTCATCTATTAAGACAGACCCTGTGATCCAGTTCAAGGCAAGGCCATTAAGGTCCTGTGTCCCAGTATAGTAAACTTCCTGGTCACAGTCAACCAAAGCACAAGTATTACTCTAAGAGTCTGCAATTCTGATTTTTATACGTAAAAATTACACAGTTCACATAGGGCGTCATGTGTTTTATTTCTTTTTCAAGGTGTATAAAAAATGTAACAATGTGATTTTGAGTCTGAAAGGGTATAGTAAGTTAATAAACCTTGACAATATTTGGAGATAATGTGAAACAAAGTCTCCTGCTGGCAAGAACTTGTGCTTTTCTCAAAACTTTCAAAGAGTCCCCTGTAAATTGAAAAGCAGCCATTGCTAGATCGATAAGGTGTTTCATGGATCAGTTATAATCAGGGAATTGTTACAATAAAACAGCAATGAGAAGAATGAAGTCATAGCAGTCTCATAAACAACGGAAGGCAACAAACATGAACAAATTATGATGGTCTTCCATGTAGTTTTTACTCTGGATTTGCACCAGGTGTTGTTTACAATAGGTTACTGGAACAACAATGTATCCCACTACTGGATGCCATGATCCTTAACTTCTAAACGTCTTAAATACTACAGCTCAACACAAAAACAGATTTTTAAGGAATATCTACCCAGATATGTGCCAAGCTGGGGATTCCATGACCAGCAGAGTTCAGTACGCTGTTCTAGGCAAATGGTAGTCATTGGATGTGCCTCATGAGGTGTGATGGACCTACTGCCATTCCTAAAATACATAAATAACTTAGCAATTCTATTACTGCAAGATAGTTCACAGGCTGTGAGTATAATAAGGTGGTACAAAAAAATCAAAAAATATACAAAAACTAAAAACACTTCTGTATAAATGCCACTAATTACACAAGTTCAACATATACTGTGGTGTCAAAAGCAGACTAAATATAATGAATACAAATCTCTAATATTGAAAATATGCTGCAGAATGTGATTAATTGGCTGAAGACCAAGACCACAGAAACAAAACATGCAAATATGTGCTGTAATCTTTACTTTAGTAATCTTCAACAATGTTTAAACTAAATGATGTTGAACTGAGAAGAGGGGCTGAGGAAACTGCAAAATTCAACCCAGAGAGCTTGTTCTCAGTTATAATTTTGTATAGGTTTTGCTATCCATTACAAACAATCCATGCACATAACACCAACCGGCAAGTTGGATTAGAAATAAAACCAAAATTAGGGTAAACAAGGAGTTGTGTTGACAAATGATTTGCGAAAAAGCATTACAAGTATGAAATAGTGCAACAAATGTTCAAGGAAGTAAGTTCAGTGTTCTCTAAGGAGGAGATAGTCCTCAGCAGTAAGGAAGTGAATTCTGCATAGTTAACCAAATAAAATTCATTTCATGAACATTTGTTTTTCTGCTAATTGCATGTAATTTCTTTCTTATTCACTCAATGTTTTGCGTTCTACTGATTTGTGTCACTGAGTCTGTGAGGGTATTAAGACTTTACAGGAGCATGTAACTGAGTGCATCAGTATGAACCACACAAATAGCTACACAAATGTCTGCTAAAATTTGTTAATTTTTGTTAATTCTGAATACATATACATTTTAGGTTGCAGAATAAGATCCCCTACCAGTCACCATTGAAAGTGAATTAAGATATGACTGGTTTCAGGCTTGTGCCAGTCTTCAGTTGATTATACACTCATTTTGAAGTGTCCACATTCACTGTCTGAGTTTGCTGTTTAAATAAAAGGTACACTAAGTGATGCTGACTAAATGCACAAAATTCTTTCAATTGGGACTGTTTAGTCACCACCATGTAATTTGTCTTTTATTTAAACCATGGCCACCTCCGGCATGCCAAACCACATGTGAGACAGATTTGCAGGCAAAGACTCGGCCACTCTCGTCTTTGCTTGGTGCTCAGAAGTACCCACTACAGTGCGACATTTCATTTAGTATCATGGTGTGGCATTTTTTGGTTAGCATAACTCTCTTCAGTTCGGCATAATTGTGGTGTCAACACTGTTTAACATTCACTATTAATTTTGCAACATGAAGCACATTTGCATGTTCAGTGGCTGTTTGCATGAAAAGAGGCATTCTGGTGATATATTGTCGCAAGCCTTTAAAAATGAATGTGAATGACAAAAAGAGAGGGACGAGAATTCTAAAGATATATTTTTCAGCTGCATAATCAACGGGTACTGAAAATTTGTATGGAATGACAAAAGTTACAACATTCAACAGATGGGATTCGCTGTTCTGTACATCAAAAAGCACTTCGTGCTAAATCTGCAGGCATGGAGTAAGTGAAGAAACTGCTGGTATGAATAGTAAATTTCTGAAGTCGCATGCATTTTTCCACTGCCAGTTGCAACATCTGGCAGCAATTCAGGCCTGACAATGTCAGGAAATGCCGTGAGTGATGTCGTCAATCTCACATTGAGGTAATAATGCCCATTCCTCCTGTAAAGCTGCTGGCGCAACTCTTGGAGAGTGGTTGGTGGATGCTGATGTGATGCAAGCAACTTCCCTACTGCATTCCAGACATGCACTATGGGATTCAAATATGGAGAGTGAACAAGCCATGCTAAGTCTGCAATACCTCCCATTTCCAAGAAAACATCGACAACCCTTGCTGTATGAGGTCCAGAATTATCGTCTGTCAGTACGGAGTCTGCAATCACAGTGTTGTGCAGCAACCACACGTCTCAAAATCTTGTCACGGTGCCCGATACCAGTTAAACCTTGCCAATTCACCCATAAAATTTCCTGAAGAGCTGTTAGACTGGTCAATGTAATCCTTGCCCACACCATTAGGGATCCTCCTCAATACCTGTTCTTTTTCCACAATTTTTGGGTCCTGAAATCATGTTCCACATTCCCTACAGATGTGAATCCGTCGAGAATCATTCTCCAGGCAAAATTGGGACTCATCTTTGAAAAGAACACTGGCCCATTGGTCGACCGTCCATGTGGCACCTTGACAACTCCACTCTGGACTTTCCCTTCTATGAAGATGCGTCAGAACTACAAATACAGCAGGTCCCTGACAATAAAGGGAACTCTGCTGAAGCCTTTTGTACACTGCTTGCCTCAATACAACATGTACAGTGGATGGTGTGAGGTCAGATGCCAGTTGCCATGCAGCAGTAAGGTGATAGCGTTGTTCTCTTACAGTCAAATAATGGTCCTCTCCTTCTGATGTCACACACGGTCACTCTGCCCTGGTCTTCGGGATACTGTTTTGGTCTCTCTAAACTGTCGCCACATCCGAGAAGCAACAGAATGATTCACACTAACCTGTCGGGCCACATCGACTTGCAACTGTCCTGCTTCCATTCTTCCTAATATCCTCCACTGCAGAAAGTCTGGTAGGTGTCTTCTCTGTGCCATACTGCACCGTCTGTGACTGTTTACACAGCAATTGTGGATGTGAGACTGTCCAGCAAACATTACCCCATTTGGTTGCCTGTTGACCGGAATGCCATCTTCTGTGCAGGATGGTAAAACAGTGGATTGTTGCTTTACTTTTGGACATCAGTGTAGCTTCCAAAACTCTTGAGGACAGGTGTACTTCAGAGATGAGAAGAGGAAACCGGAAGTACTGGACATGTGTCCTGATATGAAAATGGGTGGGGTGATGAAGGTGCCAACAGCATGTGAGCTGTTCCCTTCAAGGAAGGACGCACTTGGGAGGTCACTGCCATGAGTGGCGGCCTGTAAGCAGTGCTCTACTAATACTTGCCGAAGGTAGGTAGCATCTGAGGATCGAACTACCTCACTTAAATACTCCAAACAGAACAGGATAATGTTGTTAGGTAACTCTGCAAATAGACAGTAGAAACAGACACTCAAACACACACACATGTGCTAACATGTCACTGGGGCCAACCAGTTTGAATAAAACGAGATTCATGATAGAATACGCTAACACACTCATACAAAAGGCTGGAGGACAGCAAGACAAGCCCCGATGTTTAAACTGTTAAAGTACACGGAGCGGCCCTGTGGAAGGAGGAGGAGGTTTAAAACCTACAATAAGTTGTAAAAGAGAGCACACTAAAATTGGGCGAGGGATACAGGGGGAAAAGGGATAACTGAAAAACACCATAGATAGTTATACGATCTAAACACATCGCAAAAGTAGTGAAACTGGTTATCGTGACTTGCTAGTCTTAACAAACAAACAGTGGAATACCACATGATAATGGAGTCATCCTGTAACAACAGTTCGTTCAGCGATTCTTAGAGATTGAGAGAAATTAAACAATATTACAAATGGAACAAGCACCCTTGAAATCAGAAGGTGTTTGACCAGCAAGACAGTTCAGCAATGATAATCTAAGATAAGAGGAAACCAAAGAAGCAGAGAGAGAGACTAAGAGATGATCGCAAAGCTTTTATTGAAAAGAATAAAAAGGAAAGGAAAATGTAAAATAATTAATTGAACATTATTAATAAGGGACACTGACAGAGGGATTTTTTCAAGTTGGGATAATGTAAAAGATTCACGATGTAACTGCACTTGCTCTGAGCACTTAACTTCAATGTGTTTTCATGTATGTTCTTATTTCAATTCCTTGTTTCCAGCCAAGTCTCTTAGATTTGTGAGTGCACGTTGTAAAGCTTGTGACAGGGATGTCTCTCATTCGTATCTTTTACTGCAATGTAAATGTGTATTTTAATCATATTTACTACTATTATGTACTGGAACTTTCTCACTGGCCCTCTATCTTTAAATGAATCTATCAATTACGCAATGAAACACATGTAGAGATATGTTGTCAGACGCCTTTATGGTTCAGAGACTGAAGATCACCAGCTGAGTGTAACTTCCTGTCTGGGGGGGGGGGAGGGGGGGGGAAGGCAGCAGGCAGAGGAAGACCATACCACATTAGTCACCCAGTTCAAACCACAGACCAGCATGTATACACTATGTCTTATAAATGTTTCCAAATTGGGCTCCTTAGAAAGACAAAAATAGTATTTGATCATCCAATGCAGTGTAGCAATGCTATATAATTTCAATCAAAGTTAGGTGCGAAAATCACGGTACAAAAACGAAATCAACTTTAGATTCTTATATCTCACAGAGTAAACCTATGCTGAAAATGAAATTTAGTGCACAGTAGCTCGTAGCACAGGGATGTGGAATACAAAATTCATTCACTTTCTATTTTCCAATATCTGCAAATTTGTTGGGAAGATTACGATTTTTGTGAAATGGAGAAAATAGGGTATAAATTCGACACGTCTTTTAAAACTGCTGTTTTCTATTGAAGCTTTAAAACCAGTCTCATTCAAAGCTCCCTCAAAACAGTGGGTAAAATTTGCAGCACAGGCTAACAACAGAGGCAAAGTAGCCTGAAAAATCGCATTGCGAATAAAGTTTTAACTTTGGCATCTTATATGTCGTCGATTAGAGGCACAATAGACATTAAAGTTTGGACACAACAACATAATGTTTTCCAGTATAAAATATCATTCACATACTGCTTTTTAAATTCTACAAAATCAGTTCAAACTTGATATTCGTAAAAATTACAAAAATATATCCATTCAATTTGATTTAAAAAAATCTGTTCTCAGTAACTGATTTCAAGCTGATCGCAGTTGGGAAGAGCACATTTTCAAGCATTCAGAAAATCACATTTGATTTTCAAATGTGTGCTAATAATATCCGAAAACAATGAACAAGTAATTCCTCAACCCCATCGCCATAGGGGTGCTGTGCAATACAAGCCTCAGGTGGATTTCTTCAGCCAGGTCCTTAAGTCTCTAATTTGGTTTCTTTTTTGTAATTTTGATTTTAAACTTGACAACATTGCAACAATATTGACATACCAACAGAACAAAATGATGTAGTAATAAAGTTTATGCATCCTCCACACCTGACTCATTCATTTCATTGACTCAAAACACAGGATGCTTGTTCGATGCCAGAACCTCATTTCCATACACTCTCTTCCTTCACTACCATCACCTGACAGACAGAATAAATTTCCATAAAATGAACTGCAGAAAGTCAATCAAAAATTTCAAAAAATGTAAACCACAATGTTAAGAAGTTAAAAATAAAAATTGATATTACTTCTTGCTTCCCACCAATGTGATTTCCAAACAGAAATACCACCCGAACAGGCCGCCAAGTCCCAAGGTTACCAACCAGTTGCTGTGTCATCCTGAGCCTGTAGGTACCACTGGATGAGGATATGCTCTCCCAGCTGCTGTCAGTTTTCGTGACCAGTGTCACTATTTTCCCATCAAGTAGCTCCTTAAATGGCCTCAAAACAGCTGAATGCACCCCACTTGTCAACACCACTTGGCAGACCCGTACTGTGACGACCTTTCTGAATGCTTGAAAAAATGCTATTTCCAACTGTGATTAGTTTGAAATCAATTACCAGGAACAGATTTTTTTAAAATCAACCTGAATGAGATCTATTTTTGTAATTTTTATGAATATGTTAAAACTTTACTCATGGCACAATTTTCCAGGCTGCTGCTTTGCCTCAATTTATGTAGTACTGTTACCCCATGTTGGAAATTTTAGCCATTGTTTGCTTTTTTTGGGGGGGGGGGGGAGGGGGAGAGCATAAAACATGATTTGAACGAAACTGGTTTTTAAGCTAGAACAGAAAACAGTATTTGTAAAAGAAGTCAGTTAAGTAAGAGTGTGGTTGGCCTTACACACAGGTGGTGAAAGATATTGTCTTGGTTCTTTCAAAACCCAATGAAGGGAACCTTTGTCCTTCATTCAATGTACATAACACATTAGTTTACTTTGAATTCTTGATTGAGATTTGCATGTGTTTACTGACAATTTAAATACAAAGAAGACGTTATAAATTTATCAAAGATGTTTGATGACGACTACCAAACATTGGTTAATTAACACAAATGAAGACTGGATTCTGCAGAAGGACATTGATCTGAAGCACCACAGCAGGCTTTGTGGCAACTGGAAAAAGGAGAATGGCGTGCAGGTACTGGATTGGCCCTCACAGTCAACCGATACTAATCCTATTGAAAATGTATGTTCTTAGATCAAAAAGAAGTTGCAAGGAAAAAAAGATCTTCACTTTCAAACAGCTGTCACCGCAGAATGAGATTTTCACTCTGGAGCGGAGTGTGCGCTGATATGAAAGTTCCTGGCAGATTAAAACTGTGTGCCGGACCGAGACTCGAACTTGGGGCCTTTGCCTTTCGTGGGCAAGTGCTCTACCATCTGAGTTTGGAAGGTAGGAGACAAGGTACTGGCAGAAGTAAAGCTGTGAGGACAGGGCGTGAGTAGTGCTTGGGTACCTCAGATGGTACAGCACTTGCCCGCGAAAGGCAAAGGCCCCGAGTTCGAGTCTCGGCCCAGCACACAGTTTTAATCTGCCAGGAAGTTTCAGCCGTCACCACAAATTCAACATATTTGGAGGTGCCTTCCACGTGAATGCATAGAAAACTTGGTTTCAAGCATGCCTTGGAGATGTCAAGCAGTTATCGACACTGCAGGTGACAGGAAGTATTATTAAATTTAACTGCATTTTCTTTTGTTCATATATGGCATATGTATATGTTTTAGTTTGTCATCCAATTTTTCTACTGATTAACCAGACCACAATCTTACTTAGCAGATTGTACCTATTTTCACTACTTCACAAAAATCATTATCTTTTTGACAAATTGTCAAGCCCAACTTTGATACATATTATCTAGCACTGTTGTCTCGCTTTGGATAATCAAATACACTCTTTCTGGCAGTTAAAACCATGGTCCTTCTAATTAACCAAGTTTGGAAAGTTTCACAGAACACAGTTTCGTGCAAAAACAGGTAGAAAATACCGCAATTTTTATCTTTTTACTAAATCTATATCTTCAACTTGGAAAGTCATTCAAAACAAACTTCGTACACTGCCGGAAAAAAATTAGTACACCTGCACAGATGATGTCATGTTTACCTTTATCCGATGACTGTACAAGCCAACTGGTGGACAGAAGACGTACTGATAATGGTTTCAATGTCGTCCGCCAACAGATAGCGTAATGTCGTAACTACCACAGTGCCATCAATGTCTACCCTTTCATAGGGAATGCTTACAGCCAGAAGGCGAAGCAAGCAGGCGACCATGCCACAGAGTCTCACTCGTGCTTCCTACAGCAAGTCTAAAAGGGGTCAAATTGTGCCCTTCCAAGTGGTGGGATGTTCCTTTCAGAGAATTGCCACACAAGTTGGATGTGCTGCAATGATGCTGGTATCAATGATCATGTGAACATTTTCACACCTGACAATGAGTTTCTGGATGTCAACACAGCACAGATGCCCACTAGAATCATCATACTGTATGGGGGGGGGGGGGGGGGGGGCGCGGCCTTGCAGTGGCAGATCGGGCAGCTATTGCAGCACAGATAAGGGGGCTTGTGAGCCCACACATGTCAACACAAACTGCTGCGAATCTGTTATTAGCAGTGGGATTACAGGCACGCTCGACTGTATCAGTCAGAAGATTACTTGGAAGATGGAATGGCACCATGGTTTTCAGCGATGAAAGCAGCCCTCTCCAGGTCTTATGGTCTCGGATGCGATAAGCTAAAATTCCCATTAAAATTTGGTGTTTCTGGAGGGGACACTAATCAGCACTCAGTATGTGCAGAAGGCTGTTACATCCATTCTTCTGTGGTTCTTGCACCAGGATTCTGTTTGCTCACACAATGCTCGTGACACTCAACATGCTCTGCAAGACATGCAACAACTTTTCTGGCCACCGATCCCCAGACTTGTTACCAACTGAGCACATGTGGGATATTGTGGGACAAGAAGTGACTCGTGTGCCTTGTCAATTAACAACTCTTACAGAACTACATGACCAAGTCGAGCAGGTGAGGCATAATATATTCTGCAATGGTATTCGCCATCTGTACAATCAACTGGATGGTAGAGTCAGCACCTGCATTGCCGCCCATGGAGGTTACAACATGCAAAAATATGCGTGTTTCAATATGGGTCAAATACCCGGTCTCTCAAAAGCGCTACTGCTGTTGGGATCTGTAAATGTAATCATTTTGTGTACTCCATATGCACTTCTGCAACAATAAATCTTAGGTGAACCAGAAATCTCTAAACGGCAATTTTTTTTTTTTTTTCTGCCTGTGTATTTGACAACTTTGTGTTGTTATGTTACTGTTTGCCATGTTTCATGTTTGTAATACTTTTAGTCCCTCACATACAAGAAACCAAGCTTTGAAATTTTTGGGGGGCAATTTTTTCCAGAAGATTTTGTCTAAAATTATCTGGCTGAGTATAGCTCGTAAAATTATTTTCATTATTAATCTTAATAGAAACCATAAAGTTGTACAAGATAACCAAATTTCATTTCTTTCATTCAGCTCAAAGTTGCCAGAAACTCGGGCTCTCTCTATGCAGAGTCAGGTGTGTAGTCAAACAAGTGACTATGTTTTCGCTAGTGCTGTTTCAACGAATGTTAAACTTTACCAATGTTCATCGAGGACTTGTGCGAACTTTCACATTAAATATCATCAAAGTCCGTGGTAATTTAGCAGAAAATTTTTCCAAAGTTAGGCTTTTTTTATATGTAATGACCCCAACATGAAACCAAGTCATATGCAGTATGAGTGCACTGCAATCTAAATACGGACCATTTGCAGTTTCCTCCTCCCACTCATATAGTGTGTTGTGGCAGTGGGGGAAGTGTGCAGCCACACTGAGCACTAGGGCACGTGAACCAAAGCACAGCTCACAAGCCAAATTCTTGGCCGTCCCTGATTTAAACAGTGAACTGCAACACTGCATGTGGAAACATGAAAAGAATTGTATAATCACCTGAAGTTGGACACAAGCCTGAAACTAGCCTTGTCTTAAATAAATTATCTTCAAATGTGACCGGTAGTGGCTCTTATTCTACACCCTATTAAGGAACAGCAGCAGCCATTATGGATCAAATTCACACATGCATACATGTTAATTACTTAACTGTGGATGTACTAGCAATGTTTGGGAACTGTGACTGGAATAATTATTTAGGTTTCTGTAAACACAGTCCTACTCCTGCTGCCATTAAAAAATGCTGCTCAGAGTATTCTTACAACAAACTCCCAAGTAAAATACTGTCAGTACCTTCCTACACAAATCACTTTGGATCTCAAATGTATTCTTCAGAATTTTCAGCACACTGCTCTATTCAGAGGTAACACTTCATGTCAAGGAATATCATCATCATCTTACTGACATGGTCCAGTGTAGTATATGAATATTTTCAGCATAGTACAACATCTCACAAATATGTGAATAGTGGCAATTACATACATTACATCCAATAACTTTAAAAACAGTTGTTGTGTTTGGAATGCTTTACATGGTACATAAATGATGCCTGTAACCATTTCAAGAACACCATATGCCAAAAACATGATAATATACACAATGTCAACAACTTCAGTTTAATGATTGGTTAAAACATAATTTGTGATGTGATTCCATCACGACAAATGAAGTCATATTTACATGACTTACAATCACATTCACTGAAAACTGCAAGGAAATTCTCATGGTGTACTAAACATACAGGTATGTTTCTCCATGAAAGTGTTGCATGGCAAGACCAGTAACATGCTGATGTGTGTTGCTAGTTTGGAAAAAAACTAACATGAAAAGTGAGTATGCAGTACATAACCTAAGTGTATGATAACAGACTGTCATAGTTTTCACAAACAAGTTAACAATGAATTATTGTATAGGCATTATAAAGTGTTGTAAATTATTTTCTTGAAAAATGTTTGTCTTGGAAAATATTCAATACAAAGCACTTTGTCACATGATTTATTGCTTCAAATCTCCTGCTGGAATAATGATATTTTCTCCTGAAATGCCTTATACAGGTGCAGAATTGTAACAGGAAGAAAACGTATAATAAATTGTTTACTGAGAGTTACACAGTAAGAAGCACCAGTGGTTAATTAAATCAACTACGGTTAAAAGAAAAAGAAATGTCATACACAGACAAAATATGTAAATCATGTGAATGGCTATCAGAAGGAATAATGAATAACTTTCTTAAAAATAATACATATTTCATCATTACAGAGCAATTAGTAATAGGTAATGAATTATGCTTAGTATTCATTATGTTTAGTATTACTATCTGTATCAGTTTCTTAAATGTTTCGTGCAAATTCTCAACAAAACTGATTTTTCCATGCCTAAAACTGTGCTTCTCAATTCCTTCACAAACACAAAAACACAGAAAACACTTACAATGATTAAATACTTAGGTTATTGAGCTGGATAGGCAAGTGTTGATCAGCACAGGTGTAAAACAAAGGAAGGTTAGACCTTTGGCTTCACAGATGCTGAGCTCATTAGACACAATGTACTACTTCAGTTGAACAGGAATGGAAGAAGAAAATGACCACGGACTATTTGAATGGGCATACTAGCTTTACCGAAAAGTGATTTATAGAAACCAGGCAACCTTAATAAGGACTGAGATTCAAACTTAACTTCCAATTGGAACACAAATCCAGTCTTAACCACTGTGCCATCTCATTCAGTGATATCGATTTATTGCTATCTCTAAGATTGCATGTCTGTTAGTTAACAGCATTTCTAGCATGGGGCATTTTAGGTTCTAATCCATTGAAATTTCTGTGAAGCCAATTAGACTCATCGACTAAATTACGTAACCACTGGAAATGACACTCTACATGCTGAAATGCTATAGTACTGCAGTGCATTATTAACAAATCACAGAAGATTGACAGTGGAATTGGAAGTACAAATACAATTTGCTCACATCATCAGCTAGACTTAGCACACAATCATAAAGGATTTAAAACAATAGGCACTTTGTACATTGTCAAGACTATTCACATACTGGAGAAACTGACTTCCGTTTTATAAAATAGCGTACTGCATCTTTTTTGCAGGCATAAAAATCAAACTAGCTACATTACCCATAAGATAACTACCCACAAGTGGTGCTTATATGCTTTCAGTATCTGGGAGAGCTTCCTGAAAAGCCATTACTGAAACTTTCCTAGATATTAGCTTGTATTTTCTGTTTCTTTTTCTGTGACATTTAAATTCCTGAACAGTAAACCTTTAAATCTGCTAGTCTCTTAACACAAAGACTTTTCTGCAGATGGTCTCTGATGAGCAAGGTTTTTTTTCTCCAGTCTCATTTTGTTTAGCTTTGCTTTACGACGCAAAAAAGAACTGGGGTCATATGCACCCAAGTCAAAACTAGAGAATACAAACACAGAGTGGAGTTAAATGATTACGCGTCAGTCCCAATGGACAGAATATGAGACAGCAAAAACAGGCATGTGGAAAAAGGGGGCTAATAAAACACCATACAGTAATGGAGATCAAAAACTAAAAATTAAATGGCCTTCGCCATATTGCTGCAGTGCATAAAAAGTAAAATGCGGTTGACAGCCCGTGCATCATTTGCTAAAACGGCTGATAAATCAGACGGCAAACCCTAGCTGGAATGTAAATGGTTAAATGAAAGGGCATTCCAGCAGGAAGTGGCGGACAGATAAAATTTGTGCGCAATGTGGGCAAAGTAGTGTTGTAATGCCACTGAGCAAATGACGATGGCTAAAAAGGCATTGCCCAATACGCAGCCCAGTTTAAAAAATCCCCTCCCGGCGGGAGGGCCAAGAGGAGGTTGTCCAAGGCAATGGGAGAGGCTTAATAAGCCGAAGTTTATTCTTGTGAAGGGAGGACCATTGGCAATGCCAAAAGGACACCACCTCCTGATAGACAGCAAAGCAAAGATCATCGGGGGGAATATAGAAACTCGTGGACTGAGGTATGATGACTGCAGCCTTGGCAGCAGTGTCAGCAGCCTCGTTTCCTGGCAGACCAACATGACCAAAGACTCACAGAAACACGACACTGGCTGGAAAGTGACATGTTTCTTGGACCTGCTGCACTAGGGGATGGGCAGTGTACAATGCAAATAGACTTTGAGGGGCACTGCGTGAGTCTGAGCAAAGGCACAATTGGAAAGGCTGTGTCACTGGATGTACTCTGTGGCCTGATACCAGGCGAAGAGCTTGGCTGTAAATACTGAGAAGTGTGCTCAAAGCCAACATTGAAAGACACGGGTGATAATTACAAAGAGACACCCAACTCCGCATTCCATGCAAAGGCCGTGAAATTGGAGACGATAGACCGAGGCTGGAGTAGTGTCCTTAGGAAGCGAATGAAGGCAAAGGTTAACATGGGGCACTTCACTAAGCCAAGGTGGTGAAGGGTTCACACCCACTGAGAAAGTTGCAGGTAGTGTGAAGTTAAGCCGCCGTAGGTAAGTGGCGAAAGCAGACTCCAGGAGGTAACAGAAGAGGGCCGAGCACCATACTGACGATCAAAGGAATCATCAAAGGAGGAGGCATTGGATGGGTAGCCATGCATGGCAGACAAATGACATGCACACCTGCTGAGGAGAAAGTCACGGTGGTAGGACAGTGGTAGTTCAACAGCTTCAGCACACAGACTCTCATCTGGGCTGGTGTAAAAGGTACCTGTGGCCAAATAGATGCCATGATGGTGGATAGTGTTGAGACAGGGTAAGAGGGATGGATGTGTAGACGCATAAACAAAGCACCCATTGCCAAGTGTCAAACAGACAATGGACTGGTGCAAACTGAGGAGGGTGGTTCGATCGACACCTCAGGGAGTACCAGTGAGAACACATAGGAGGATACCAGTTCTCCAGCAGGTGTTATAGGCCTTCTCCAAATTGAAAAGCACGACCAGTCTGATATTTCTGCAGAAAACCATTCATGACATGGGTTGACAAAGTAATGGGATGGTCAACTACAGAACAATGTACACAAAATCCACACTGTGCATTCATTAGTAAATGGCGAGATTCAAGCCACCACACCAACCGGGCATGAATCACACATTCCACCACCTTGCAAACGCAGCTGGTAAGAGAGATGGGCGGTAGCTATAAGGAAGGTTTTTGTCCTTACCGGGCTTAGGTATAGATATGGCGGTGGCTTCAAGCCAGCATCCAGAAAATGTGCCCTCCGCCTAGATGCGGTTGTGTGTGTTAAGCAGAAAGTGCTTGCTCACAATAGAAAGGTGCTGCAACATCTGAACGTGGATAGTGTCTGACCCTGGGGCGGAGGATCAGAATAAATTAAGAGCATTATCTAGCTCCCTCATAGTAAAGATGATGTTGTAGCACTCATGATGGGGAGAGAGAGAGAGAAGTGTATCGCCCGAGTCTCCTCCACTTGTTTCCGATGGAGGAAGGCAGGCTGATAGTGGGAAGACCTCGAAACTTAAGCAAAATGGCGGCCCAAGGTGTTAGATATAGCAAAAGGGTTGACGATGACATCATCAGTGACCGTCGGGCAAAAATTCGGGAATGGATCTTGGTGCCAGAGAGCCATTGGAGGTTGGCCCACGAGACAGATGAAGGTGTGAAACTGTTAAAAGAACTAGTGAATGAAAGCCGTCTAGCTCTTTTGCTATCCCAAAGAATGAGACAACACTTTGCACGCATCTGTTTGTAATGAATGCAGTTTGCCAGCATAGGGTGGCGATTAAAAATATGGAGAGCTCATCAACATGCGCGAATTGTGTCGCGGCATGCCTCAGTCCACCAAGGAACAGGGACAAGACGTGGTAAAGAGGAAGTGCGAGGAATGGAACATTCTGCAGCAGTAAGTGTAACGTTGGTGAGATAATCTACCTGGTCATCATAACAGGGGAAATATTGTTCTTCAAAGGTCGCCAGGGGGGAATAAAGCTGGCAGTCAGCCTTAGTAAACTGCCATTTGAGCATGCATGCAGGTGGGGTAAGAGTCAACAGATACCACACAGGAAATGGTAGCCCGAATAGGCGTCAGAAAGAACAGACCTCTCAAGACAATGGGCAAGCTGGGCAACAGGAAATGGTCGCTTGAATAGGTGTCAGAAAGAATGGACCCCCAGACAATGTGCAAGCTGGGCAGCGTAAAAGGATAGGTTTAAATGGGAATAGGTGTGCGAGGAGTTGGACAGAAAAGTGAGTGCACCAGTGTTAAGGCATAAGAGGTTGAGTTGATTAAGTAGGTCAGCCAAGACGGCACCTCTCTGACAGGTCCTTGGGTAACCCCAAAGAGGATTATACGCATTAAAGTCACCGAGTACGAAGAATGGTGGAGGTAGCTGCCCAATAAGCTGAAGGAAGTCTGCCCTGGTGACATTGGGTGACGGACATTCATAAATGGTACTACAGGGGGAAAAAGTCAGGCAGGGAAGCAAAAGGCAAACTACAACAGCTTGAAGACGGGTAGTCAGTGAGATTGGTTGACTATGAAGGTCATCCCCTATGAGCAGCATGACACCCCCCTGAGATGGAATGCTGACCTCAGGGAGAAGGTCAAAACGAATTGATAAGTAATGTGAAAGCTCAAAGCAGTCATGAGGGCACAACTTTGTTTCCTGAAGGCAGATTACAAGGGGATGCTGCAATGCTAAAAACAGCCATAAATCCTCTTTGTGGGACTGAAGGCTGTGAACTTTCCATTGGAGGACAGTCATGAGGAGGAAGAGATGTAGGGGTGTCAACTCGGTGGCCGCCAAGTGACAGCCGGTGTGGAGTCGCTACTTCAGGGCACAAAGGTAGGAGGATCCTGCTCCATGGGGTTCACAGAAGCATCGGCTCGCTTGTGCAGTCGGTCTGTGGAGTCCAATGCTGAAAAAACAGTTGGTGGTGCACACCGGTGAGACAGAGCCCAACCGGGCTAATGCATCATGTGGCAACAACGTCGAACAGGATGTTGGAGTTGGCAAAGGAGAAGACCGTTTGCCTTTAGCAGACTTCTTTGAGCCTTTCCGGTTAGTGGAAGACTTGGGTGGTGTTTGGCTGGAGGGACGGAGGAAGTCTTTAAGGGAGTACTACTCCTGTCCTTTCCCTCTACTGGTTGTGTAATTGGTGGCTTCGCCCCTTGAGGCGAGAGTTTGGTGGTTTGTTGCACAGCAGGACGGGGAGATGGCAATGCTACCTTGACACTGGGGGACTTCACAACCTCAGAGCTGAATTTCAGGTCGAAGATGGGAGAACACAGGATTTATGACTAGCCAGTAACTTGCAAGTTACTGGGTAAGACATCTTTTCCTTTGCCTGAATCTCTTGGACAGCCCACTCATCTAGGCACACGGGACAATCCCGAGAGCAGGCGGCATGGCCGCCATTGCAGTTGATAGAGCGGGCAGAAGGAGGCGGACAATCACCCTAATGTGCACCCCTGTCACAGGTTATACATTTCCCTGGGTGTTGACAAAACATTCTAGTGTGATTGAACCAATGACACTGGTAGCAGCGCATCGGGTTCGGAATGTATGGTCAGACTGTGATAATTTCATAGCTGGCTTTGATCTTTCACAGCAGCACTACTCTATCAAAGGTGAGGAAAAGTGTATGTGTTGACACTGAGGAAGAATCTACCTTTTTCATTACACGATGGATGACAATGACACCCTGATCGGAGAGGTAAGATTGTATTTCGGCCTCAGTTAGACCATCAAACAGCCTGGTGTAAATTACACCATGGGAAGAATTCAAAGTTCTGTGGGCCTCAACACGAACGGGTAGCTGTGCAGAAGGAAGGCAGCAAGCAGGTGTTGCGTTTGGGAATCAGAAGTCATCTCCAAAAGCAAAGTGCCATTCCATAAACGAGAGCAGGATTTCACAATGCCAGCAATTGCATGAAAACCTTTCTGAATAATAAATAGATTGCCTGTGGCAGAGGACTGGCAGTCTTCAGTACGAGAGACCACAAGGAACCATGGTGCAGCAGGAAGGGTCTTTGCATCAATAGCCTCATTACATTTACATCTGGTAGATGTTGAATGGAGAGATGATTGACTCATCGCGAGAAACTCCCCACGATTGCCAGCATCTCCGATGGCGTGCTCCTTCCAACTGGGGGATCGCTTCACAAGGGGGCGCACCCACCTTAGGTGATTGTTCACACCTCAGGTCACACCCCCTGAACATCTGACAAGAGGGACCAATCGGCAATTTGGGAAGGTTGCAGCTCAGGCAATCACCCCTGCCTGGGCCTGACCTGTAACAGGGGGTATGTGCGAACCCTACCTGTCAACCCAGGGCTGGGAATTGCCCACTACCCAGTCGCATGTTATGCGTCAGATGTGTGGGCCGACCTTCAGGTGCACACAGGAAGGGAGAAGAAAAAAAGAGGATCCTCAAACACCGAAACGGAGGAACGAGAGGAGAATGAAAACAAAGAAAGAAAAAGGGAGCCAAAAATAAAGGTGAGACTGTTCAAACATGAGCAACAGAATGCAGAACATTCCCAAGAAATCCGCAGACATGTTCCCCAAGGGAGAGGAAAAAGAACACCAAGAGGATAGACATGCAGCGCGGAAGAGAAAAGTGCTGCAAAGGCTGGGGCCCCGTTGTAGCCAAGCACGAACCCGTCAAAGAGTGGCGGGCCCCTGGGGGGTGGGGTCCTCCAGTATTGAAGTTCCTCGCTTTCTTTTCCAGCTGATGTCATTTCAATGCTTTTCCCATAGCCACTGCAACCAATATATTTGTCTAGTGAGAATCAGCAACTGTGTCGATGTTTAAGATAATTCTCATTTATTGGTCCGTCTCAGTTACACATTTTTAACTAGATTACATATGCCGATCTCTCAGGATCACCTTCAGGTGTAAGTTGCAGCATCAGTAGCCAGTCATATCTACTCAGAACCACATATCAGAGTACAGAACTCTAGTATTTGGATTTTTTGTAGATACGACTTTTTGCCAGCACAACCACAAGGGAGGGCCATGATGTCAGGATCACAATTTTACTTCAAACTTTGTAAACCTTTAATAGGATATTAAAACAACATAATGTGCACTACTCACAGTTCCAAGAAAATAACAAGAGAAGTTTTACACATCTGTTATGTATCTGACGTATCTGTGCATAGGTGCTGGATCTTGCAAGTTCATGGTGGTGAAGTGGGGATGAGTTTCGTAAGACAAATGTGGATTAGGCAATGGTTTGACTCCTGCACAAGTTTAATTTTTAATATGTAGGTTTTCGTCACTAATCATCTTATTTAATTTACATGACATTTGAGATGTAATGTAACTGGTGCAAATGAAACGGAGCAATAAATGAGAATTACCTTAAATCTTTCCATAGAATTCCACTCTTCTCACTACATGGCCGTTTTCTTTTTTCACCATTTTCAATCATAATTTTCAGTCATAGTTTTACTCTACCTCTTTTTATTCTTTTCCCAGTACTGGTCATGCATATTACTCAGCCAGTTTTCTCATTTCACTGATGTTAGTTACAACCATTTTCTGCAAGAGGGCTTAGAATTGTAGAGCATAACACGACGGTGTGCAACGTAATTATGTTGGTGTGTGAGAAACAGTGTGCTGCAATTGACTTTTTAACTGAAGAAGAGTTTGTCTACACATGGAGCACCCTCCCCCTCAGCATGATAATGCCATACTACATATGAGTGCTGCAACATTTGCCACAATATGACCCATGGTGCTGACTGTTACTGATCACTCTCCATACAGTCCTGACTTGGCACTTGAATCTAGGGACAGTAAATCTTCGTGGCAATCGGGTGCACTCGGGTGGCTTCAGATCTGCAGCCCTGGTGACAGACAGCAAAAGCTTACTAACCCTCGAGCCGGCATACATATGTATAAAATGCTCCAACCACAAATAACGTTGTCTTGTACTGTTACACTGTTGTTATATAACAGCATGCCTGTATCTATTCCTTCATTATTTCTTCAGCTAACACGGCGATAAATTATGTTGTCATACATCCAAGAGTGCAGTGGTAATATAAAATAAATGGTGAGATAGGAGAAAAAAATTTTTGCGATCCATGACCCAGATTCTGCGCTAGCAGCACAATCCGCACTGAGGCAGTTGCTTACACGATAGTTAGCAACTGAATAGGTAGCTGACTGGAGTTGGATGCAACTGCGCGTTTAATGTTTTGAGAGGGTCATTACTGTGTAGTACCACTTGTATGTGGCAACAGAATGGTACAACAAAAGTTTATTTTATTATTGTTTAATTAAACAGTGACTTAGCTCATATAATATAAATTCATTTTATCACTGTTGAAGAAAACTGAGATTAAACTGTGTTACTGCTCATATTTTTACCTTGTAAACACAAAGACACCTATTCTTAACATGTGTACAAAGCACACCATGCGCCCACTCGTGTTATAAAAAACAATGCACCCACTACAGGGTTATAGGACCCTCCACACGTTGTTTTGTGTTGTTCATGTTCAATGTTTATTGACAATACTAGTTTGTCAAACCATCAATATACTGAGGCGACTCTCACACGAAGAATAATACTGTCAGTTGGCAGTGAGATTTTACAAGGTTAAGATGACTAACATAAATAAAGAACATTCGTGCCATAATTAAACAATGAAAATGAAAAAGTGGGCCCAAGAATGGCTTAAAAAAGAAGCTACTTGTATGTTAATTTTCTGAATAATTATGACTACGGACCTGACAGGTTTCAAAAACTATTTTTGCATGAGCTCTACATCTTATGACAAATTGATGCGACACAAAACATAAAAGCAAAATATAGTAATAAGAGAGACAATCATGTTCAGCAAGAGATTAGGTGCAGTTCTGAGATTTTCTGGTGATAGGCAGGTCATTCGAATGTTGTAATATTGCCAACATTACTGAAACATAACCTCATCCAATTTTCATCTATTTCCATAACTAAGAACACATTTGAGGACTTCACTTTCACAGTGAGGAAGTGAAGCAAGCAAAGGTGAGGTTATGGCTCCTTCAACAAAGTCAAACCTCCTACTGTGAGGGTATCAAAAAACTGGTCTCTTGTTGGGGGAAATGCGTTCATCGCCAGGGTAACTGTGTTGAAAAACAAATATGTAGACGTTAAGAATAAAGGTGTAGAACATTCATAAGGTTTGTTGTATTTAAAATAGTTCAAGAGTTTTTCTCATAAAAAATTTAGAGTCATTACTTTTCAGCACACCCTCACAGTTTAAAATTCAATCTTATGATTAGCTTGCTTCGTGGATTTAGTGGTGAAAATAAGGAAAAAATGTGATTTCCACCAGAAGAAAGATTAGTAACATGGCCTCTACTCTTCCAATTACAAAGCAAGTCCTGCTTGTGATCAGGATAATTTCGCGTCACACTTTTGAACACTTTTTTGATCAAGACCCCTTTGTCAACTACAATGACCAAAAGCTATATTTCTTGTCAATAACCATGCTTTACAAAGAATTCTGCACAATATGTTGGATTATTTATTGGATAGATGTTTCTTGGATTTTTCATTTCCTTCTGTTTTTTGGGTATTGTACAGTGTGTCAGAAACATACTACTACAACACACTTGGGATGGTAATTTTTTATCAAAATTATTTCCAGATTGACGCTGCTGTTTTCTGCAGACTAGTTACATTTTGCAAATATTAAAAGTTGGTTTGGGCAGAACAAGTGTAAATTCTGAGGATGAAAAGAAAGTACAGTGATAACACTATCTACTATGAGGCAAGTTTTATGTTACATTGAACATCCTTTCAAATCTAAAATGCAATAGAAATAGGGCAAAAAGTAAAAGTTTAAATGATGGTCTCTGAGAACGGCAGAGAAATAAAAATATTTCTGGGTTTTTCAAAGAAAAGTGTTTTGGAAGTAAGCTGCAGGCATTAGTTGTTGCAATTAGTGCCGGAAAACTGATTGATAACTAAACTAAGTTTCCTTTCACACTCTTAAACTTATTGAACATGTAGAAGGCAAAGTTGATTGCCTTGCGCTGTCAGGTGTCTCCAAAAGGTCATGTACTGCAATGTTAGTTTTTTAAATGCAACATGAAACCTATACTTTATTAAAAGGTAAAGATGCTACTTCAAGTAAATTCCCAGCAAATAAGCTCAACTATTTTACGAATGACCTACAGTATTTGACACATTCTGAAGCACTCAACTGGGCACGCCTATTTACAAAGAGGGCCAACCACTTATAACATTGTCTTGTACCGATCCATTGTTGTTTTATAACTGCGAGCCTATACCTAGTTCTCCCTTTCATCTCAGCTAAGATAGTGATACATTGTGTTGTCATATATCCTAGTGAGGAGCAGTAATATAAAATAAACAGTGAGCAAGGTGAGAAAAAAAAAAATTATGATCCGTGCACGAAACTGACCCAGAATCTGAGCTAGCAGCACAATCCCACAATGAGGCAATTGGCTACGAGATAAATGTTAACCCAATAAGCATTTGGATGGGATCCGATGCATCTCTGCCATTTAATGCTTACTGTGGGATGACACTTGGATGCAGCAGCAGAGTGCAATAATGGAAGGTTATTTTGTTATTGTTAAACCAAACAGTGATCTAACTCGTATAATGTACGTTTATTTCATCACTGTTTAAATAGACTAAAATTAAACTGTGATGTTGCTCATACATGTATACCTTGGTACCATAAAGTCAGTTGTTCTTTGCACGAGTACCAACTACACTGCACACTCGCTTGTGGTATGAAAAATGGCACGCTTGCATGAGGGCTAATAAAAGCGATTTTCTGGCATATTAACTATGGTTTTGACACTTTAAGAAAACATAAAGAGGGTCAGTTAAAAAAATAAATATCATAATTCACAGTTCCTGAGTAATTCATAAATGAAGGGAGAAAGGAAGGAAGGTTAGAATTTAACAGTCCATTGACTTTGAAAACATTAGAGACAGAGTCATAAATGAGATCATTCTGCTAACTAAGAAGTTGAGGTGATCAAGAATGAGTTTGTTCATGAACTAGAGTTTATCATGGATCAACTAAACATACAACCAAACTATCAGCTATCAACATGACCTAGACCTTGGGCAATGCTACAGATCACTATACCATCACAACCTCCACTCTAAAAAATTTAAAGATGAAAAAAAAAATGTTGCCAGTGTTTGATCATTTTCTGTTTTCACGCGCCACACAAGCATTATGTTGCAGTACAAAGCCTACACCTGTTCAGCTGATTCTTTATCACTACTTTCCTCCAACACTGATGTATCTAGTTACAGCAATATTACGTAACACAGGTGTGTTGGACATGATATGGAGTAATGTGATTTTTGTCAGTATCTAAAGCCTCAATGGAAGGTACAATGGCTTCTCTTGGTCAACTGAGAGATTGAAATGAATGGAAATTTAAATGGCAGATTCCATCCATTAGCTCCCCTCTCATCCTGGGGTCTGAGTGACCAGTCATTCGTTTCGAAATTTCTCCAATATACACCTCTTGCCTACCTAAGGAACAACCAAATAGTTCTGGAAGGCAGAACAGTGCCTTGTACTTTTCTGCGTGTGCACGTGTGTGTGTGTGTGTGTGTGTGTGTGTGTGTGTGTGTGTGTGTGTGTGTGTGTGTTGGGGGGGGGGGGGGGGGCAGTATAATGAATTTCACATCCTGAAGGCCAGCCATTTTGTATTATTTTATAGTTTTCTAAAGATAGATAGTTTCATGTTCCACAGATCATTTTGCACGAAAAATCATAATGATATGCTGAACATTTATATGGCTTCTTTTCTCCTTTACTTTCTTGTGTGTAAGTATAGAGATGTGGGTTGGTAAATCCTACCCACCACTTTTTACATATTACAATAAAAGAAATTCTTCTACGGAATAAAAAATAAAAGGTGTTGTCAAGGAAAAATTCTTTAGTTTGTTTTCAAATTTTGCTATGCTGTCAGACATTTTATACGACTGTGTAAGTGAAGAAGAAGAAAAAAAAGATTGCAGCATTGTACACCCCTTTTTGTGCTATAAACAAGTACATCATTGTTTCTTTTGAACTGTAGTGGATTATTTACAACGAATTTTATAAGGGAATAAATATACTGTGAAGCAGTGATCAGAAAGCCCAACTCCTTAAACAGATTTCTAGAACATGATCATGGGTGAGCACCACATACAATTCATACAGCACACTTCTGAGCTATGAAGACCACCCTTCTTAAAAGATTCATTACCTCAGAACGTTATTCCATATGACATTACTGGGCGAAAATATGTGTCAAATTACCGGTTTGTCTCGCCCCAAGATGTGCAACAATTCAAAGTGCAAACGTACCTGAACAAAATTGTTTTGGGAGCTCCAAAGTAAGCTTTTTTCAGTTTAAATTATAGAAATATGTTTTTTTTCAGTTTAAATTATAGAAATATGTTTTTTTCAGTTTAATTCTCATCAACAAGGACACCTAAGAATTTTGAAGATTCCACCCTATTTATTATTTCCTCACCATGTGCTACACTTATCACTGGTGTAGTACCCCTAGATGTGCAGAACTGAGTATTTTGTGTCTTTTTAAAATTGAAGGTGAGACTAAGGGCAGAAAACCAGTCTTTTATAATGTGCCCAGAATACATTTGTTGAATTACTAAGCACAACTTTCTGCGATCTTTTGTTTACATATGACACTGTCCATTGGTTGGTTATACCATGAATCCCACAAAACTTCAATTTATCTAAGGAGAATACCATGATTCACATAGACAAATGCCTTAGATAGGTCACAGAAAATACCAACTGGCATTACTTTATATTTAATAACTGTAATATTTGCTGAGTGAACATGTATTTAGCACCCTCAGTAGAGCAACTCCCCTAGAAACCAAACTGTGATTTGCTGATGATATTACTGTTGCTTAGGTGAGACACTTTTCTAGAATGCATCACCTTCTCAAAAATTTTGGAAAATGTGACCACTGAAGCAGGTCAGTAGTTATTGACATCTTTCCTACCACCTTTCTTAAGGAGGGGTTTAAACAAAGGCATATTTCAGTCTCTCTGGAAAAATGCCTTGAGATAGTGATGCATTACATATTTCAGATAAGACAGGGCTTATTATGTGGAAACAAATCTTTTGTACTCAATTGGAAATAATCATCGAAACCAGTTGAGTTTTTATTTTTGAGAGAATATATGATTCTCCCAGTTTCAGAATCAGAAGTTGGTAATACAGCCATATGACAATTTTATGACAACTGATTTTTCAACGCACCACTGCTGCTATTTTTCTCTTGAACCATTTGTCCATACTTTCTACCAATATTTAAGAAATGATTATAAAATTATTTGATACCTGTGACTCATTTATAGCCCTACCATTCAGTTCAATAGTGATGTTATCCTGTTTTGTGACTGTCAGTTTTGTGTCTTGTTTCACTAAGTTCCATATGGCCATAAGTGCATTGTCAGAATTCCTTATTTTTGACATTATGCACAGGTTTCTTGATTTTTTTTAAGTAACTGTTATTAGTAATTTTGCATAGTTTTTGTAGTGTAACTACTGCAGAAGCTCTAGTTGCCAACAGATAGATAATTTAATCCCTCTAGTGATCAATGGTCATATACATGGTTGTTTAACATTATGTTTATTAGCCTAAGTGGAAAGCTATTTTCAAATAATAATAACAATAATTTATCAAGGAATAGATTAAATTTTATGTTAGCCTTTGGTATATTATAAATGTCATCCCAGGTTAGTTCTTAAGATTAATGTGCAGGTGGCATAATATTATGGCACTTTCAAGAAATGAGAAGGTGCGGCAGACATAACATTACATCATACGACTTACAATGTTTTTCTGTGGTTTCAAACTCTTTTTACGGCTCCCAAAATTATCTGTGAGGTATGCATGTTTCTTAGATAACAATAGCAGTATCACTTGCACAACTCATTGCTATTGTCTCTTGCTTCATAGGCATTAGGTGATAAAAGAGTTCTCCCTGTTCCATGTGTTTTGTGTGCTTTTCTGTCCATGTTGGGTTCAAAATGTGCAGTGAAGAGAAGATACATTTGGAGAAAATGATTTGCAAAGCCCTTGATGAGTGTACAGGATGATGAGAATGAAATATTAGGTCATGATTTAGATTACACGTCATCTGAAAACTGTAGTAACTGTACAGTTCTTTTTTAAGATGAATTGCTGCGTACATTTATCATATTACTTTCATAGACTGTATTTTCATGAAGGCTTCTCCTTCAGATACATCAGGAAATACATGTGAGCAACCAGTGAATGTAATCTCCGTGTTTCAATTTGCATCACACTGTACTCCACTACGAAAGCAAAATTTCGCTTGGTATTGTGTTTTGTGTGTTTCTTTAGATGTAAATTGGCTGTTTACGTATCTGAATACTAGAATTGCTTTTCAATCCCCCCCCCCCCCCCTCCCTCACTCCCTCTGTGGTGATTATTGTTACACTGAAGGTTAATCTGCGTATTCCAGATTTAACAAAGGCAATACAGAAATATGAGTATTTGAAGTAAAAAGTCTAATAAACCTAAAAATGTTTTGAAATTCTAACTACATATATGTTTACATCAATTATAACTTAAAAACAAAACACAGATATTTTAGCCACTCTACAAGTAATGGCTGCTACCTATGAGACCAGCACCATAAGTGTTAAAAAACACGTGTCCTGGAGTCATTAATTAGTCCAACTGATTTCCACTGAGGGGTACTCAAAGTGTAAGGAATTATCTTATTTATCCTAACTAACTGCACATCATGATCAGAGATAGCATTTGTCAATGGGTATACAGTTATTTTCTTGCTTTGAGCTTCACAAAAGAGAACATTATCAATCAGGATCCAGCTGTCTGGATCCACCCACGTTGAAAAGTTAATTTCTGGGGTAAAATTGTAGGATCTAAATAAGGTTTCCAGATTTTCTCTGTCAGTATCTTTCAGAAAATGTATACTGAAGTCAGCACAAGCTATTAACTGTTTGCTGCTGTCTGACAGATAACTTAGTAATGAACCCAGGTACCTCAAACAATTCAAAATTTCCCCGTGGGGATCTACAAACTGTTACAATTAAATGTGAACTTTTTTCGGTATTAATTCACAACCATACACTTCTATGTGCTGAGTAACGTTTTTGAACGGGTGTTCTGTCTCACCCGCCCCCCCCCCCCCCCCCCCCGTACATTACCTGCAAGAAGGTCATCCAATCTAACTTCTCCTTTATTATTCACAAGTGTAGGTCATTACTATTAGATCCCCATCCCACAATTATATCAACAGGCACCGCACCCATATGAGATTTCGTTTCAGTAAGCAGCAGAATGCTGAAGTGTTCACAAGACTCACAGCAGTGTTAATCCAAGGCTGGTCATGGTGCTGCAGGAAAATGGTTCAAATGGCTCTAAGCACTATGCAACTTAACATCTGAGGTCATATCAGGCCCCTAGACACAGAACTACTAAAACCTAACTAACCTAAGGACATCACACACGCCTATGCCCGAGGCAGGATTCGAACCTGCGACTGTAGCAGCAGTGCGGTCCTGGACTGAAGTGCCTACAACCACTCAGCCACAGAGGCCAGCGGTTCTGCAGGCCCTCCACAAAACTCCCATTCATGTGTTTCGTTGATACTTTGTTTCATCCGCGTATGAAGTTGAACACTTAGAACATTACAATACTGACCATGCAGCAACTTCTTTTACTACACAACAGGACTAATATACAGGTTATGTGCTACATCACAACCCGTTTGCAGTCATTACTATCAGATTCTTTAGGAACGCTGCTTTATTCAATAAATAAGTCTGGACTGGGTAACGGAGCAGACAATGATGGCTATTTCTCCATGGTAAGTATCAACTAGCTTTGCAGACCTAAGCAAAAGCCTGATAACTACTTCACTGATAACACTTGGCTCTGAATTTTGAGCTATATTGAGGAAACAATTATTTTTGCAATACAATAATCTCAATAACTTAAGTGAAGGAAATATATCATGATCTTTATGGACAGATAGAGAGAGATTCTGTGACATCAACTGCACATGTGTTTGCAGTGAGAGATGGCAGAAGTAGATTCAGATTCTCTATGAAGTATGCCTCTATAAATACACAAAACAGTTTACTGGATGGGCATCCACAGACGAACTTTTGCATGTTGACTAAAAACTGCTGCAGCTGTTGTAAATCCTTTATTAAAGACAAGATCAGTTTCATAATTTAAATTGCATCATTGTTCATCATCAGAGATGTGAATTTTGAGAAATGCATGTATTTGAAATGCAAATACAAAATGCTTCTCTTGAGTTTTTTATTTCATACTTTGTAGTTTTCATTCATTTAATGAGCCATTTGTTTAAACAAAAATAGTTCCATGATGTCAACAGATGGTGCCAAAACGAATATAACCCTAATTACTAGAAAAGACAGTGAGACTTGAGTAAACATTAGATGTTCACTGTTCTTGTTTGCTTCATGTAAAACGGACTGAAGTCATCTGATAATGCGCAACAATCTCAAAAGGAAATGAAGGAAGAAGGGAGCAAGGTCAGTATTGCATTTTTGTGAAATCATGAGTTTACTCACCAAGAGAGTTTATGAAATGTGACAGTGACAGCTACATCTTTGTAAACAGTCTCTACATATATGGAGTACTTGAAAAACTGCTTTATCTTTTCATCGGTTAGATTCTTTTTTGACATGTGAAGAGGCCATCTGATGACCATGTTCCAATTTGAATTTTTCATTGTTTTTTCTTTTCTTCCAGTATGCTTTCATCTGTTCACTACATTTCTTCTACCTGTCTTCAGGCCATTTTGAAACAGTCTTTTTAGCTACCCTGCCTTGGTATCCTTCCATTTTCAATACTTCTATCCAAAAGGTTTTTCTGTTATTTGTATATTGTTTTTATATTGGTTCTTTCTAAATCCTTTTTTACTTTGTTGACCCAGCTTGTTGTGGACTATTTAGCCAACATACATTTGAAAATCACATTAGTTAATCTACTGTCTTGCATTCAAAATTAATGTCCAAAAAACATGTCTTCTTTTTCTCATTATGTTTGAAATATTTTCTATATTTTGGTATATTTCAGCATCACTTCATAATTTCCAACCTACTGCTGTGTTTTGTCGTCCTAATTCACCACAGATTACTTATTTCAAAGGACATTGTAGTTATGTTTGTGGATTTCAAAAAGGCTTTTGATTCTGTTAACAGAGAAACTATACATTAAATAATTCAAGGATTTGGCGTAATGTTTAAACTGGCAAACCTAATCCATGAAACACTTACAGGTACAGGAATGAAATTTTTACTCTACAGCGGAGTGTGCGCTGATATGGCAGATTGGCAGATGAAAACTGTGAGCCGGACCGAGACTCGAACTTGGGACCTTTGCCTTTTATGGGCAAGTGCTCTACTATCAGAGCTACCCAAGCACGACTCACAGCTGAGCCACGTCTCCGCAATACCCTTTCTTCCAGGAGTGCTAGTTCTGCAAGGTTCGCAGGAAAGCTTCTGTGAAGTTTAGAAAGTAGAAGATGAGGTACTGTTGAAAGTAAAGCTGTGAGGACGTGGCGTGAGTCGTTCTTGGGTAGCTTAGATGGTAGAGCACTTTCCCGTGAAAGGTAAAGGTCCCGAGTAAGAGTCTTGGTGTGGCACACTGTTTTAATCTGCCATGAAGTTTCACTTACAGGTCCTGTCTATACAGTAAAATTTATGGGAGAAATTTCACAGCCTTTCAAAATAAAAGAAGGTGTACAACAAGGTGAAGGCCGATACCTAATTCTTCTTCCTTCATTTCCTTTTGGGACCGTTGGCTATTATCAGATGATTTCAGTTCATTTTACATTAAGGAAACAAGAATAGTAAACATATAATGTGTACTACAATCCCTGTTTAGTACTGATAAGTTTTTATTGGCCACCAATAATTCTGATACTATTTTTTACTAACAGCATTTATCCAACACTACATTACCAACGCGACGAAGATTTGACCACGGTGATTGATAGCTTCGTCAGTGATGTCAACTATATTTAAACTGTGTAAATGAATCCTTTAAGGTTCATATTGAATGCACACAACAATTATATGTCCAACCAAAAAATGTATGTTTGGGAAACATGTAATAAAAAAATTGTAGAACACCACACAGAATATGTTCAGAGAACGAATGGAGCTCTGAAAAAGGTTGATTTTGTATGCACCCCTCCTCCACACACAGTCAGGTCGCTTGTGGAGTATGGATGTAGATGGAGATATCTGGGTGTAGCAGCTCAATGGATTGATTGTGAAACACCTGACAGAACAGTTTACCTCCGGCTTACAGGAGGCTTACAGCGCAACATACAGTTACAATAAAGTAGCTAAAGAAATTGTGGACGCTCATTCTCAATTTAAAAGCTGACAAAAATTGTGAAAACTATTACTGGCAATGGATCAAATATGCTCAAAGCTTTTAAAGTGTATGGAAAAGATTCAGATACAGGAACAGGTGAGAGAGATTTAGCTCATATTCAAAATATTGAATTCGTGCATGATAATATACTGGTGATTATGTGTTAAGACAAAGAAAATTTCCAGAGACATCTAAAGATTTTGAAGAATTGCAACTGCCTAATTATGACAGATGCAACACACACACACACACACACACACACACACACACACACACACACACATACTACATTTAATAGCAAAAACTGATGTGGATAAGGCCATATCTCAAAATAATTTATACAAAAAACTGCATGATGCAGCCACATCAAAATGTCAAGCATTACGGAATCTGTGTTCAGCGTGCCCTAAAGCTTGTGAAAACCATTTAAATTTAACTGGAAAATCCCCTACTTACCCATGTCGAACACAATGGAATTCGTACCATAATTCTATTCAAGGTCTACTCAAAGTCAAGGATGCTCTAAATGAAATTAAATAAGGAAATCAGGATTAGCAGATCAAATTAAAATACATTGTCTTAGTGAATACATACACTGTTAAAAACATGCATGTTGCTGACAGCATTAGAAGTTTAGAAGGGGACAAAGATGCTTACTATGGATATCTTCTGCCAGAACTAATAAGAATTCAAAGAATGCTAAGAAGATTGCAAATGAATAATACCGCATACTGTGATGTGATGATAGAAATTATTTAAAAAAAGTCTTGATAGGCATTTGGGGAGATTCTACAAATTAGAGGGACCAAAAGTAAACGATGGTATATTTGCACTCATATCTTACCCTCTTTTCAAAACAAAATTCGTACCAAAGGCTAGCAGATAATACGTTAAAGAACTGTTTATTTCAAAAGTGCTAGGGATGAAGCAAGAAGAAGAAGAAGAAGCCCTTGCAAAATTATGAAAAAAAAAGAGATTGAATTTTATAATATGTTTGTTGAGGACGCTGATTCTTCCGTAACCAGTGATAGTGTCCACACTACAATAGATCTGGAAAAACAGCGGTATTTAAAATACAATGAAAATAAGTTTATATTCGCTGAACAAATATCCAACTGTAAAAAAAAGCTTTTCCTTAAATAATACTTGTTTACCAAGTTATGCTCCTGTTGAACGAGCATTTTCCTTTGATGGAATAATAATGAGGCTACCTACATGCAACGTGAAAGATTTTAACAATTACTGGTGTTAAAATCAGTGAAACAAATGACATCTAAACTGTTCAGTAATTTGAGGCATTTTCTTTGATTAAAGGTATTTTGAAAATACGTATTTTTGATTTAGTATTTAAATACTTTTATTTAAAACCTTTTTGTACTTACATTTGAAGCAGAATAAATAACAAAGTATTTGAATTATGAATTTAAGTACTTTTAATAAACTATTTTGCACATCTCTACGCATCATATTTGCACCTGATGCAATTTAAATTATGACACTGGTCGTGCCTTTAATGAAAGGTTTACAACAGCTGTAGCAGTTTTTATTCATCATATATGAATGTAATTTCCAGTACTAGTATCTATAGTAGTATGAGTAATGTGTGCCTTCAAGGCCAACACACACAGATGAGTAAGTGACATTCATTTACAGATCAGTATATGTAAGATTATAAACATCCAATACTGTGATTCTATTGAAATAACAATTAAAAATGTGTTAATTTACAATTTAGTATTGTTCTGTGAAATAATATTAGAACAAGAAAGAGTGTTACTGTGGACACATTTTCTTCATGTTCTAATAGGTAATTTAATACACACAGTGTTGGACAGATTTCAGCCTAAGATTAGATTAGATTGCAACATATCACCTAATTAGTCATTTTATCAAACTATTATTATTATTATTATTATTATATTATTATTATTATTATTATTATTATAAGTATTGTTCTTGTGCAGTCGTCGTCATCACAAGACTTCAGTCTTTAGATATGGTGGGCTTTGGCAGCAAGCATGTCAATTATTTAATTTTATTAAGAATTTTCTCGTTTTGCTGCACAAGGCTGAGTGGACTCCACTGCAGACAATAACAGAAAAACTAAAGGTGCTCACTGGCAGCTGATAAAACTACTATTGATTCCACAGCACAATGATAGAATTCTGGCAATAGTTTGCAACTATGAACAATGTTTACATATTTTGTCAAATCATGAGTGTCCTAATCCAAACAGCAGCAAAAGCGCACTACAAAAATTGATGTTCAAGACTTTTCCTCTGAAGAATAAACACACCAAATGTTTACTTCCAACGTTTTGCAGTTCTATCTCCACCAGTAAGGAAAGGGCAGGGGTGTGTGTGTGTGTGTGTGTGTGTGTGTGTGAGAGAGAGAGAGAGAGAGAGAGAGAGAGAGAGAGAGAGAAGTGAGTGGGGGGTAGCAAAAAACTGAGTACAATGACTTTGCAGAAAACTATTGAATAGCCTTGACTCAATGTTCATTTTGCACGCTCCAAATGAGAGAGGTGGGGGGGTGTCCATTTTCTATTTACAATTTAAATAAAAGGTCTATATCCTGCTTAAAAACTACTTCTGAAATGAACAATGAAAGACTGAAAATAACTTTGATCACAAGTTTGTAAACATTATAGAAACAAGAATACCTGTGCTATGGTACTTGCTGAACTATGAAATTGGATGGAATAATGGTAAATATACAATGAATAGAACTAAAATAAAATCTGTTTGTACAATGAAAGGCAATAAAAAAACTAATTATATTGTACCACAGCAAATCTGACATTTATTTTCTCTATCAGTAGCTTTTCAACATAGATATTTATGAACAATTATAATACTGAAATTATTTATGTGCCCTGTGCCAAAGTGTTTGTGGGCAATATATCATCAATTTTATCCACTTCAAGAAATTTACAGGGCTGTTTTTCTTTTATTTTTTACATATTTTAAAAATATACACAAAGGAATTTATATATAGGTAAATATTTTTCGCCTTTTTCCTACATTTGAAATTTATAATTATTGAGGAGAAAATTTGAAGTCTGAAGTTTTCCTAAATAAGAAGCTCCCTTGCAAATGGAATGAAAAGGAAGGGAGGGGGGGGGGGGGGGAAGGAGGAGGAAATTTAACACACATCTTGACTAAAAGGAGGAGAGCGCGTACATATTCTGAGCCATCAAGGATTAGTTAATTTGGTAATGAAGTGTAAAAATTATACAGGGTGACAAAGACTTGGTTATAGTAGGGAGGTTCAAATGGATGTATGTTTCAGTAATAGTACACAGATTAAGAGTTGCACAAGATAGACTCATCTGGGCAGTTCTATCACAGGATGACAATGACGACAAGACTATGATATTTGAAATATAATGATCCTGTGAAATATGAGGAGACTTAAGAAAAGCCTACTACGCAATAAGCTTTGCCTTCACTTGTGGACTTCAATACGGTTATTTCCATTTCTACATAATTTTGCAAACATTTATCATGCAAAATTATAACTCACTCAATCCAATTTAAAACAGAACCATGTGACATAAGTATTGCACAAGGTTCTTTCCCATTGCAATATACCAGGTGTCTTCTTTAAGCAAGTACCACTTTGAAATGAAAATTAAACAAGTAGACTTTTTATTAGTAATTTCGCTTTTAAAGGAAAGCCTGTACTTCAATTTACTTCTCTGCATGACTACCACAAATATTAAGGCACTTATTGTATTGAACAATCAGTTTTGAGTACCATCCTCATAAATATCTGCCGCCAGAGCACAACTTTCGGTAATTTAAATGTTCTGTTACAATTTATTAAAGCATAATTATTGACACTTGAGGAAGCTCTTCAAATAATGTCAAAATCGTTAAGTGCCCGTTCTCTCTCACTTTTTCATCAAATTTCTGCACCAAATTGTCAGTCATCACTGAAGGTCGTCTACTTCATTCCTCCTTGTGTACATTTGTATTGATGTCTTTAAAAGCTCTCACCCATTTCTCTACCATCCCATCATTTGTAAGTGTCAAGAAATGTGCTTTATGCCACTGTTAGAGAGCATTTAAATGATCTAAAGTTATGCTCAGGTGGCAGTTTTCTACATGTCTGGTATTCAACAGTTGGTTGTAAGATACTGTAAGTGCCTTAATACTGGTGGAAATCATGTAAAAAAATTAGCTTATATTATGCAGAAAATTGCCAAGAGAAGTCTACTTGGTTTATTTTTATTTCAAAATGATACTTAAAAAACCTGCCTCATACTATCCCTTGTAACATGTACTTTATTTCTATATTTGAGAATGAATACAAAATAGAAATCTTTGATACACTTGCACATCATTCATCCTCAACATGAAAAAGTAATGCAGACTAAATATGACAATTTACAAACTGCTTTTCTGCTTTAAAAACTTTTCCAAACGCTTTAGACATAAAACCAGTGTTTAACAACCTTGACACCACAAAAGGATTTTACATCACAGCCATTAAACAAATTATACTGAATATTCCTTTTTTTATGTGTGTGTGTTTGGACTTGAGTAGTTATGATTGTCTAGTTCTTTCTTTCTTTCTTTCTTTCCAAATTCTTTTCATGTGCCTGCTGTGTTCTCACCAGCGTTCTTCTGATGATACATTCACCATTCTCTTTTTGATAAGTTTTTGTTAATGTCTACATTTTTTATGATGTTTCTGAACTGTTTCTGGTCACTTACGTTATCTTGTGTAATATCTTCTTTTATATATTCTTCTATTTCAATGATCTATTTTGTCTTGTTTTGATAGTGTTTGCTGACTCTAAGATTTGCTTGCGAGTAGGTTCTTGTTCACCCTGTGGATATGTTCATAAAATTTATCCGTTTGTAGACCTCTCTCGAAAGCCTCTTTATCCAAAGGACCTCATGAAAAAAGGGTCCAAATATTTTCCCGACTTTTTCCTACTTTTCCATCTCTTTTTTTTTTTTTTTTTTTTTGACCATGAATCATCATTTTCATTTGATCATGAATCACCATAGTTTCTGCAGCGTACAATGCTTCCAGCAGAGAACCTTTGTTGTGACGACTTAGTTTTGCATTGACAGAGAGAGATTTTTTATTGCAGTGACTGTACATAAGTTTATAAGCTTTTTTTGTAATTGTGATATTCTTTTGGCATTTGTGACACTTTTCTGTACTAAGTTATAAAGGGGAGATTACCTGCAGCTTCCTTTTCATGAATTGAGTTTTCTCGTAGGACATTTGTAAGACAATTTTCTGTGAGATTTCATAAAGTTTATACACTGCAAGTTTGGCTCCTCCTCTAAAGGTTGTTAGAACAGCATTGTCATCTGCTAAAGATGGACACTTCATATGGATTCTCTGTCCTTTTTTAAAAATCTAGGACTGGTTTTCCATTATTTTGTTCCCACATGCCTTTACAATTTTTTCAGAATTATGTTAAATAGGAGAGGCAAGAGTTTATCTCCTTGGCGAACACGGGCGTAGATTTGATACGCTTCTGTAATTTCTCCCATGAACTGAACTATGGAGTTTGTAGCTGTTAATGTCTGCTGGATAAAATAGAAAGACACTACCACATGGGAAAAATATATTAAAAACAAAGATTCCAAGACTTACCAAGCGGGAAAGCGCCGGCAGACAGGCACAATGAACAAAACACACAAACACACACAGAATTACTAGCTTTCGCAACCGACGGTTGCTTCTTCAGGCAAGAGGGAAGGAGAGGGAAAGACGAAAGGATGTGGGTTTTAAGGGAGAGGGTAAGGAGTCATTCCAATCCCGGGAGCGGAAAGACTTCCCTTAGGTGGACAAAAAGGACAGGTGTACACTCGCGCACACACACACGCACGCGCGCGCGCACACACACACACACACACACACACACACACACACACACACACACACACACACACACACACACACACACACACACACACACACACACACACACACACACACACACACACACACACAGATATATATATAGGGTGAGTCAGGAGGGAAGGTACATGCTTTGAGGGGTGATAGTATTAGTGATTCTGAACAAAAAAACTTCATATGGATGTATGCCCTATTCCGAATGGTTTCCGAGATGGAACACTTTTAAGATCACTTGGGTATGTTTTTCTTGAATAACTCGCAAACCGCACCCTCCAGCAAAAACGTGTCACAGTACAAAAATGTGGTACAGATTGCCACCATCCAACATTTCTACTGCTGCTTATCATATGCCATTATGCAAAGAGGTTACCATGGACTTATGGATGCAATGCATGCTTGAAGCATGGAAAAAGGTTGCTCGTTCTGATGATCTGTTGTACACACACTGATTGTGATAACACAGAAAATCTTATGGGGTGATGCATCCTGCATTAACAGGGCTACCTTCATGCAGATATTCTCATATGGAGGGATGTTTATATTGGGAAAATGAACTCTTTCTGTGTCTGTCACCGTTCTCACTGGTGAACAATGCAGGAACCTACTATCTCAATGGTTTCCAACCTGGAGGTAATTACCCATAGGGTAAAATGAAATTTCCATAGGATTTGGTGTTTATTCGGTGAAAGTGGTGTGAACTTGACTACCATCAATCTATTGTGTGTGTGTGTGTGTGTGTGTGTGTGTGTGTGTGTGTGTGTGTGTGAGCGCGCGCCCGCCCTGTTAATGGTAAATACACTTTAAGCATCCAAAGAAGGTGACAACTTCAAGCACACAATTCAATATTTCTGTTCTGAAAAATTAACTAAATATACTACCTAACAATGATGCGCACACAGATTTACACTAAAAGGACACACCAAGAAGGTGTTATGCAAATTGATCAAAAAGTGATATTCATACAGATATGTCAATGGACAATCCAAAACTGTAACCTTTCACTGCACAGCTGGCAAGGATAGTAAACAAGAGAAACACTGATACCAGGCATAAAGTCTTTATGAATTCGTTCCGTGGACTCAGCTGGACAGTAACTATGTCTCGCAGACAACATATGCAGATTTCAGCCTATGAAAGAGAAAGTGCAGTTGGACTCGAGGAATCCAGTTGGCTTAACAATCCAATAGGAATGGTGCCACAATTAACAATTACATGATGATATGCAGGAATGCACAAACCACGGCTGAACACAGCGTCAAGAACCAGGCAGTTCACCTAGAAGGATGACAGAACAAGAGGAGAAAGCTATCATCGGAGAGGCAGTCAGAGCCCAAAATTCATCATTACCATCGAAACAACGTCCAATTGGTGCCTCAGTGACCATAAGGGCCATCTAACACATAGGAGGCTGAACTCACAGCCCAGTTGCCATTAATCTGTACACAAACAAGGCTGTTTGCAGAGGTGTCTGGCACATGACACTTGGAATAACACTGACTGGAGTAGAATTGTCTTCTCTGAAGGGCACACTTCAAACTGAGCCCCGAAGACCAGTGAACATGTGTGGAGATGCCCTGGACAGCTGTGGGATACCAACCTGCCTGTTGCCTGCCATACGGACCATCAATTAGAGTGATCGGCTGGTGAGCCATTTCATTTCATAACAGGCCCCATTTGGTTGTCACCCATGGGACCCTCCGTGGCACCCTTACAGCAAAGTGGTATGTCAATGATGTACTATGCGATGTTTTGTCGTCCTTCATGGAAAGCCATCACACGCTTACATTTCAGGAAGATACGGCCTGCCCACTCATGGTGAAAGTTTCTACTGCTTATATTCATGCTTGCAAATCCTACCTTGGCCAGCAAGATTGCTAGATCTGTCCCCAGTTGAGAACATTAGGAGCATTATGGGCAGGACCCTACAACTAGCTAGGTAGGTGGATGATCTAACACATCCTTAAGAGGACATCCAACAACTGTATCAATCAATGCCATGCTACATAACTAGAGAGGTGGACCAACACATACTGACTTGCTTAATTTGTGAAACACTTTCTCTTGAATAAAATAAATCACCCTATTTTTCTGAAATTTTAATCATTTGTTTTTCTGTACATGTGCATCAAATCTGCCGATTACTGCCCCACTTGGATAATTCCTTCATGGTGTCTTTTTTTGTCTTAACAGTGTACTACTGATAAATTGAATAAGGGGCAAATTGTATGACTTCTTTCAATACAGCTGCTAGCATATCCTTGTTTATCTTAAACATGAATTAAATTTCTTGTATAAAGTAAAATACCATGCTACATTTATTCTCCACTATACCGAGGAAAAAATATCTGCTATGGTATAGGGAACTTGACTGCCTCCCATTTACATTGGTACTTGACCTGATAATCAATTACATCCATCAAAAAAGACACCAACCACAAAAATATTTTTCTCACAGTCCAAAAGCAGGAAACCTGATGTACACCACGCACTGCACAATGCAGCACAAATACACCCATCGATCTGATGGAATTACATTTTCCAGGAGACGAAGGAAGCGTGGAAGCTGCAAGTGCAGGTATGCAAAACGTGTCATAGTTTAAATAAAAAACAAAATTTTATATAACAATGACTTAATACTGCAGTTTGGGATCTTCTACAAAATAAATAAGATCATCAACAATACGCCTAATGCTTTGTTTCTTTTCAATGTTTTTCCTAACACTGAATACATGTCAGTACCAGTATGATTCGGTGAATACTCCAAATTTGTAAGAAACACTTGTCTCTCTGATGCACAAGTACTGTTATTTATAATTTGTTCTCAACTCAAACATAGGCTGTTTGAATAGCACAATGTTGTAATAAGTATGGTCCTATAGGAGATGTCATTCCCTTGTTTCACTGCAATCTGAAAACTGACACAGCCAGTTACAGGACCACCTATGATTTAATGAGGGATCCAAACAACCGATTACACCACATAAACAACACACAACTACTAGTCATGTTAAATTGGACCAAAAAATAGCTCAGATCTCGACTGTACTGGCACCCAACTGTCATTTTGTGCAAAAAATTATTCTGAATAGCTCCTTCAGAGCATTCAAAAAAAAAATTTTAAGGCTCTTTCTGCATCTACACATCTGTCCTCCCTTTCAATTGAATTGCTCGATTTATCACACCACTTACACTTGCTTTGAGGTTAGACTAAAGCTCCTAGATATAGGCGTATGAAAATTATCTTAAAAAAAAAAAAAAATCACCCAATGGCATGTAAGTCATGAAAAGGACACAAATTAGCTACGCAAACCAGTCAATGTTATTTGTATTGACCACATATTTACATTTAGCAGAAACATCAATTTATGTTGCACAGAAATTCTGGAACATTTCATAATTTTAGTCCCTAGAGCATTCCAAGATGTTTCAAATAACTGGTGCCCTGACAGACACTGGTTTTATAAAAATTCTGTTAAATTTACAGGAATTGTCACTTGGAGAGTAAATGTGCGACTAAAACCCAGGGTTTATGGTTCCTCACCTCTGGCAATACTATGCATGTGAAAAATGAAAAATCACGCAATGGTTTAAATTGGACATTACACCAGTCATACCCCTATGTTAGCCAGTTATGTTGAGGGTGGGGAGGGGGGGGAGGGGAGAAAGACACCTCTGTCCAATAGGCTTAACAGAGCACTACAGTAACGACTGCTTTGCCAGCTGTCTCCGAAACATTAGGTTCTTGTATAGTTAATTCCACAAATAAGTCAGCAGTCTAGAAGAAAATGTTTTTCAATTTCAGAACATTCAACAACATAATGTTCATAATTAGTGATTAAGTTATAAATGAAATTTCACAGTTTTTTTGAGCTGTAGTTCCCAAAAAATATCAATTCCAAACACCACTTGTAATACACATAAATTTGAGCTTTAATTTACCATTGTGAAACAGGTGAAGAACCATTTGTAAAGTTCAAAAATTACAATAACAATATAAAAGTCTATTACTTCAACAGTGCACATTAACATAATCCATTTAATTTAATTGGTTTTTAAATCTGACTGAGGTAATAACTGTAACAATACAATGATAATTTCAAACGGAGCACACAGTACAAGTTGAAAAAAGTGTTTAATGTAGGAATGATTTATTTTTAAGAAAGTAAAAATCATTATAAAGAAAAATAATAACATGTATATTTTCTTTCAACAGAAATGTAACTAAAGTTATCATCTTTTTAAGTCTCAACTGTTTTGATTATGTCCTCCATTCCTGGTGGATTCAACCTACCGATACTGGCTATCAGCATTGATCAGGGTAGTAATAATGATGTGAAATGTGATATCACACGTCCACAGATGATGACAGATTAGAACATGACATATTTATTTTTCTTCTATAATATATTAGGACTAATGAGGACCAGTTCAACAGAAAAAAATCATAGCATCCATTGCAACCTATGAAACTAGACATTTTGGACACTGATTTAACAAATATATTTTAAGGAAAGTTTTGGGAAAGAAAACCTAATGGAAGCAAAGAAAAAAACCGACCTATTACAGGCAACAAAGGGCCAAAATTGTCAAGATATGTAGGAGGCAGTGCAAAATAGAGCAGTGTGTTTGTCGAGACAGGGAAGAACATTTATAACAAGATGGTAATTATTGTATTATATGAATGTAAGTTGGTAAGTTGTGGTGAGTGATCTTTAGCATTGTTCGATGTCTAGGTTAGGCTAACAAGTGACTGACAGTGAGTAGACAATGAATGTGATTCCATGAGAAAAACAGTTATGACTCTCATATTTTTCTTTTTTTTCATGCTGTATTCCAATGAGTGGTTTATGTCTACCATTTTGATGACATTACACATACTAGCAGACTGGTGGTATTGACAGATTTCCTTCCATCTCTTTGTATCTTCGCACAAAAATTGTCTCGCATACCTATGATATGTAAAAGCTTCAAAAGTCTTTAGCATATTCTAATATTTATTTGCTGCCACGAAAAAGTGAACTAATCCTGGATGTAATAGCAGACAGTTGAAGTTGGGAGACTGTAGGAGGATACAAGATGACAGACAAATTTTCTAGTTTGCTTAATGGCAGCTAACTCTAAACATAAAAAAATATAAGTTACTGCAGATGAGTAGGAAAAACAAACGCGTAATGTTCAAATACAGCATTAGTAGTGTGGTGCTTAACAGTGTCACACTGTCAAATATCTGGGAGTAAATTTGCTATTCAGAAAATTTAGAGAACTGGCATTTGAAGCTGACTGCACAATGATCCTACAGCCACCATCACACATTTTGCATAAGGACCACAAAGGTAAGAGATATTTGGGCTCTTGTGGAGATATACAGACAGTTGTTTTTGCCTTGCTCTATTTGAGAGCAGAACAGAAAAGGAATGACTAGTAGTGGTACAGGGTATCCTCTCCCAAGCACCATCTGGTAGCTTGCAGATTATTTATGTAGAGGTAGATGATATATTAACCAGTCTCATCTTCTAGAAAAATGTCTCATATTTCCTTCTTGTGTGAACGATATTTTGTGCTACCTCTTCATGTCATTCTATCATTTGCCATAAAATCAGTACAAAGGCTTGTTACATTGGACATTTTGTATGGTTTCCTCGTGTTTTAACCCCATGTAAATGCATATTTTGGATTTCCCAATAACAAATCTCACCATCCCCTGGCAGAAAAAAAGAGATTGTGGCAAGTAGTTGGAGATTGGATGGATAATCATCACTGACTTCATTGCAATAAAATCAAAATATGACTGCCTGTTCATGCCCACAGACATCCTTACATAGCCGAAGGCCCATGTATTAAGATGTTAGCTGTTTTTCAAGGTGATTAAGGTTCCTTGTGGTGGTGCATTCCAGCAAAAAACAATGTAAGAGAAACGACTATTTTAATTTAATTGTAACTAATCATGAACTAAAACAATGTTTGTTAGTGTCATGTTCCATGAGTCAGTTCGCATGATTAATCATAATGAAGTGGAACAAGTCATTTCACATAGCAAATTAATTTGTAAACATGACTACATGTGGAACATCTAGAAGATTATTATTTTTGTTTGTTTGTTTTTTAAAATAAACAAATGTGGGTTAGTAATTCCTAACAACCACAGTTTACACAGTACAATAATGGAAATTCTTTTACGGTACAGAAGTTTTCAAAGAGATACTTTTTCAGTTTGTTTTCACAGTTTACTTTGCTGTCTGTTAAGTATTCAAGGTACTGTTTTACACCAGACGGTGTAAGTTAAATGCATATTAATATAAATTGGTATGTGTCTCATGTTCCTGTAAACCATCTAACTACATTAGCCTTTGATTCTATGATGGATAAAATACAAAGAAACAGCTACAAGGCACTTTCCTCAATTCCATTGTGAACTTGTTCGGATGTACACTATGTATTATCTATATGCTCGATCTCACAAAACTAGCAATGATACACACATTTAACAGCGTTGCAAACAGATAACATGTACAAATGTATGTCAGAAAGAGTGGAAAAATGGTACATCTATTCACTGAAAATTACTCTACACAGATATAGGACATAGTACTTAAAAAATGCTCACTGATATATGAATTGATGGCACCTCAAAAGCAATACCTTTGAATTAATACAACAATCAGAGACACCACAGTTACACACATGAATACTTTAAGACTGTGTCTAAAATGTACTCACTCAATTACATCCAGCAGTTTTTGTGATCCATCATCCATTTCAGCCACGTTACTTCAGTAAACAGCACACCTTGGCAGGTTCAGCCATTTTATGTATCATTCTTCTCTAGAACACTTGTGTGTGGTATTCAATCACCATTCATGAATTGAAATTACATAAACAGAAACTGCATGCTACGGCACGTTAGAGGTTATGACGCAAAAATATACTTCTGTTTATATATGTACATATAGTTAGTCTAACCCATTATTGCTTCGTTGATGTGGTCTTCTAGTAGTAGTAACTAAGGCCTCGCTTTCCTGAAAAAGAATGGGTAGATTGTTAGAAATCTATTCAAACTGAATAACTATACAAAATAGAAAGACTGTACTTGAAAATTTAAATATGTTGTCCTTAACAACTTAATTTAGTAACAAAATTATAAGGCTCTAAACAAGTGTCCAGAGTAATATGTTTGTTTGCATGTCCATCTTCTGCAGCAGCTGTTAAAAATCAGCTTTGTTGTTGTCAGTCTTGAGCTTACTGCAATTTAATTACAGAGAATTACATCAGACACAGTTCGCTTTTATAAATAAAGCTCCTTCTGTGGTTATTAATTTTACTTTACATATTCATAGCTTCTTCCCTCCTTACTAGCAGGGGCTGACATCAAAAGACTTCATTTCCCATATGTACTTGGCAGTTTTTGCCATTCTGCAGTATTTCTTGCAGTGCATTTAGGTTATTTACACTTCACCTTTGTAAATTGAACAGATGTGTGTGTCTTTTCTTTTTTCACTTTGCACAGTGTTACACTATAGTTTTGTTTCTAACTCTGCACAGCAATACACTGTAAGTGAGAAACACACATAACTTCAGTTCAATTTACATAGGTGAATTGTAAATAACCCAAATGCAGCACAAGAAATACTGCAAGATGGCAAGAACTGCCAAGTGCATATGTGACATGAAGTCTTTCAACATCAGCCCCTGCTAGCAAGGAGGGAAGCAGCAGTGGTTTTGAGAATATGAAAAGAAACTCCAATAACCATGGAAGATGCTTTATAAATAAAAGAGACATGTGTCTGGCATTATTCTCTTTGATTAAACTGCAGTAAGCTCAAGATGGAACACCAATACCAACACCAAAGTGCCTAGAGACTTCATGCAGCCAGTAAGAAAAGGGAAATTACCAATGTTTACAAACTTTTAAGGTGATTGATGGAAACCAGTAAAAGTTACACAACTGACACCTCGTATTTACGGTATACATATATAATATGCATCAAAGTACTTGCTGGAGACTCGTTAATCATCTAACATATATTTTCTGAACTCATCTTGTTGTTTTAGTTTTTCTGGTGAAAAATACATTAATTATGGAAAAGTGGGTTAAAAGATGACATAAATGTAAACATTAGTCTACCTTACACACCAATCTGTCAGCACAACTTTTAATTGACATTTGTATTGTTGGCTTCATTATGTGAAATAAAGGGGGAGAGGGTGCCAAGACAGTGACAATAAAACTTCTTGCTATGTTTTAGTTATCTAACACTCTTTTATTTTAATAAAAGAAACAAGTGTACCCAACTGGCACAGTGAGATGTAAACTCTTTTGAACATAAATACTAGTAAACCTGCACTCTTCTGGCACCTGTGTTGACTCACAAATGTGGAGAAACTTACAAAATAACACTTGTCCTAGATAACTCAAAATTCAATTTAAAAAGCAGTGTCTTCCTACAACCATGGCACACTCATTTGCTGGTAATGCAGTGAGTCTCACATAGCAAATCGATAACAAAATACTTTACAAATACTGCTGTGAAGTGCAGAGCATGAATACACAATATAATACCTGGTGTTTCAATGCAATGAGCTTATCATTCCTATAATGCTACCTCAACCACAATTATACATAGATGACTACTAGTTTTAGATATAGACTGAAGTGACAGCAATTAAAGTGCTGGGCTGTTAAGTAAGAGTAGCTGTTAATGTATGAAACCAAGTTTCCCTACATCACTTTAAGTGACTGCTGAAATGTGTGTCTCAGTTTCATGTTCCATGGATCATTTGCACAATAAAGTGTAAGTTTTACATTCACGTCACAAATTAATTTGTATACATAGCTACATACTGAACATTTATAAGTATTTTTAATGATTACTATTATTATATATGAAAACATTAGTAATTCCTACCTGCTACCTTTTACACATTACAATAACACAACAGTTATAAATTTCAAGCATTAGTATAGTCCATTTATGACTGTTTCCTTTCTAATAATCACAGAATCAGTGGGGGCATTGAAGTGTCTAACTCTCTTGCTGTTTCAAGACCAATACCTTTCTGATTCTACATGTCTAACACCAAGGGAATGTATCACTGGTGCACTATTTTGTCAACTCTTTCCCTTCCTCCCTCTCCTACACCCCCCCCCCTCCCAACACACACACACACACACACACACACACACACACACACACACACACACACAGAGAGAGAGAGAGAGAGAGAGAGAGAGAGAGAGAGAGAGAGAGAGAGAATAGAACTTTGAAGTACAAGGTAAAGGATTACAATCCACAAACACAACCATCCATAACGTAAACTTCAAATATTTTACACAAAAGTACAGTAACTGGTTTCAGGTTTTGTTTCTTTCTTTATTTTCTTTTTTACATTGAGACCTTACATATGGATGATTGCTGTTTTCAAGCTATTATCAGTATAATTATTTGTTTCATAAATTCAGAAATTAAAAAGTTCTGGGCACACCGTGCCAATATGCCGAGTTGTACTGTTTCTCTTGCTGTGAGACAGGATCTGCTCACAATATAACAGTATGCAATGCAGTTTTGCACAATTGCTAATCCTAAACATTGTGGTTCAAGGGTTACACATATTTCCATTACACATGGACAGCCTGTTGTTAATGATACACTAGGAAGAAATTCTATTTATCCTGATAAAAAACTAGGTGGTGCACCTTTCTCACAATGTATTTAATTAAATCTCTAAAGCTTTCAAATAATTACATTCGTTATAATTCATGGAAGTCATTTTATTGCAAACTTTCTAAAGTGACAGGGCACAGAATATCGCACAAGCAGGGCATATTTCTTGAGATGAAACATAAATAGTTTTCAACTCATCAATCTGATTATGGATTACTATGGGTGTCTAAGGTAGCCATACACTAAAGGGCTACATACTAATTATGAACTCTGATCACTCATGTGGTAAAGGAAAGTTACTCACACTAAACTATACATTGCCTCAAGAAACTGATCACAGTAAAAGATTATAAGACAACACACTGGTAAGAATGGTGGTGGTGCAGGGAGTCACAGGCTCAAACAGTTTGTCATATTGTCCATACAACTGCAAACTACCAAAATAAACATTTTTCCCCATCTTCACATTATTTCACCTGCTTTCATTATCATTTGAGGTAATAAATATGGAATATTACACTTTTAATACTCTGAATTTAATGCAAATTTCTTTGTAACTTTGTTATGGTTGAACACCTGATACTAGTGCTTTGTACCAGAGCAGCTGCATCATAATCATAATCACCAACACTATGACTCTGAAATCACACATGCAATACTGTGCACTGTACCACATACACAACCATGGTATACATTGTAAACAAAGAGACGAACTATTGATTAGGCGACTGCATATTCTGTAACTCACAATAAAATTTTCAGGATGAGGTTTATGATGGGTTTATACTGCGAGACATACCGCAAAATTTTCCATGAAAAAAGGCGATTTTTGGGATGAAGAGAATTCAAGTTAGATAAGCAATTTAAATGCTACTAACAAAGTATCTTTTATCGATTAACATGACAGTTTAAAAAACTAAAATTACGTAAGTTTTTCACTACAAAGTCTCGAGACATTTACAAACTATGTTTCTGCATAGTACAAAATCATGGTGTTCCTCACGTAACTTTATCAACAATGAAGTTATCTAGCTTTAACTGTATTTTGCGTATGGAGAAATTTAAAAACTAAACAACAACCGGCGATGTTTGCTTCCCTTCTCTATGTAAATCTCAAATGCAACATTAAAGATGATGATGTTCAAACATATTAGAATGTAAGTTAACTCTTCAAGAATAGTTAAAATGTGCAAAATTGTTTCAACTCTCAAAATGAAGAAATAGAACAGTTTCTGTATCATAAATCCTTCACCATCGGTCTTTACTCTTAACAGCTTTATAAAGAAGGGTGTCATTATCTCTCAATGGAACAGCTATCAGCAAACAAATAATAACAAATACAAAACATTTTGTGTTATCGCGAATTGCTACGTAATAAATATGTATTAGTACTGACTAGTATATATGTTTGTAGCTGTGCGGCATGTTAACGTTTTGTAAGCTTTACTACGTGTAAGAACGCAAATGCAAAACTTCACTCTATACACACTAAGAAACACCAACAAAATTTAACTTACGTTGATCAGTATTTTATGTTAGCGGCGATGTAAATGAAAACGTAAAACCACTGTGACAGCATACTAACTGCCGTCATAACGTTGGGAACACAAAACACTTATTTGCCTTCGAGTCTACACGACTCATGGGCTGAAAACACTATTGCGACATTCGTTGTAAACAGAAGATCACAAATCTTCGGCATATCACAGAACTCTATTCTACTCTTTACTACAAAGTCATCACTAAAGTTATCACAACCGTTCTCATTCAGTTTGACACTATGTTCGAAGAGTAAAACGAATAACAACTTGTGTAGACACAGGAGGCACGCACAATTCAGTCTGTCAAGAAAAAACACGCCGAGCACTACAAACATTTCAGATATCGTGACACCAATATATAAAGTGCAATAAATTAAGTTAACAAAACGAACTTAAAATCGAATTCACACATTCCCACACGACGTTCGTCACATCTCCGTTATGCAGCCATCGCCAGAAAACACACACAACACCTTTGGCAGTACTTAAGCATGGCTACCATTTTTAACTCTCAACTCCAGTTAACATTCAAAAACGTCATCTATTCAGCGGAAACTCCGTAACAAGTGTTTTCCGTACTGTCGCTACAAATTATTTAGCACACAAGATAACATAAAAAATTATAGATACCCGTGAAGACAAGATGTTATCGATTTAATAAGCTGCTAACAAAACAGGTAAGCCAGAGCGGTATATTTCGGATTTACTGCTCATGGGTTGGCTGCGCTACTGTGTACTACCCATTCCGAAAGCGTCACGTGAATCAGAGCACAGAAGTCTTTGTCGCTCATGTCAGTTACATCATACAAGGCGTAAAGAAAGATGCATTTATTGATTTTAATTGAACTAGTATATGCAGCTAAGTTTCTGCTATAAATCCACAACATAAAACATTATTATTGCGCAAGATCGTTCTGTGGACTGATGTATAAGGTTCAAATCAGACGAGCATTTAAATGATTCCCGGAAATACGAAGTTAATTAATTATTAGAATTAATTTTTCATATGCAGTACGGATATCGTTCACACACTACTGTCGGTTGTATTGTTATTTTATTACATTTCCTCCGATTACTCGGAGTATAAAAAAAAAAAAAACGGAAGTTTGACACGCTTCTCCACAGAGCAGATTAATCAAGCGAGATTGCTAACAGCGGGCCACTAGGCAAATTCCACGTCTCTATCCGAAACATCCTAGTTTCTATTGAAACATTTATGTTAAATACTTCTGACTGAGGCCACAGCACGCCCAGATCTGTCGTAAAACATCAAAACTATTTCTAGTCACTCATCGCAAAGCTAATATAATTTCATATCTCTACTTTGGCCGCTGTCAGTAACTTTGCTGCCACCAAAATAAATCTTACCGACTACTTTTAGTGTGTCATTTCTCCAACTACTTCGTTCGTCGTCGCCTGATTCAATTCGGCTACAATTCATTACTCTTATCTTACGTTTGTTGATGTTCCATCTTATAACACCTTTTCAAGACACTATCCATTCCGTCCAGCTGATCGCCCAAGTCATCCGCCTCTGGCCGAATTGCAATATCATCAGCATAACTCATTTTTTTGTATTTCTTCTTCCTGAACTTTAATTATCTTTCCAAATTTTTCCTTCGTTTCTTGAACTGCTTGCTTAGGATGCAGTTTAAATAACACAAAGGATTGGTTACAACCCTGTCTCACTCCCTTTCAACTACTGCGTCCATTTCAAGTCGTTCAAGTCGTTCAAGTTAAACGGCCGTCTGATTTCTGCAAACGTTGTAGAGAACCTTTTGCTGCTTATCTTTAATCCCTGCTACTTCCAGAATTTCAAAAACTGTATTCCAGTCAGCACTGTCAAAAGCTTTCTCTAAACCTAACATCTCACTTATATTTTATAAATTAAGGAAAACAGTCATGTGCGAATAAATCGAAAACAGTCTACCAGGAGAGATGGATACAGAAAGAGTGCGCCATGGCTCGGCGGTTGATTTTTACAGCTACGCTGTTACATGACAAAACTGTTTCAACAGCTAGGTAACCATTTGAACAACAACTGTGTCTTTTGCATGTTTGCTTGTGGTAATATCAGACGCCTCATTTTCCAGGATTACTGCGTTCCACAATTATTCTTTCACTTTTTTCGTACCAGAAGAAGGAAGTGGAGGCTATTTTGGGCAACATTATCAAGAATCTCTAGCGAGGGAGAATGGAAATACAGTGCAAGACTCGAATCCTTCAGTTCTTCCAAGATCGTACACATCTTACCGCTGAATACTGTGAAGGCACTTGCTCAAGACACAAGTGCCAACGACTGCGATGCCAAGGCAGCTACAGGTTCCTACCAGACGCTTTTTAGACTAGTCGACGAGCGAACCTGTCCCATACACTTCCTGCCGTTGGCACAGCCTCCAAAAGGCGAGCAAGGAAAAAAATCTCATTCATTGTGCAACAAAGAGGGCTTCTAAATTTTGGAATTAATTGTCCTGCTGAAATAGAGGCTTGGGAGTTCTGTTATGGAAACGCATGACTTTGGATCGACGCGCTGGAGCGTTATTGCGGCCAAAAGAACCAACAGTCACATTTCGAATTTTGATGAATGTCTGCGACTCTACGAACTGAGGACGACAATGTTCCTCGTACCTCGTACCCACTTCCCAGTGAGTGCAGCCGCATGGACAAAACACGGCGCACACACCGATGCTGTGCTACAGCATCACCTTGTAAAACTTATCATCATTTTGTATTGAAGCTTCATTGTCTGAGATGCCATATTCTGTCAGTCATACTTGAAAGTTACAAAATGGTTCAAATGGCACTGAGCACTATGGGACTTAACATCTGAGGTCATCAGTCCTCTGGAACTTAGAACTACTTAAACCTAACTAACCTAAGGACATCACACACATCCATGCCCGAGGCAGGATTCGAACCTGCGACCGTAGCGATCGCGCGGTTCCAGACTGAAGCGCCTAGAACCGCTCGGTCACTGAGCCCGGCAAAGTAGTTACTAGTACGCTCTATTCATTACACTCCTGGCACTACTCACCAAAAGAACATAGCCAAATCGCATTTTTTCGTCTTCCTAGGTCATCGAGAAAAACTTAGTTAACCTATTTGGCGGCCAACTACATAGACCGAAGTAGCCCATCAGGCAATATTTTACATAAACATATAAAATGACTCTTTTATTTAATGTTATGACGGAAAACATCTTATTTAAACAATATTAGTGCCAGAAAGTAATGACTATTCAAGAACTATTTATTTCTTCTTCTTCTTCTGCTGACTGTTTTTCGGCCTCGTTTCATGGATGTACTGGACCAACTGTAGTCCCATCTCTTGACTGGTCGTTTCCCTTGCAGCAGACCATGTTCACTAATTTTAATTAGTCTTGTGGGGTTCTCCCTTACCACATGGTCCTTTTTCTTACCTTAGTCCATTTATTAATATCTTATGTTCCACACCCACGCCTAATCATGTTATCTTGTCACACACGATTACTATATGGAGCTGCCTTAATACCTTCATTTATATTGTCGTAAACTTTTATATCGTCTATGATTTTCACTAAACCTGTTGGCATTCTCTTGTTGATTAAGGTTTGAAGTATATACTTTTTTTCTGATCCAATCAAAGGCGTTTGGCAAGTCGACAAAACACATCTAGGCTGCGAAGTTTCCCCAAAATCTGCCTTACAGCGAAAATAGCATCTATTGTGCTCCTATTTTTCATGAATCCTTGATGTTGTTCTGCTATTTTTATATCATTCTGTATTCTGACTTTACTGATGTTAACAGTTTTGAGGTGGTATCAAGCTGGGTAATTTCCCGATAATCATCTAATACTTTTTTTATTTACTTGCATGAGAGGACGAAGATATATTAATGACGATTGATAGCTGTCTGAAATTGATTCGAAATAAATTCTCTGGCTGAAAATATCGTGGCATCAGGCGCGTTAGGTATACATGTACTACCTATAATAGCACTGGTTGCTGCAAAAGGCAGCAGACATTGCTTTGTTGGTGCTGCACATTTTAGCGATTTTGACCGAGATAAACTCACAATGCAGTGCTTTTCTTGGGCACAACAGTGTAGAAGTGCGCAAAAGCACCTAAGTGAAGAATCCCTGCAATACGAACGTTTAATTATATACGAAAGCCGACTTCTCAATTTTCCTTTGTGTGAGACTTCGTATACGAGATTGTGCACCGATACGGAGTTCTAGACTCACATATTTTACTGTTCGCAAAGCTTCCGCATAATCTTTCATTGACTGTATCACTACCGTTTGCGTTGTGATATACTGTGAAATTTTGAACTTCCGCAACTGTCGCGATAAACTCCTACTGTTATCGTGAATTGCATACTTAAATTTCATTGTGCTCTTTAAAATTTTTGAGAACAGTGGGTCTATCCTCGTTCAAAAGAATCGTTCTTTAAGTTCATTGTATAATTACGTGAGAAATAAGTTATATTTGAGAACTTTCGGACGTTTACAAAGCTACACTTTCGTAAGTTATTGGTAAGAGTGTCTTGGATACGTACCTTATTTCGTAGTAAATCAGTGTATGTGGTTCACAGTTACTGCCAAGGAATAAATCACCCTTGAATTTAATTGTATATAAATGCGCATAAACATGCGTTTTTGTGAGTTTTCGGAAGCTACCACTGTCCTTTGCATAATCCACGAGTCATTTGCAGTAAAGGGACCTTTGTGATTTTGCTGCTGCAGCAGATATTCTAACTAAAATATTGTGTTACATCTAGTTTTACCTTTCAGAGCAGTATTCCTATACATTATCTACATTTAGCTTAAATTAAATCTATTCGAGTTTGGTAACAAATATAATTAATCTCAAAAACTATTAGGAAACTAGTAATTTTAGCACAGGTTTTTGTGTTGCCGTAACAGAAATCTCGTTTTGAGTATCTGCTTCAATTTTTAGGGTATTAGCATCTATTTAGCGCAACAGATTAAAAGATAATCAGCGGGTTTAATTAAAGGTTATTTGTTCACTGTCCTGTAACACATTGCACCAGCCAAAATGTAGCCCCACTGTGAATGTTGTTCTTGAACACAAGATGAACTGGTTGACGTTCGTAAGCAGATGGAAATCGCCCTGGCAACTGACAAACGTTTGGCAGATGCTGTAAATCGGTGTGTTGGAAGGGCTCCCGAGAGCCGTGTGCCTGCGATACCGGTACCAGGGGTACCTAAAGTACTATCTTCTCCTGTGGATCCGGTCTCCTCCGCAGATAGTACAGGATCTGTCATTACTCGTCCACTTGTCTGCGAGTGGCATGTCACTAGTAGATCTAGGCCTTCTGTACAGGGTGGACGGTTTCCAGGGTGTTGAATCAATCCCCCTGACCAACGAGTTTGAGGTGCTGTCTTTCACTGAAACTGAGCCAATGGGAATCACTTCACATGTTCTGGAGAAACCTGTCATTTTCGGCATCAATAGGACGCAAACGCAACAAGTACCTTCTCTAGATTGTCGCACAGATGACAAAATGGTAGATATCGCAATAGACGACAGATGGATAGGGAAACAATTAAAATCGCTCAAAAGAGGAAAGGCAGCTGGACCTGATGGGATACCAGTTCGATTTTACACAGAGTACGCGAAGGAAATTACCCCCTTCTTGCAGCAGCGGTGTACCGTAGGTCTCTAGAAGAGCGTAGCGTTCCAAAAGATTGGAAAAGGGAACAGGTCATCCCCGTTTTCAAGAAGGGACGTCGAACATATGTGCAGAACTATACACCTATATCTCTAACGTCGATCAATTGTAGAATTTTGGAACACGTATTATGTTCGAGTATAATGACTTTTCTGGAGGCTAGAAATCTACTCTGTAGGAATCAGCATGGGTTTCGAAAAAGACGATTGTGTGAAACCCAGCTCGCGCTATTCGTCCACGAGACTCAGAGGGCTATAGACACGGGTTCCCAGGTAGATGTGTTTCTTGACTTCCGCAAGGCGTTCGAGACAGTTCCCCACAGTCGTTTAATGAACAAAGTAAGAGCATACGGACTATCAGATCAATTGTGTGATTGGATTGAAGAGTTCCTAGATAACAGAACGCAGCATGCCATTCTCAATAGAGAGAAGTCTTCCGAAGTAAGAGTGATTTCAGGTGTGCCGCAGGGGAGTGTTGTAGGACCGTTGCTATTCACAATATACATAATGACCTTGTGGATAACATCGGAAGTTCACTGAGGCTTTTTGCGGATGATGCTGTGGTACATCGAGAGGTTGTAACAATGGAAAATTGTACTGAAATGCAGGAGGATCTGGAACGAATTGACGCATGTGCCAGGGAATGGCAATTGAATCTCAATGTAGACAATTGTAATGTGCTGCGAATACATAGAAAGAAAGATCCTTCATCATTTAGCTACAATATAGAAGGTCAGCAACTGGAAGCAGTTAATTCCATAAATTATCTGAGAGTACGCATTAGAAGCGATTTAAAATTGAATGATCATATAAAATTAATCGTCGGTGAAGCAGATGCCAGACTGAAATTCATTGGAAGAATCCTAAGGAAATGCCATCCGAAAACAAAGGAAGTAGGTTACATTACACTTGTTCGCCCACTGCTTGAATATTGCTCACCAGTGTGGGATCCGTACCAGATAGGGTTGATAGAAGAGAGAGAGAAGATCCAACAGAGAGCAGCGCGCTTCGTTACAGGCTCATTTAGTAATCGCGAAAGCGTTACGGAGATGATAAGATAAACTCCAGTGGAATACTCTGCAGGAGAGACGCTCAGTAGCTCGGTACGGGCTTTTGTTGAAGTTTCAAGAACATATCTTCACCGAGGAGTCAAGCAGTGTATTGCTCCCTCCTACGTATATCTCACAAAGAGACCATGAGGATAAAATCACAGAGATTAGAGTCCACACAGAGGCATAGCGACAATCTTTCTTTCCACGAATAATACGAGACTGGAATAGAGGGGAGAACCGATAGAGGTACTCTAGGTACCCTCTGCCACACACCGTCAGGTGGCTTGCGGAGTATGGATGCAGATGTAGATGTAGATGAAGGGGTGTACACGATCTGCGAACAGTGCAGGATTCTCTTTGGCCATCAATGTGCCCTGAACGAGCTCCACTGGATGTAGATGTAGAAGTAGCTGTCTATTAATTGTCGTCAGTTCAAACGTGCGGCGAATTATGGTATCCTTAGGGAAATGGCAGCAAGGGGGCCGGCCGGTGTGGCCGTGCGGTTCTAGGCGCTTCAGTATGAACCGCGTGACCGCTACGGTTGCAGGTTCGACTCCTGCCTCGGGCATGGATGTGTGTGATGTCCTTAGGTTAGTTAGATTTAATTAGTTCTAAGTTCTAGGCGACTGATGACCTCAGAAGTTAAGTCGCATAGTGCTCAGAGCCATTTGAACCATTTGAGCAGAAAGGGGCAGTAAAGGACATCAGGTCACTCAGTGAGCATGCCTGAGACCCTCATTCCAACATGGATTGGATAACAGCTAGGGACAGGAAAATAACCGAACAGGAAGGTATGGTTAGAGCCCTTAAGGCTGAACTGGATGGTGCGAGGGAAGAGCTGATGAGATTAAGGGGAAGAAGGGTGAAGACAGGTGGGAACTGGCAGCGAGGAATAGGAGCCACAGAAAGAGAACAGTATCTGACAGTTTCATCATTGGCACAAACAATAAATTTGCCTCACCACTTCAGTTAAGTAAGGAAGAGGCTCAGGTAGATGTACGTGTAGTTAATATTCAACAGACTTTCACAAGGAAACCAACTGTTTCAAAAAAGTAGAAATTAGGAGGAAAGTTCTGTTAGGCAAGTATAGGGAATGCTGGATCATTGTGATAGTGGGTGGAGCAGGAAACATCATTGATGGGGACCAGGGCTACAATACTGAGTGTGACCTGGTAAAAACAGCGTCTGCAACAAACTATACAAATGTTGACTCGGTTCTAGCTTTCATGTGGCATGAGGGGCCCCAATTGACCAGCTCTGTCAGGAAGGCCAGTATGCAGTTAGATCAGGCGTTTACTTTGTCAAGCATAGGTTTGGTTCCTGTTGATGCTATTGGTAGGTGGGACTTCGAAAGGCACGGCCTGCATCTCAATAGGAAAGGGTAAATTGGTTGGGATGATAGCAAACACTTTAACCGGGGGGGGGGGGGGGGGGGGGGGGGGGCACTAAAGCTAATGGGAGTACCTCCTTTTTACGCTAATCTCAATGTCAGTGTGCAATGATTCAGCATTGAATGAAATTAAGCTTAATGATAAGCTCAGACAGGCAGGTACAAGATATGTGAAAAATAATGTTACTGTATTGCTTCAGAATATCAGGGGATTAAAAAACAAAGTAGACGAGTTTCTTATTTGTTTAGAAGGTTTAGAAACTTAGGGTGGAATATATGTACTATGCCTGTCTGAACATCATATAGTCACATATATCGAAAAGGTAAATGTAGGTGGACATAAGCTTTCAGCACGTGTAAGTAGAGACACTATGGAGAGAGGAGGAGTTGCCATATATGTTAAAATTTATCGTAGTGTGAAAAATATAGGAACTAAAAATTTTTGTGTAGAGCAACATATAGAAGCATGTGCATGTGAGCTTAAATTAAATAATGGCCTTTTTGGAACTGTAACTGGGTATAGGTTCCCATTAGGAAATTTTCAGTTATTTTTGAAAAACTTAAGATTCTTTGTTGTGTTATCTGTCAGACAGAGGGAAGCAAATTATTGTTTGTGGGGATTTCCATGTAGATTTTCTGAAAGAGTCTGATAGAAAACTTGAGCTTGAAGTATTACTTGGTTCTTTCAGTTTGACATCAGTTATTGATTTTTCTACTCGGGTGGTAGAGGAAAGCAGCACACTGACAGAAAATGTTTTTGTACACCAAGATAAATTAAATCAAATAAAAAACTTTTCCTGTAAAGAATGGTCTGTCTGATCATGATGCACAACTAGTTGCAGTATATGACATAACTCCACACAGTAATACAAAACAGTCCTTCAAAACATTGCATTGAAAATTTTAGGAAAGTTTGCAACAGTTATATTGGGATGAGGTGTACAGGGAACCTGATGTTAATTTAAAATTAAACCTATTTCATGACACCTTAGTGAGTATATTTGAAAACAGTTTCCCTAAGAAAACAGTGAAATGTAATTATAAGAAACTATCTAAAAAGCCATGGCTTACTAAAGGGATAAAAATTGCTTGTGAACAGAAAAGGGAAATGTACAGTAATGATCCAGAAACAGTAAAACATTATAAAAACTACAGAACTATATTAAGAAAAGTTATTAAAAAGTCCAGAAGTATGTGCATTATGTCTGAGCATTTGGAATATTGTTAAAAGGGAAACAGAGCCACCGAGAGCACAAGAAGATTGGTTTCCTATCAAACTCAATGAAAAGTTAGTTAACAAAAAGTGAGAAGTACAAAATATTTTAATAATCATTTTTAAGTGTTTTAGAGAAAATAGGATGCCGCTATCTATTAGATAATGCAAGAATGTATATGTAAGAAGCTATACCTATGCAAATTGATAAAATTGAAATTCAACCCATCTGACCTACTGAAATGAGGAAGATAATAAATTCACTCAAAAGAACAAGTCTGTGTGGAATTGATGGCATGTCCAACAGAGTACTGCAAGCTTGTTCCCAACAGATAGGTAGGATTCTCAGCCACATATGAAGTAGCTCACTGAAATGGGAAAGTTTTCCTGCTAGACTAAAATATCTAATTGTTGAAACATTGCATTAAAAAGGGGATGCTAACAACTACTGCCCAACCTCACTTCTAAGAGCTTTATCCAAAATTCTTGAAAAAGTAATGTATTCAAGAGTAGCTTCTATATTTGTAAAAATGAAGTGCTAAAAACATGTCAGTACGGTTTTCAGAGAGGCTTTCCAACAGAAACTGCTATATATGCGTTAACTGATCAAAATATTAAATGCTCTGAGTAACTGAACACCACCCATTTGGATATTTTGTGATCTCTTAAAGGCTTTTGACTGTGTAAATCATGAAATTCTTCTAGATATGCTTAAGTATTGTGGTATGAGTGAGACATTGCAAAAATGGTTTAATTCATATTTAACTGGAAGAATGCAGAAGGTCGAATTTAACAGTACAGATAGTCTGCAAAAATCAATAGAACTCTCTAACTGGGGAGGTCTCAAGAATGGTGTCCCACAGGGTTCAATCTTGAGTCCCTTATTGTTCTTAATATATATTAATGATTAGCCACTCTATATTCATGAAGATACAACGCTAGTTCTTTTTGCTGATGATAAAAGTACAGTAATCACACCCATCAAGCAAGAATTAGCTGAGGCAATTGTAAATAATGTCTTTCAGAAATACATTAAGTGGTTTTCTGTAAATGGGCTCTCATTACATTTTGAGAAAACGAAGTATATAGAATTCTGTACTGTAAATGGCATAACACCATTGATAAATATAGACCTTTGAACATAAGTGCGTTGCTAAGCCAGAATATTCAAAATTTCCTGGTGTATGCATTGATGAGAAATTGAATTGGAAGAAACATATTGATGATCTGCTGAAATGGTTAGGTTCAGCTACATATGCTATTAGTGTTACTGGAAGTTTTGGTGATAGACATAACAGTAAATTAGCCTACTATGCCTATTTTTATCCTCTGCTTTCATATGGCGTCATGTTTTGGGGCAATTCACCATTAAGAGAAAACTATTCATTGCACAAAAGTGTGTAGTCAGAACAATAGCTGGAGCCCACCCAGAATCACCTTGGAGACAGTTTAAGGAACTCGGGACGTTCACAGTGACTTTGCAATACATATATTCACTTATGAAATTTGTTGTTAATAACTCATCCAAATTGATAAGTGATAGCGAAGTACATAGCTACAACAGAAGAAAGGATGATCTACACTATTGTCAGCCAAATATGACTTTGCAACAGAAAGGGGTTAATTATGCTGCATGAAAAATCTTTGGTCATTTGCCAAGTAGTATTAAAAATCTAACAGATAGCCAACCAACATGTACAACCAAATTAAAAGAATTGAATGGCAACTCCTACTCAATAGATGAATTTTTAGGTATGAAATAGTAACTATAAAAAAAGTGTAATGAAAACTTAGGTTAAATTGAGACATTCCACATCATTACGAAATATCATATTTATTATCTGTGGAATAAGTATTAATGTAATGTAAACAAGTTGAAATGGCTACTCCTGCAGCCATTAAGGGAACATGTTGAAACGAACTGTTGTTACGCACTTTGGAACAAATGATGTCTGTCGTCCGGGTTCTGAGGTCATACTTGGGTCACTCCAGCGACTGTCAGAGAAGGTTGAGAAGACCAGCCTTGTACATGGAGTTTCAACGAAGAACACAATTTGCAGCATTGTCCCCAGAACTGATCGTGGCCCTTTGTTTCTGAGTCGCATGGAAGGGCTGAACCAGACTTCAAAGCTTCTGTGACGAGCTAGGCTGCGACTTCCTGGACTTCCGCCATAAGGTTGAGAACTGTAGGGTCCCCTTAAATGGGTCAGGCGTGCACCACATATCATACGCTGCTATTCATATGGCTGACTGTGTGTAGAGTGCACAGAAGGGTTTTTCAGATTAGGTGACTCTCCATCCAATCCTGATAACGACAGCTGCAGGAATCCTACAAGTATCAACGTAAGGTCGAAAGAAATGCCTCCTCCCTCCCTCCCCCTCCCCCAAGTCAGAGTATTAACATCTTAATGGTTAACTGTTGAAGCATTCGCTCCACAGTGGCAAGAGTTCGAAGTGCTCCTGAAAATCAGTGAAGATCATATAATACTAGGTACAGAAAGCTGGTTGAGACCTGAAATTGATAGCAGTAAGATTTTTGGGTAAAAACTGATTGTATATCGAAAAGGTATCCAAATGGAAATGGAGGTCGTGTATTTGTCATAGACAAGACACTGAAATCCATCGAGATAGAAATTGAAGCTGCATGTGAGATTGTTTGGGCTCAGTATCGGGGATCGGCATAAAATAATAATTGGGTCCTTCTATCGCCCATCACTCATCTCCTGATGTAACCCTGTTTCAGAGCAAACCTCAGTTCACTTGTATACAAGCTCCCCAGTCATACTGTAATCGGTGGAGACTTTAATCATCCAACAATCAACTGGAAAAATTACAGTTTTGTTAGTGTTGGACGTGAAAAAACATACTGTGAAACACTACTAAATGCCTTCTCTAAAAAATTACCAACAACAGATAGTTAGCAACCCCACTCATGATGGAAATATAATCGATCTAATGCCAACAAACAGACCTGACCTCTTTGAGAATATCCACATCGAAAGTGATATCAGTGACCATGACGCAGTTGTGGCAACAATGATTACCAAAGTACAAAGGACAACTAAAACAAGGAACTGAAATTGATGATAGCAAAGCAAAAGACGAAATGCTTAACTCTGTTTTCAAATGTTCCTTTACAAAGGTAATCCCAGGACAATTGCCCCAATTTTATCCTTGTACCACTGAAAAGATGAGTGAAATGTATTGGAGTCACTGGCGTTGAGAAAGAGCCGAAATCGTTAAAACTGAACAAAGCTCCAGGGCCAAATGGAATCCCTATCAGATTGTATACTGAATTTGTGGCTGAGTTAGCCCCTCTTCTAACTATAATCTATCGTAGTTCCGTCGAACAAAAAACCATGCCCACTTCTTGAACAAAAGCACGGGTCACAGCCGTCTACAAGAATGATAGTAGGAGTGATCCATAAAACTACCGCCCAATATCTTTGACATCGATTTGTTGTATAGTCTTAGAACATATTCTGAGCTCAAACATAATAAGGTATCTTGAACAGAATGACCTCCTCAGTGCCAACCAGCATGTATTCCGAAAACATCGATGTGTGAAACCCAATCCGCACTTTTCTCATATGACACACTGAAAGTAATGGAACAAGGCAGGCAGGTAGATGCAGTATTTCTTGATTTCCGAAAAGCATTTGACTCGACGTAACACCTACGCTTATTGTCAACACTGCGATCATATGGGGTATCAAGTGAAATTTGTGACTGGACTGAGGACTTTTTGGTAGGGAGAACGCAAGAACGCAGCATGTTACCTTGAATGGAGAGTTTTCATTAGAAATAGAAGTAACTTCGGGTGTGCCCCAGGAAAGTGAGTTGGGACGCTTGGTGTTCATGTTGTATGTTAATGACCTTGCAGACAATATTAACTGTAATATCAAACTTTTAGCCGAGGATGCAATTATCTGTGATGAAGTATTATCTGAAAGAAGCCGCACTAATATTTGGTCAGATCTTAATAAGATTTCATAGTGGTGAAAAGATTGGCAACTTGCTTTAAATGTTCAGAAATGTGTAGCTGTGCACTTTAAAAAACGAATATCAATGGGTCACAGTTGAAATCGGCCAACTCATACAGACATCTGCGATATGAAAGGGAATGATCACATAGGTTCAGTTGTGAGTAAAGCAGGAGGTAGCCTTCGGTTTATTGGTAGAATACCAGGCAAGTGCTTACAAATCGCTCGAGCTACTAGTTCTAGGAATGTAACAGCGAATATTGAATATCTACAGAGAAAGGCAGCACGAATGGTCACAGGATTGCTTGATCCGTGGGAGAGAGTCACAGAGATACTGAAGGAACTGAACTAGAAAACTCTTGAAGACAGAAGTATACTATACTGAGAAAGTATAATAAACGAAGTTTCAAGAACAGGCTTTAAATGACGACAACTCTAGGAATATTTTACGACCCCATACATATTGCCCACACATGGTTCATGAGGATCAGGTTAGAATAATTACTACACGCACAGAAGCATTGAAACAATCTTTCTTCCCACACTCCATACATGAATGGAACGAAAAGAAACCCTAATAACTGCTACAATGGGGCTTACCCTCTGCCATACACCTCACGGGTGTTTGCAGAGTATAGATGCAAATGTCGATTAGTGACACATGAAAATTTGTGCCAGATCGGAACTCAAACCCTGATGAGCCCCTTATCACGAGTGAGCACCTGTGTACGTCTCCTGGACCGACCTAAACTTCCACATGTCACACTGACCACATCCCTACACCATAGTCCCATATATTCATCACTGAATGCTCGCAGCTTTATTCTGTATCCCCACACCAGTCAGAATGACACTATGGGAACCGACACACACAATACACGGTGTGATTAGAAAGTTTTAAGAATGGGCTTGTAATTGTACACTGGTGGTACTTACATGCTACTGTGATGCATCTCCTTCAAAACAGTCCCCCTTCTGACTGAATACACCGACTCCAACGGTGTTTACACTTTTCGAAACATTCCTGGATTTTTTTTCTCCTGAAGTGTAGTGTGTTAAGAACGCTCTCCGTATTTGCCTGGGTGTCTTCAATCGAGTCAAATCGCTTCACTTTGAGTGAAAATTTCAGTTTAGGAAACAGGTAGAAGCCCACAGGGTCCAAATCAGGAGAATATCGCGGTTGTGGAAGCACAGTAATTTTGAATTTGGTCAAAAATTCAATGATAGAGACGGCACGATGAGCCGAAGCATTGTCATGGTGTAGCACCCAACTCCTGTCTTTCCACAATGCAGGTCTATTCTTACACACCTTTTCGCGCAAACGCTCAAGGACACATTTGTAATATTCCTGGTTAATTGTCTGTCCTCGAGGGGTAAATTCATGATGTACAATACCGGTAAAATCGAAAACAATCACCAACATTGTCTTCACCTTCGGCCAACTTTGCCGTGCTTTTTTTCAGTCGTGAAGAACCTGGAGTCTTTCATTGCGAAGACTGCAAAAAATGTTCAGATGTGTGTGAAATCTTATCGCACTTAACTGCTAAGGTCCTCAGTCCCTAAGCTTACACACTACTTAACCCAAATTATCTTAAGGACAAACACACACACCCATGCCTGAGGGAGGACTGCAACGCCCTTCACCGCTCAGCTAACCCCACGCGGCCCGAAGACTGCACTTTGGTTTCAGGATCATATCGGATCATATCCATATACCCACGATTCGTCACTTGTAATTACCCTATTTAACGACTCTGGGTCATTTTTAGTCCGATTAATCAGTTCTTGGCACACTTCAAGTCGGTATTGTCTCCGGTCACTTGACAACACTTTTGGAATGAATTTTGCGGACACTCGACGCATGTTCAGATCTTCAGTTAAAATTGAATGAATTGCATACAAACTTAAGTTAATCAGCAATTTCCCTAATTGTAAGTCTACAATCAGAGCGCACAGTAGCGAACTTTCACAACATTTTCATTCGTTTTTGAGGTGGAAGGACAGCCGGACCGTGGTTCATCTTCAAATGATTTGCGGCCATTTTTAAATTTGTTGAACGAGACAAAAACATTTGACTGGCTCATACAATTATCTCCAAAAGCTGTTTTTAACAGTTCGTAAGTCTCAGAAGCTGATTTCCCGGTTTTCAAACAAACTTCCACATAAACTCGTTGCTCCGTTTGTACGTCCATTTTCACGCAGACAGAATCCGGCAACAAGCCTTAACAGACCAGTATTCAACCAGCTGCCACAACGAACTGAATAAAGGAAACGCAGTTTTCTGTCAGAGGGCTTTTAAGGACAACACAATGACGCACTCCCCACCCTCATTGTACCTGCCCGCCAAACCAGTAAGCAGTAGCGGATCCATTCTTAAAACTTTCCAATCACAGCTCGTATGTAATGTAGCAATGAAGAGGACTATGGTGTAGGGATGCAGACAGTGTGACATGTGGAAGTTTGGATCAGTACGGGAGTCGTGCACGGCCGAAGTGGTTAAGGTAATCACCCGTGATTAGCGGAAAATCCGGGTTCGAGTCCCAGTCCACCACAAACTTTCATATGTCACTAACACATCTGATTCGAAGACAATTACAGTCAGCGAATTTATTTCGAATTAATACTTGTTTACCTCCCTTTTTTATATACTGAAACTGTAATACTTCCTTTCCATTCTCTTGGTATCCTACCTTCCTTTGTCATAGTGTTAAATCAAATATGACGCTATTGGTGAGCTTTGCCCCCCTCCCTCCCCAATTGTAGTAATTCAAGTCTCCTTGTGCTATAAATTTCTTCTTCCCCCACACCCCCGACTCGATTCATTGGCTCAAATGGTTCAAATGGCTCTGAGCACTATGGGACTTAACTTCTAAGGTCATCAGTCCCCTAGAACTTAGAACTACTTAAACCTAAGTAACCTAAGGTCATCACACACATCCATGCCCGAGGCAGGATTCGAACCTGAGACCGTAGCTGTCGCGCGGTTCAAGACTGTAGCACCTAGAAACGCTCGGCCGCCCTGGCCGGCCTCGATTCATTATCTCTTCATTAGTTACCTGATCTATCCGTCTAATGATTAACACTCTTCTAAAGCACCACATTCTCTTCTTTTCTTGTTCCTACTATTTCACTTATGGAAGAGGCTACATACAAATACTTCCAGAAAAGACTTCCTAACATTTGCATCAATTTTTAATCCCAACAAATTTCTCTTTTTCAGAAATGCTTCTTTCGCTATGCTGAGTCTGCATTTTGCATCTTCTCTAATTGGGACATCGCCAGTCATTTTGCTCCCCATATAACAAAACTCGTCTAATATTTCCAATGTCTCATTGCCCAATAAAATTTCATCTCCACATGATCTGATTCAGCTACATTCCATTACCCTCACTTTTACTTTGGTTGATTTTCATGTTATAACCTCATTTTAAGACTGTTTCCATCCTTTTTAACTGACATCCGTAGTGCTTTGCTATCTTTGACACAATTATGGAACGTTAAAGTCTAAGCCTCCTTCCTAGGAAAGTACAATGCTAATTTTCACTAACACTACCGAAGACCATTAAATTATATTACAAGCGTTTCCACGAAGACGTTCGTGGCACGACCCGTGTGAAGTTTTGCTGCTCGTCAGAGACTGTTAAAAATACTATTTCACGGGCTGGCGACGAATGAAATTTATGGTAGGTTTCTGAGCAACTACGAAATTCCGTGTTTGTCACCTTATCGAGCTATTAAATGGTGGGAACGAGAGTCGTAGTGTCGAAGCTCGTGTTGGGGTTCGTCCTAAAGGCACCTGTGGCCGAACGCATATTGGGTCAGTGTCTACCATGCTTTACTGATTCATAAGTCGTGCGCGCATAATGGGCTCCGCTCCCCAGCTCCCGCATATCGTTATAATAGTCCTGAGGGACCCTGTACGCAGGTGCCTCACATGTGGAAACCTTACTGCGCTCCTTCTTAAAACATAAAACTGTCACTCTGAGCTTGTGTTACGCAGATCGACACGCGATTTGGACTTTTGGGGTATAAGACACAAATTTCTGAGCTAAAACATTAAAAATCAGTATTATCAAGTGGCCTACCCATCAACTTAAACCGACAGCCACTGATGAAGACAAGAAGAAGCATAGAAAACGCAAAACTCATTCGCAAAGTGGATTCTTTACCCTGATAGATGTAGAAAAGGTAACCATAATTCTAAAATTAACACGAAGGATGTTTATTTTGTTGTTGTACTAGGCGGTGAGAATGGAAATCAGTAGTCCGACACCTAGAACGTAGAGACAGCACATACTGGAATGAAGCTCACTGACGAAAATGTTGAAGCATGTTATGGCACCACATAGAATCTTAGCCTCCTGAAGATATGAACACACCTGTTTTTCGGTTTTACCAGCTGCATAGCTACTTAGAGCAAGTGGTCACATAATAATCCCCTGCACCCACGCTACAACAAACTAACACGCTTTATGAATGTTACAATGACTTCCTCGCGCAATACCCGATGATGATTACTCAGGCAGTGACGATCACGTCGTGGAGTACATAAAATCGCTTCTTTCCAAAATCGATAAACTGCCGTCAGCTATGTTTACTGTTTTCATTGATGGTTCAAATGGCTCTGAGCACTATGGGACTTAACATGTGCGGTCATCAGTCCCCTAGAACTTAGAACTACTTAAACCTAGCTAACCTAAGGACATCACACACATCCAGCCCAAGGCAGGATTCGAACCTGCGACCGTAGCAATCGCGCGGTTCCGCACTGAAGCGCCTAGAACCGTTCGGCCACAGCGGTCGGCTTTTCGTTGTTGGGACCTTCAGTCTGAAGACTGGTCGACTGCAGTTCTGTGCAAGTTTATTCACATCTGCGTAATTACTACACTCTAAATCCATTTGAAGGTGCTTGCTATCTTCAAGCTTTGCTCTTCCCCCTGTTACCAAATTGCCTTTCCCTTGATGCCTCAGTATCTACATCTACATCCACATGGCTACTCAGCAAATCACACTTAAGTGCCTGGCACAAGGTTCATCGAACCTCATTCACACTAATTCTCTGTTATTCCACTCTCAAAAAACGCGGAAAAAAACGAACTCCTATATCTTTCCGTGTGAGCTCTGATTTTTCTTATTTTATTACGATGATCGCTTCTCCTTATGAAGATCGGCGCCAACAAAATATTTTCGCATTCGTCGGAGAAAGATGGAGATTGAATTTTCGTGAGAAGATCCCGCCGCAACAAGAAACGCCTTTGTTTTAATTATGTCTATCCCAAATCCTATATCATATCTGTGACGCTCTCTCCCCTATTTCTCGATAATACAAAACGTGCTGCCCTTATTTGAACTTTCTCGATGTACTCCGCTGCTCCTATCTAGTAAGGATCCTATACCAAGCAGCACTACTCCAAAAGAGGACGCACAAGCGTGGTGTAGGCAGTCTCTTTAGGCATCTGTTGCATGTTCTACGTGTTCCGCCAATAAAACGCAGTCTTTGGTTCGCCATCCCCACGACATTTTCTATGTACTTTTTTCCAAGTTAAGACGTTCGTAATTGTAATTCCTAGGTATTCGGTTGAATTTACGGCCTTCAGACTGATTTATCGTGCAACTGAAGATTAACGGATTCCTTTTAGCACTCATTTGGTTGACCTCACACTTTTCATTATTTAGGGTAAATTGCCAATTTTCACACCATACTGATATCTTATCTAAATCGTTTTGAACAACCTAAGATGGCTGTTCAGACTGTCTCCTAAATCGTTTACGTAGATGACGAACAACAGCCGGATTGTAACACTGACTTGGGGAACGCCAGAAATCACTCCTGTTTTACTCGATGATTTTCTGTATATAATCACACTAAATCTACCTTTACTCAGGTTACTATGCCGGTCAGCGTTCTTTGGCAGCAACAACCTTCCATTCTCTTCTTTACTGTACTGTTTTTCACTTCCGTACAAAGCTACTCTCCATACAAATACTTTCAGGCATGACGTCATCACATTCAAACTTATGTTAGAAGTTAACGCATTTCCCTTTTTCAGAAAAGCCTTTCTTTCTATCGTCGATCTGATCACATTTATTACACTACAGTTTGTGAAAATTGTAGCAGACTGAATAATCGCCAGAAATGAATAGAATTCACTGCACATATGGCATAGTGGTACAAAGAACCGATGAAATGTGGAGGGAAATAAAAAGCAAGATATATGTAAAAAATTAGTAAATGCTGAGGCGGCTACACACTATAATATGAATCTCTATTATGTCAAGAGTTGAATGAAAGATACTCTAAATGCGTCACTGAGGAATGGCATTCCAGATGGCTTCTATCTCAGGCCCAATTTTCTGTTGTATTCGGCTTCTCAAGGATCACCACGACTGAATCCCCGATTGATGAGTCTCCAAATAAATGTACTTGTATGATCGCCTGATAACAGCAGGAATAGCTTATCCTGAAACAGACTAGTAGGTTACCAGTGCAGTGAGATAAAGATCTTATGCCAAGGACAATGATAAGGATTTCCGGTGTCACGTTACACACTTGGGCGTCTTACTATCGAAGTCGTCGCCACTCTCTTCGCCCATTGAACAACACGCTATTAATCAAGATCACAAAGGGGAAACCCCTTCCGTCCTCCCCCTCTTCCCCATCCTGCTGGACCAATGAGATTCAAGCACCCCCTCCCGATAGTCATATTTCATAACTGGGGCACTTCAGTGAGTGGGGTTCACTCTTGACCTGTACCTCATACGGAAAGGATCAGACTGTGTTTACTTGTTAATAACAAATTATTGTAAATATGTTAAGTTACATTCTCTTTGTCTATTTGTTAATAAGAAATTAAATTTAATATTTCGTGATTTTTGTCATTCGAGGCACTAGGAGCCCCTTCCTAGGCGGATATATAAGTACCCTCATTCTTCACCAGGTTTATGTATTTTTTACCCATATTTACATATTTTGCACATTTTTCATAATTTTAAGTATCTTTCCTCTTTTTTCGTATTTTTCCAAAATTTTATGCATTTACATGAGATCATGAGATCAACCCCAACTGCTCTCGAAGTCATATCAACATAGGATCATGCCGATGTCTTAATGCTCCCAGCCAAACACAACACAGCCAACATACGATCATGCCGATGCCTTGAGGCTCTCAGCCACACACATAATGCAGCATGTGTCCACATTGTTTATCATTGCTAAGCCACCACTTCATTATATGTGTGTGTGTGAGAGAGAGAGAGAGAGAGAGAGAGAGAGAGAGAGAGAGAGAGAGAGAGAATGTGATACAAATGACCAACTGGTAGAAATAATGGTGTAATGACATATTAATATATTAATGACGTTATAGAGAATTATATAAGCTCTGCAGTTATACCAATTTCCAGCTAAAGACACTATATGCGTAAGGTATACCCCTCTGTGATACATCAACCCTCGTTAAGCCACGGCTACATTTTTCAACATAATCTCTAATCAATGTGGCGGTTTTATGCCACCTTACAGGGAGGGCCTGCATGCCCGCAAGGTACCACTATACTGGTCCCAAGTCGGAGCCAATGTTTTGCTGCATCAGTAACCTTCCCAACATCCATGTACTGCTTCCTGTGGAATGCATCCTTCATTGGGCCAAATTCATGGAAGTCAGAACATGCAAGATGCGGTCTGTAAAGGTGACAAAGAACAGTCCAATGAAGTTTTACGAGTTCCTCTCTAGTGTGCAGACCAAGTGTGATGCCTTGCATTGTTTGGACATGGAAAAATTCGTTTCCATTTTAATAGCGACAAACATGCTGAAGTACTTTCTTCAATTTCCAGAGGATAGACAATACACTTCAGAGTTGATCATTGCATCACGATGGCAGGACATCAAACACAAAAACACCTTCAGAGTCCCTAAAGACCAACAACATGACTTTTCCAGCTGTGCGTGTGGCTTTGAACTTTTTCTTTGGAAGACAGTTGGTGTAGTGCCGCCCCACGGATTGCCATTTTGTTTACAATTTGCAGCGATGAATCCAAGTTTCATTGCCTGTGACGATGGTCAACAAAAATTAACACCATCAGCCTCATAACACGCAAGCAGCTCCACACAGATGGTCCTTCATTGCTCTTTCCGGTCTTCTCTCAGACAGCGACGATCACCGTGGGCATACCTTTCAGTCCCCAGCCAGGTGGACGAATGTATCAGCACTTCCAAAAGAGATGTCCAGTTGTGTAGCAAGTCGTTCGATTTTGATCCGTCGATCACCTCGAACAGGGGTGTCTGCACGCTCCCACACTGAAGGAGTCACAGCTGACTGTCACGTGGGAGATCACCTCGTTGTGACGACACACGCCTTGCCCAATGACTCGCCGTGGTTTTGCTCACTGCCAGGTCTCAGTAGACATTCTGCAAGAGCCTACGTGTATTGTAATGCTCTGGTTTCCTGCCAAAAGAAACTCAATAAAAGCTCTCCGCTTGGAACGCACCTCGGTTACGGAAGCCATTTTGAGGGCTACGTATTGCTCTGCCAAAAATAACTTCGTGACACTACAGGTGCTGAAGCAGGAATATTCCACAGTGACCCACAACAGATTCACAATTTTTTCAACCGTACTGGCCGAGAGAAAAGTGTCGCATTACTTATTAAAAAAACCCTCGTATACATGGAAGAGACAAGTCCCTGCAACACAAATGCTATTGAGTAATGGCCACACTGGAGCAAAAAGAAACTATTTCTACATACAAAGTCAACAACTCACAGAGGTCACGAAACCTCACAATAAAATGTGATCTCTGAGAGCTGCAGGTTTCGTGCACCACCTGTCAATAAGTCGACTCTCCAACGAAATACACGTAAAAACAATTAATCTGCCATAAACAACACATGTGCAATGACTGCTGGAAAAACAGTCTGCTTGTACCTGATGACAGTAAGACCGACGCCATTTCTTCTCGATTTCTGAAACTACCTCGAGTGAATGCTGCCTGCGCCACTGCAAGGCCCTAGGTAGCTAAGACATGTTGTTGCAATAGTGCTCATAATGTGAATGAAAAGCTTAGGCCCAGGGAAGAAGCACCACAGCCTCAGCATGCGCCCATTGGTTGATGGTAATCTCTGGAGAATATCTTACACGAACTCTGATAGAGGGGTGGGGTGAAGAGCGGGGGTGTGGGGGTGGGGGAGGGTGTATCACTAGAGATAAAAGCCAACAAATTCAACAGCTCAAAACACATACAACTGCCTTCATCAGATAACTCACATCACCTTCTACGACGACTGACAGATAGAGGAGGCCGTGCACTTAGGGATGCTCTTGGGATCTCCGAACGCTGTACGACGGTGACCCTAAAAACTTTCAAAAATTATTTTCATTATACAGCTGTGAGTTGTTGGATTTACCCATACAGGCTTATTAACAAAAAATATCACCATCTTGTGTCAAACAAGATGCATTATTTAGTGACAAATTCACTCATATATGTACTCGATAGAATAAAATTGTCACTTATAAAGTGTTGGACGCTAAAATTTTACCACAAGTCCTCCCCTGTCCCCCGTGACACGCTTTGTATATCATCCACTCCTAGTGCTATCACCTGCCGTCTGTGAGCGGCAGTCACATTACTGAGACTACATTGACTAATTAACATAGGCAACACAACACCCAGAATGGACAAATAAAAGTCTCGGAAAATAATAAAATAAATATGTGTTAACTGCAGTACATAGGTGGGTGAAAGCACTTAAATGCAGAGTAAAAGACGAACATCCAACCTCTGGAGGTACTACGATGAACCAAACAAAATCGTAGAACGGTTACAACTGCTCATAGCATTGGCCACAACAGGGGCATAGCTCAAACGAATGATACCATTTCAGTCACTTCAGATCTTAGAGAAAGACGTATAATTGAGTAATTATGGAGAGAGATGTTAGTGGGCTGGGCACTGCCTGTGAAAGCAAAGACTGGGAAGAAGCTGCACAGATGTTTGAACAATTAATGCAGACGGAGAGGAATTCGTGTCCTGACAACCTTCAAACTGACCGTGAGGTTGTATTTTACAACACACATTTCAAGTTGGTAATGGAACCATATACAGGGTGAAGCGAAATTGGCGCACTCGGGCTCCGCAGCGCGACTCCTCACATGCCAGCGATTTAAAAAGTGTCACAAAATTTCATCTGGCGAGTACACCCGGCAGAAAGAGGACGTTAAAGAGTGGCAACACTGTAACTACATGTATGGTAACTACCTCTGTCAGCACACATTCGTTATGCTGTGCACTTGGTGCACTAGACAGAGTTTTGGGTAAGCATGCAGGAGGTCGACGGTTCAATCCAGGGTTGCGGAATATGTTTTTTATTTGGTAAATGTAGTCCAGGTGGTACGGTACCAGGCATCTGAATCGTCAACAGCGATGGCAGCGGGTCCTCTAGAAAACATTCCCACTTACATACTACAATCGTAGAAATGGAAGATTAGTAAGCCTTGAAAGAAGTCCTTTCCACTTCGCCGGCCGTTGTGACCGAGTGGTTCTAGGCGCTTCAGTCTGGAAACGCGCGACCGCTACGGTCGCAGGTTCGAATCCTGCCTCGGGCATGGATGTGTGTGATGTCCTTAGGTTAGTTAGGTTTAAGTAGTTCTAAGTTCCAGGGGACTGATGACCCAGATGTTAAGTCCCATAGTGCTCAGAGCCATTTGAACCATTTGAACGTTTCCACTTCGTGGACGTGAATTTATTCGCACCATTACATCTAATGGATGAGAAACCTGTTTTCTTTGTACCCTCCTCCAGTGGTCCCATAGATTAGTGCCATCTATTATTCTTGCCTCGTTCCGGTCCATTACATTTCGTTAGGGCCTTACGTCACCAGTAGGACTAGCAACGTGCTTTCCGAATAATGTTCAAACTCGATTACAATTTGTATGTATCACCACGGTCCCACTTATTATGCATTTCGACATTGAGTCTGGTAACCGCATGCTGTTTAGTACATATCTCAATGCATTATTATTATTATTATTATTATTATTATTATTACTATTATTATTCAATCGATGGGATTGTGGAAACATTACGTCTATTCCGTTAGGGAAACAGTGTATTTCTAAACTGAATATTTCACAATTAGTGGTGTCAGGATGAATCATACAGAACAATATCTGACAGAGGGGTAAGACTCCAATGTACATGCATACATGTTTCGAATTTTCTCATTGTAAACCTCTAAACCAGTGTGGCAGAAGCATGGCATTCGGAAATGATGATAATAAGGATATGCTTCTGGTCCTTGGTGCATCTGATAACGGGGTTGGCGTTGCCACTTCTGAATATGCTGCTGATGTCTTCGTTGGCTCCATCCAGATAAAAACGTGTCTCGTCATCTGGAGCTGCACCTCCGGGAGTCAGGGTCTCTCCTTCCACCGTCATATGACAGAGGTCGTCCAAAGGCTCGCCATACTCCAACTATTGAGGAAGCTATCCTGGAGGTCATACACCAAGAACCTCAGCAAAGTACATGTAGTGAAGCAAGGCAGCTGCGAGTCTCCCAACAAAATGTTGTTAACGTGCTGCACAAGCATGAGCTGCACCCCTATCATTATGCTTTCAAGCAACACCTGCATCTTTCAGATCACCATCAGCAGATGCGATTGTGTGAGTTAACCCGCACGTCACCCACGACAGTGGATATCAAGTTCGCTCTGCTATCAATTTATGGGCCAGAACATTGGGCGACAGATGTTTGGGCCCATATATGTTTCCTGACCGGTTGACTACACGAAGGTATCATGCATTCCTCTCTAACTATCTGCCTGACGTTCCACTATGTGTTTAGCAGAGGATATGGTTCCAACATGGTGGTGCACCTCCACACTCTGGAATTAATGTGCGACAGTATTTGGACAGAAAATTTCCAGGAAAATGGCTCAGATGAGGAGGTCCAGTTGTGTGAGGACCGCTTTCATCTGACCTGAAGCCCCTGGATTTCTTCCTGTGGGGACACCTGAAGGAGCACGTGTACTCTACTATGCCGATGAATGTGGAAGAATTGGTAGTGCGTGTTTATGCTGCTCTTGTTACTGTGGACACAGCTTTGCTGCGAAGGGTCCGACGGGTTGTGCAATGTTCAGCGTGTTAAGGAGGTCGCTTTGAGCATCTGTTATTCTGAGGACAACGTATTCTGTTGTGAAGGTCATGCGTTCATTAATATGGACACTATTATTGTCACTGGTTGGTAATGTGTCACATATGAGCATTCATATTACATGTAGTATAAGTAACAAGTAGATGTTGCGTTCTTGTACTGTGCTATAATCTTTAGCATCTCGAAACTGGTTTTGTTTTTTTAGTTGTTCTGTCCTATGAGAGGTACATCCTCATATTAGTATTTTCATATACCTTAGTATATGTTTTATAAATAAACAAAAATGTAAGAATTACATGTGATTTTTTTACTTCTCTGTGTAATCCCTTGTCTGCCACGGTCATCTTATAGTCATCACGATGGCTGAGTGGGTGAAACACCCTCGTCACGGGAACATAGTAGTAATCGAGTGGTCCAGCAGCACTATCAAAGACGAGAAGGAGAAGAAGAAGAACGGAACGCTCATTTCCAATCATGTACGAGTGATAATTGTTGGCCCATCTGTTTGCGGCAAGATGAATGTTGTTACGTCACTGCTATAACGTCCATATTGGAACTGCTTCGAGCATATGTCTATATTTTCAAAAATATTATTTCAACCAAAATAACAGGAGGTATGGCATGGTATCAGTGATGTAACATATACTACATACAGCGAAAACAACAATATTCTGCTACCTGAAAGAGTAAAGATGAACAGTGTGTGAACATTTGACGATGTTGCATTAGAAAATCAGGATCAACAACTAAAATATTTCTGTTTTAACTGTCATACAAGAGTTGATGTCTTTTATTTGAGTCGGACACCGTCTAGGATTACCTTATTATCGCTTTCACACTAGACAACATCAATTTAAAACACATTTATCAAATGCATGTAGTAACTGACATGGTATTCAATCAACTTTTTCCTCCAAATGCGAAAATATTTTGTTGACGTGATATACATAGGGAGGAAAGATCATCATAATAAAATAAGGGAAATCAGAGCTCACACGGAAAGATGCAGGTATTCGTTTTCCCCGCACGCTGCTCGAGAGTGGAGTAACAGAGAATTATTGTGAAGGTGGTTCGATGAACCCTCGCTGTCAGGCACTCAAGTGTGATTTGCAGGGTAGCCATGCAGACGCAGATGTAGATGCACCTGAATGTTTTTGAGCCAGTAAATGGAGGGTCCAGCTCTATCCTTCTTCCACATGATATTTTCGACAAAGAGGCATGTATTATTGTACACAATACTGATTAGGGTGATGAATTGCTTTGCACAGTCTCTTCTGGCTTGCAAAAGAAATTACAAGGAACACGCTTATAGTATGGGAGTATACAAAACGTCTCATGTTTGGGAGCATTTTAACTTCAGTGGCCAATATTTGAAAGGTAGACTTGGCTTATTCAGCTGACCCAGATAGACATGCATGTTAAAGCACCACTTCTGGGAAGAGGAAGTGCGCTGGCCGAGGACAGAATAAGAAGACAGAATAATGTCCCAAGTCTATACTGGTTGAATTGCTAAGTACAACTTTCTGCATCCTTTTGGTTAGATATGACACTGTCCATGGTTGGTTCTACCATCGATCTCATGAAACTTCCATTTATCTAGGAGAATATTGTGATTCACACAGTCAAATATCTTAGATAGGTCGCAGAAAATACCAACTGGCGCTGTTTTATTATTTAATGCTCGTAAAATTAGAATGGTCCATGGATTCATGAGGTTTTCTCCATATCCGTACACGTCCATCTGCTCGATACAATCTCAAACTGGACTCGTCTTCAAAAATGGATAAAATGGCTCTGAGCACTATGGGACTTAACATATGTGGTCATCAGTCCCCTAGAACTTAGAACTACTTAAACCTAACTAACCTGAGGACATCACACACATCCATGCCCGAGGCAGGATTCGAACCTGCGACCGTAGCAGTCGCGCGGTTCCTGACTGAGCGCCTAGAACCGCTCGACCACCGCGGCCGGCGAACTCGTCTGACCAGGCAACATGTTTCCAGTCATCAACAGTAAAATGTCATTGTTGACGGGCCCAAACCAGCCGTAAGGCTTTGTGTCTTGCCGTCATCAAGGATACACGAGTGGGCCTTTGGCTCCGAAAGCCCGTATCGATGATTCGTTAAATGTTTCGCCGTATTCTGCCTGTATACATATCTCTGTATTTGAATACGCACGCCTATACCAGTGTCTTTAGCGCTTCAGTGCATTTAAGAAATGCAGGACCTCCACAAAGCGCACATTTGTGTGTGTAGCTGCTACTCCTGTTTCATCCAGGTGACCCCAAATGTAATTACTGTCCTTATCCCGGCTCCACCTACTACAAGAACCTGGTCCTGTCTGCCAAAATGTTGTACGAATTTCCTACGTCCGCTATCATCTGACTAAGACTGGCACTTGGCTTTACAATACTTGTGACCTGGTACCATGTTCCTAATTTGTCCTGTACCATCTGGTCTACATCCTTCGTAAGAGTTTTCTTCCTATTCTCTTTTGTTACCGACCTACACTGAGTTTCTTTGCCAGAAGTCTACTGCATCCTATCTACTATGACCTTCAGCTGGATGAGGCTCTTCCCATCCTACTTCAGATAAATAAATTTATTCGACACTGTTAGCTCATATGTAGATTATACAGAAGAGCTGTTTCCCTTCCATCCATTGCTTGTTACCTTTGCCCAGTTTCCACCATCTTTTTCCTCTTTCAACCTATCTACCTAAACTTTCGCGTTGCTAATTCAGCCTGAACGAGACAAATATTTGCTTCCTGCTCAGCAATTATCTTATCTTTCCCGCACAGCCTACAATCCCATGGGAGGGCTTCACCGAGTTTCCCATTCAGTTCCCCACAGTTTACACATACCACTCTCTCTTTGACTGTCCCATGGAAAAATCCACTTTCATCACTTACTGCAACACAGAAATGAACTTAACCATTTCTTTGTCCAAGAGAAACATTTTACTTCCGAGGAGTTCTAAGACAGACATTGTTTTGAATGTGGCATACCTTTGTGACTCCTTTGAAAAAACTAGATTCACTGAATGTATCCCTTCATGGTAATGGTCATGAGACTAACATTCTGCAACTGTCAGACAATATTGTGGAAGAAGAAGTTGGATGATAAAGGTATATATTTCCGTTTCGCTGCTCATCCCACGACTTTAGAAAACATCGCCTTTTAGATGAGTGAAGAACTGAAATCTGTGTTTGTGAATCATTTGACTGAACTGAGTAAATACTTTCTGAAGTACTTTCCAGAATAAATACATCAACACAGCCGGATCACAGATGCTTTGTAAAGAATTTCCATCTACATTTACCACTGAAGAACAAGAGCAACTTATTGATATTTCTTCACACTCCACAGTTTATTAAGTCACTGCCTGAGCTTTGGTGCCTGGTGAAGGAGGAATATCCGTAAATAGGTAACAAGGCCCTACGAGTTTTGATACGTTTCGAAACAATCTACTCTCACTGGAGTAGATTGTTTCGAAAGGTATCAAAATTTTTTTGGTGCTGGCAGTCATCAACACGAAATACAGATCGCGAATAAATGTGAGGAAAGAAATGCGAATCGCAATTTCAACTCGTTGTTGTTGTCTTCAGTCCTGAGACTGGTTTGATGCAGCTCTCTATGCTACTCTATCCTGTGCAAGCTTCTTCATCTCCCAGTACCTACTGCAACCTGCATCCTTCTGAATCTGCTTAGTGTATTCATCTCTTGGTCTCCCTCTACGATTTTTACCCTCCACGCTGCCCTCCAATGCTAAATTTGTGATCCCTTGATGCCTCAAAACATGTCCTACCAACCGATCCCTTCTTCTAGTCAAGTTGTGCCACAAACTTTTCTTCTCCCCAATCCTATTCAATACCTCCTCATTAGTTACGTGATCTATCCACCTTATCTTCAGCATTCTTCTGTAGCACCACATTTCGAAAGCTTCTATTCTCTTCTTGTCCAAACTAGTTATCGTCCATGTTTCACTTCCATACATGGCTACACTCCAAACAAATACTTTCAGAAACGACTTCCTGATACATAAATCTGTATTCGATGTTAACAAATTTCGCTTCTTCAGAAATGTTTTCCTTGGCATTGCCAGTCTACATTTTATATCCTCTCCACATCGACCATCATCAGTTATTTTACTTCCTAAATAGCAAAACTCCTTCACTACTTTAAATCTCTCATTTCCTAATCTAATTCCCTCAGCATCAGCCGATTTAATTTGACTACATTCCATTATCCTCGTTTTGCTTTTGTTGATGTTCATCTTATATCCTCCTTTCAAGACACTGTACATTTGGATTCCGTAGAAATGTTGGAACACGTGAGGCAATACTGACCTTACGACTTACTTTAGAAGAAAGATTAAGAAAAGGCAAACCTACGTTTCTAGCATTTGTAGACTTAGAGAAAGCTTTTGACAATGTTGACTGGAATACTCTCTTTCAAATTCTAAAGGTGGGAGGGTAAAATACAGGGAGCGAAAGGCTATTTACAATTTGTACAGAAACCAGATGGCAGTCATAAGAGTCGAGGGGCATGAAAGGGAAGCAGTGGTTGGGAAAGGAGTGAGACAGGGTTGTAGCCTCTCCCCGATGTTATTCAATCTGTATATTGAGCAAGCAGTAAAGGAAACAAAAGAAAAATTCGGAGTAGGTATTAAAATTCATGGAGAAGAAGTAAAAACTTTGAGGTTCGCCGATGACATTGTAATTCTGTCAGAGACGGCAAAGGACTTGGAAGAGCAGTTGAACGGTCAACTGCTCTTCCAAGTCCTTTGCCGTCTCTGACAGAATTACAATGTCATCGGCGAACCTCAAAGTTTTTACTTCTTCTCCATGAATTTTAATACCTACTCCAAATTTTGAACGGTCAACTGCTCTTCCAAGTCCTTTGCCGTCTCTGACAGAATTACAATGTCATCGGCGAACCTCAAAGTTTTTACTTCTTCTCCATGAATTTTAATACCTACTCCGAATTTTTCTTTTGTTTCCTTTACTGCTTGCTCAATATACAGATTGAATAACATCGGGGAGAGGCTACAACCCTGTCTCACTCCTTTCCCAACCACTGCTTCCCTTTCATGCCCCTCGACTCTTATGACTGCCATCTGGTTTCTGTACAAATTGTAAATAGCCTTTCGCTCCCTGTATTTTACCCTCCCACCTTCAGAATTTGAAAGAGAGTATTCCAGTCAACATTGTCAAAAGCTTTCTCTAAGTCTACAAATGCTAGAAACGTAGGTTTGCCTTTTCTTAATCTTTCTTCTAAAGTAAGTCGTAAGGTCAGTATTGCCTCACGTGTTCCAACATTTCTACGGAATCCAAACTGATCCTCCCCGAGGTCCGCATCTACCAGTTTTTACATTCGTCTGTAAAGAATTCGCGTTATTATTTTCCAGCTGTGACTTATTAAACTGACAGTTCGATAATTTTCACATCTGTCAACACCTGCTTTCTTTGAGATTGGAATTATTATATTCTTCTTGAAGTCTGAGAGTATTTCGCCTGTCTCATACATCTTGCACGCCAGCTGGTAGAGTTTTGTCATGACTGGCTCTCCCAAGGCTATCAGTAGTTCTAATGGAATGTTGTCTACTCAGGGGGCCTTGTTTCGACTCAGGTCTTTCAGTGCTCTGTCAAACTATTCACGCAGTATCTTATCTCCCACTTCGTCTTCATCTACATCCTCTTCCATTTCCATAATATTGTCCTCAAGTACATCTCCCTTGTATAAACCTTCTATATACTCCTTCCACCTTTCTGCCTTCCCTTATTTGCTTATCACTGGGTTGCCATCTGAGCTCTTGATATTCATACACGTGGTTCTCTTCTCTCCAAAGGTCTCTTTAATTTTCCTGTAGGCAGTATCTATCTTACCCCTAGTGAGATAAGCTTCTACATCCTTACATTTGTCCTCTAGACATCCCTGCTTAGCCATTTTGCACTTCCTGTCGATCTCATTTTTGAGACGTTTGTATTCCTTTTTGCCTGCTTCATTTACTGTATTTTTATATTTTCTCCTTTCATCAATTAAATTCAATATTTTTTCTGTTACCCAAGGATTTCTAGCAGCCCTCGTCTTTTTACCTACTTTATCCTCTGCTGCCTTCACTACTTCATCCCTCAGAGCTACCCATTCTTCTTCTACTGTGTTTCTTTCCCCCATTCCTGTCAATTGTTCCCTTATGCTCTCCTTGAAACTCTGTACAACCTCTGGTTCTTTCAGCTTATCCAGATCCCATGTCCTTAAATTCCCACGTTTTTTTCAGTTTCTTCAGTTTTAATCTACAGGTCATAACGAATAGATTGTGGTCAGAGTCCACATCTGCCCCTGGAAATGTCCTACAATTTAAGACCTGATTCCTAAATCTCTGTCTTACCATTATATAATCTATCTGATACCTTTTAGTATCTCCAGGATTCTTCCATGTATACAGTCTTCTTTTATGATTCTTGAACCAAGTGTTAGCTATTTCAACTCATCTGCGGCGATTTAAAGAACTGATGATGATGATGATGACGACGACGAAGCAAGCTCACCCTTTCCATTGATTTCGTTGAAGACTAAGATGTAATAACACCAAATGTTGATTGAAATGTGTTAAATCAACAGTTAATAAAGGGATAACTACTCTTATTCATTTTTACGAAACTCATATTTATTTACCCCACATTCCGAGACAGATATCGAGTGCAAAAGGAGCATCAGGTGTTGAGGTAGGGAGCTGTGGACCCGAGAATCTTGAAATGGGAGGGGAGATTTGACTTAAGCCTTCTTGCTACCCTAAAGAGAGAAGGAGAGGAGAGAGACCTTGTCTTAGATGCTTATCTGGGCTAGAAGCCACACAGAGGACGAGTAACATCGATTTTGCCGCCATATTTGTCACGCAATTGCCCAAGATGTGAAGGCAACGCATCTGGTTACATCCTGACTTGCCGGCCGCGGTGGTCTCGCGGTTCTAGGCGTGCAGTCCGGAACCGTGCGACTGCTACGGTCGCAGGTTCGAATCCTGCCGCGGGCATGGATGTGTGTGATGTCCTTAGGTTAGTTAGGTTTAAGTAGTTCTAAGTTGTAGGGGACTGATGACCACAGCTGTTGAATCCCATAGTGCTCAGAGCCATTTTGAACATCCTGACTTGGAAAGTACCTCACGCAAATGCCCGACCGGAAGCGTAGGTGTGACTTCGAGATAAGATCGTTATGTGGCGCAGAACCCACACTGATATACTACTACCATTACTGAACTCCCGCCACAAGACATTATAGCAGAGCGCACTGGTTGCTAGGAGTAGAACTGGTACCAGGAGGTCTTGTGACCCTCCACCACAGACGCCGAGTCACGGCAGTGAAGTGGTGTGTATGTGCCAGTCGGTTGTATGTAGCCGGTGCAGAAAAATGACTCGACGTTACAGATAGGCAGGAAGGAGTTCTTGTGTTCGGTCACACCCGCAACCAAAACATTAGTGACGTTGCCCGGCTTGTCGTACTGTCCGGTGTCGGTACGACGAATTGTGTACCACCAGTAGCTGTGCAAAATGGCGTGAGAACTGAAAGATCCTGACAAGGACTGGAGACAGATGTCACGCCTTGTCAAAGACAATCGGTTTCAATCCGAGAGAAATTACTACTGTTAGTCGAACCAAGTCATCTCGACCACCTTCCGTGCAAAGATTGCCAGGGGAATTGTGTGCAATGGACATTTGAAGTGTGGTAGCACACTACGAGCCACTGCTCACAGCGGCACGTGTTTAGTGGGCCAAACAACGCAGAAAGCTTACGGGAGGTCCGAGGAGTCGCCAGTTTTGCCTCTTTTCGAGTGCTGCGATATTCGGCGCAGTAAGGCTTTTAACACCAGTCTTTGGAATGTGTAGGTCACAGGTGATTCTGTAATGCTTTACGGGTGGGTTTCGCACCTTTACATGGGTCCAATCGTTCAGGTTGCAGTGAACAGGAGCCAAGAAGTTTATTTCAGCATGCTCGGTGACGAAACGTTGCCCTTCCTTCTAAATCTTCACGTGGACATTTTGGTATTCCACGCAAACGTTCCTAATTTGAGTAACACTCGGGAAATCTATCGCACCTCGACTGGCTCGCTAAATCTCTCGAGGTTAATTCCACAGAAAAAAGATCCAATCATCAATGAGTGGCTTCGGTTGCATATGGTGTACCTGTAGAAACTTGTGAACGCTTTCCCTAGCCGAACTATGGCCGTTATCGAGACTAGAGGCAGAGCTTACATTCACCTTTTCATGCCTGTATTCTTGTTGTGCATAACTCTTTCGTCTTCTAATTTATTGAGTTTAGAGTTAAAGTCTATGCCAAGGACCTTGCCGCAGAGGTAACACCGGTTCCTGCTGTCGGGCTTGGCTAACACTTAGATGGGTGACCGTCTGGTCTGCGAGCGCTGTTGGCTAGCGGGCTTCACTCAGCCCTCGCGAGACAAATTGAGAAGCTACTCGACTGAGAAGTAGCGGCTCCGGGAGAGTGGTGTGCTCACCATAAGCCCCTCAGTATCCGTCTGAGGATGACACGGCGGTCAGTCAGTACCGTTAGGGTCTTTCGAAACCTATTCGGACGCAATCTAGTATTTCAAATGGCTCTCAGCACTATGGGACTTAACATCTTAGGTCATCAGTCCCCTAGAACTTAGAACTACGTAAACCTAACTAACCTAAGGACACCACACACATCCATGCCCGAGGCAGGATTCGAACCTGCGACCGTAGCAGTCGCGCGGCTCCGGACTGAGCGCCTAGAACCGCGAGACCACCGCGGCCGGCACAATCTAGTATTAGTAGAGCTTAAATATATATGTGTACAAGGTGAATCACCTAAAACTTGCACCGCAAATATTGCGGAAATGGTAAGTGCTATTGATCTGTCGTATTTCAAAGAATGGATTGGTAATCAGGGGCTCATTTTGTTAGCCAATCAACAGATTGTAATAATAATTAAAGTATTTTTTATGCACACACACACTTTTTAAGTGAAACAACGCCTACTGACACTAACAAATTAAGAGCAGGGTAAATTAGAAAGTCAGTGGTTGTGTTTTCTAGTGCGAGTTGTTTACGAGAAATCGTATTTTGTAAAGTTTACACAGCAACACTTGCACAATGCTTGTGGTAGCACACACTAACGAACAACGCAACTGCATATACTAGTTATGTGGATTCTGACCAGTAACGAGACAAGTGACCATTGCAGGTTGTGTTCAAAATGACCACGGGCAGCGGCAATACGCGGTTCCACTCTGGCGTGGAACGACTGCTGCACACGTGCTAGCATTTCAGCAGAGATGTCCGAGCAGGCAGCAGTAATACGTCTTTGCATGTCCTCGGGTGTAGTTGGTATATTCTTGTACACAGCGTCTTTCAGCGTTCCCCACAGAAAACGTCCGGAAATTAGGCTGGCTAAGGTACAGATCCCCTGCGTCCAATCCAACGATTCGGAAACAACTCGTGTAGACATGCTGTACTACTTCGTGAACTATGGGCTCGACAACTATCATGTTGGTACCACAGGATCCTCCCAGTGTGCAGAGGAACGTCTTCTAGCATCCGTGGAAGATGGTCTGTTAGGAGGTTGCGATACTTTTTCATGTTCAGTGTTCCGTCTATGAAAACGGGCCTATCAGCTGGATGTTCACTATCCCACGCCATACGTTTACACTCCGTGGACGATGATGTAACACGGGGACCGTCAACAGACTAATAGTATATGTTTCAGCGGTTTACCTGACAATTGTTGGTAAATGTGGCTTCATCACTAAACAAGATACATATGCAGTATCCTGTCTTAACGCCAATGTACAGAAGCTAATACGATTCGCATAATCGTTTCCATGCAGTTCTTGACGGAGAGAGATGTCATAGGGATGGAAAGTAAGCCGATGGGAAATGCGTAAGGCACTTGCCTGCCACATGTCACTTCCTCTATCTCTCGTAAACGACTCGCAAAAAAAAGTTCAAATGGCTCTAAGCACTATGTGACTTAACATCTGAGGCCATCAGTCCCCTAGACTACTTAAACCTAACTAACCTAAGGACATCACACACACATCCATGCCCGAGGCAGGATTCGAACCTGCGACCGTAGCAGCAGCGCAGTTCCGGACTGAAGCGCCTAGAACCGCTCGCCACAGCAGCCGGCAAACGACTCTCAATCGTTGGTTGATTATGTGTTGAGTCTGCTCTATAAGTATAGAGTGTGCAGCTTATGCACTGTTACCGTAAGTTATTCCTTCCGACTGTAACTTCACTGGTGTGATAGATTTGTCACTCGTGGTATTCTCATACATTTTTACTGTAGAGGACGTGTTTACCTATGTTCCTGTGTATTTTTTTTCCTTTTGTCGTCTCTATAGTAGGAAACGGCGCAAGGTATGCTTTCAGATCTTTGTTCGTAGCTGTTTTCTCCATAGTATTTGTGGTGTCGTCAGAAGTGTGAGGTCCCTGGTTACGGTTGGTACCTCACGACGGTATCACGCAGCCACGCCCTCCAGAGGTATCACACAGTGCCGCAGGGTGGAGTGCCACTCTGTGGGAAGCGCTAGTACTGTAGTAGTCAGAACTGTGTTCAAAAATGTGCATTGACACGTGACTGTCCTTCAGGACTATTCAGGTTCTCTGCGACATTAATACATACATATTGTCATTAGAGTGGACACGGAAACATTCTGTGTGTGTTTTATTAACAGCTCGGCCTCCTACTGAAGTAAATCTAGGCTTGCTACGACACACAGAAGTATTTTGTTATGTCCTGATACCTGTCGGAATGTATCTGAGTCAGATCTAAAGGCCATAAATTCAACAAAATACCTAGGAATCAACCAATACCCTCAGATCGCAGGTCCTTTGAATCGTCTGCTCTGCAAGGGCGTTCCTTTTGTTTGGTCCAGTGATCGCCAGATAGCTTTTCAGCACTTAAAGGATGCACCGTTAAGTGAATGCTGTTTCATACACTTCAACTCCACCAAACCTGTCGTTCTGACAGTGGTCGCCCCTTCATATTGCATCAGTATGGTGTTGTCACACTGGCTAACTGGTTGGTTCGTGTGGCACCTCAATGACAGTGGTGTAACTGCTTGAGTAATTCCTACTGGAGGGGCTGAGGAACCATTATACGAGTTTCGCTGCTTTCTGTACGAAGGATGAGGACACCCACCTGCACTGAGATGGCTCGACAATATGCAAAGTAGTGGTGTACCACTGGGTGGCTGATTCCACTATCGCTACCAGGCCACCTGCAGCGAACAAAGTCTAGAACAACACTCAAAATGTTCTCCACATATAGGACGAATGCCTTTGCATTGAAGAAATTGAAAAAGGCACAACACAGTTACAACCAAATGGAAGAAAGAGGGTATGGCCTGAGTACGTGGATCTGAAGCACTGCGAGTGACAGCATTGCCAAGCATTACATCACTGTAACTTCAACAACAGGAACACTTGAACTGACATTGTCTTGTTACTCACTTAGTTTTGTGGCCCACTGTTTACAGAATTGATGTTGCTGTTTTGAGCCAAATGAATTTATACCTAGCAGTTGCCACAGGCACTTGCGATTCAAATTGGGATGGACTGCTTTCACTGACAGAAGCAATTCCTGAAGGTTTTTCCGCTCCCTGTCGGTTAGGATCCTTTCCTGACCCCTGTTCTTACGCCATGTTACACGACCGCGAGTGGTAGACATTCCTTGCAGACATCCTGGACAGTTGGTGTTGATTCACCATCAAATCGGGCAATGCGCAAATTCAAACACAATTGCTGCGTTCGTTTTTGTAAAAAATCTCCACATCGAGCTATCTCGTGGCGCTGATTTAGTATAATCGATTGTCACTTCACACCAGTTCGCTGCAACGTCGTGTGTTTTACCAGTCCTACACCTTCTACAATGCTCCAAAGCGGCCATCGAGCTCTTTTAAGCAGGACACAAATATTTTTCCTAAATGAAGACCGTCACGTGCGGAGGTCACGAGGAGGCATCTATCGAGCTGTAGAGGTCAAACATAGAATGATAATCTTCTTGATAACCATAATCTCGTCTTACTTGCATTTTGCAGCAGGATTTCATATGTTTCACAATTTGTTGCTTTTTTTTTTCTTTCAGTGATTTTTATCGCTCCTGTTACCAATAAGGGCGTTCTAAAAAGTAATGCTTCATAATTTTATGTAACAACTCTCAAAGCTTTTTAAATAAAAAACGTTATTAACATTGGGCATCTTTTTTCTTCGCGTCTATATACACAACTGGCCATTAAAATTAATACACCGTGAAGATGACGTGCTACAGACGCGAAATTATACCGACAGGAAGAAGATGCTGTGATATGCAAATGATTAGCTTTTCAGGGCATTCACACAAGGTTGGCGCCGGTGGCAACACCTACAACGTGCTGACATGAGGAAAGTTTCCAACCGATTTCTCATACACAAACAGCATTTGACCGGCGTTGCCTGGTGAAACGTTGTTGTGATGCCTCGTCTAAGGAGGAGAAATGCGTACCATCACGTTTCCGATTTTGATGAAGGTCGGATTATAACCCATCGCGATTGCGATTTATCGTATCGCGATATTGCTGCTCGCGTTGGTCGAGATCCAATGACTGTTAGCAGAATATGGAATCGGTGGGTTCAGGAGGGTAATACGGAACGCCGTACTGGATCCCAAAGGCCTCGTATGACTAGCAGTCGAGATGACAGGCATCTTATCCGCATGGCTGTAACGGATCGTGCAGCCACGTCTCGATCCCTGAGTCAACAGATGGGGACGTTTGCAAGACAACAACCATCTGCACGAACAGTTCAAAATGGTTCAAATGGCTATGAGCACTATGGGACTTAACATCTGAGGTCATCAGTACACTAGAACTTAGAACTACTTAAACCAAAGGACATCACACACATCCATGTCCCAGGCAGGATTCGAACCTGCGACCGTAGCGGTCACGCGGTTCCAGACTGAAGCGCCTAGAACCGCACGATCACACCTTCTGGCACGAACAGTTCGACGTCGTCTGCAGCAGCATGGACTATCAGCTCGGAGACCATGGCTGCGGTTACGTTTGCCGCTCCATTACAGACAGGAGCGCCTGCGGTGGTGTACTCATCGACGAACCTGGGTGCACGAATGGCGAAACGTAATTTTTTTCGGATGAATACAGGTTCTGTTTACAGCATCATGATGGTCACATCCTCGTTTGGCGACATAGCAGTGAACGCACATTGGAAGCGTGTATTCGTCATCGCCTTACTGGCGTACCACCCGGCGTGATGGTATATGGTGCCATTGGTTACACGTCTCCGTCACCTCTTGTTCGCATTGACGGCACTTTGAACAGTGGACGTTACATTTCAGATGTGTTACGACCCGTGGCTCTACCCTTTATTCGATCCCTGCGAAGCCCTTCATTTCAGCGAGATAATGCACGACCGCATGTTGCAGGTCCTGTACGGACCTTTCTGGATACAGAAAATGTTCGACTGCTGCCCTGGCCAGCACATTCGCCAGATCTCTCACCAATTGAAAACGTCTGGTCAATGGTGGCCCAGCAACTGGCTCGTCACAATACGACATCACTACTCTTGATGAACTGTGGTATCGCGTTGAAGCTGCATGGGCAGCTGTATCTGTACATGCCATCCAAGCTCTGTTGTCTCAATGCCCAGGCGTATTAAAGCCGTTATTACGGCCTGAGGTGGTTATTCTGGGTACTGATTTCTCAGGATCTATGCACCCAAATTGCGTGAAAATGTAATAACATGCCAGTTCTAGTATAATATATTTGCCCCATGAATACCCGTTTATCATCTGCATTTCTTCTTGGTGTAGCAATTTTAACGGCCAGTAGTATAGCAAAGGGCAGAATACGAATAATCATCCATTAAAGTCAATGGTAATCCCAGGGCCACTGTGTGGCGCTCCCAGTAAGTTTAATGCTGCAGAAACGTATGCAGAGGTGAAATGTTGCTTAACTGGAGCGGTGGACTGTATGGAGACTAAAAGTCTTTGTTAGATGCAGGTGCTCAAGTATCTCTGTCATGGGAACAAGGCAGTTGACCTCTCTGTGATGTACAGGGTGATTCTCATTAACGTTTAAAAACCTCCGAAGCGACGTAGATGACAGTGAGACAAGTAATTTAATATAAGAAATATGGGGGCCACATATGTCGGGAAATAACCAAAAAGCGGATGTCAAATGTTGAACCTGTGACGTCGCCACATGACGTGCGTATCAGCACGTGCAACTATTGAGCGTATCACTTTATCGAACCATATCATCCCAACCCAAGTCAAGTCAAGTATTCACGTCGGCGTGACTCCGGACCTATGTGCCCAACTTTAGCACGTGGGGCTCAGGGCAAGCAGTATGTTTTTCATCGCATGAGACAATTATGTTTTCAATCTGTGGTAATATTCATCATTTTATTTAGGGGTCTCGCGGCCACTGCTGGTTTATTTCGAAAGTACATACAACAAAGATCTACCTGTTGCATCGCGAGTAAATGAGTATAAGCTACCAAATTTTGTCATTGTCAGTAAAAGACCTTTAAACAAAAGGAAAGAAACACAAATTAAGCACAGCGTTTGCAGCTTGTACGTTTACAACAGATCACATTTACAAAAGGTGTTCGAAATATCCACCGTTATGCAGCAATTTGTAGCACTGCTGTCTACCGGCGAGTGTAGCATCAGAAAGACCAACCCCTGCACGTTCGGCGAGGTACGTCATCTGGTGACGTCACATGTTCAACATTTGTCACCCACATTTGAGATATTTTCATACATCTGTGGACCCATGTGTATTATATTAAATTACTTGTCACAGCAGCATTTACATTGCTTCGGGTGTTTCTAAACGGTAGTGGGACTCGCCCTGTATGCTAAGTGGATTTGAGTGTAATCATTTATAGTCGCTAGGTTCCATGAAATTAACTGTTCAGGTATGAACAGAACAATTCCAGGAAAATATGGAAAATTTTTCCTATATTGCTGAACAGTACTGCATGATCCTAGGGCTATATTTCCCATCTTAAGCATCATGCTAAAATTAAACTTGGGAAAAACATGGTAGAACTCGGGGAGAAACAGCTCCATAGTTCCACATGGGAGAAGCTGTTGCCAGTGACGTATTGCTGCAAGGTTCATCTCTGATGAATCAGTTAAACAGTGTGCAAGATCAGTAAGAATCAGTTAGTGTGACAAATTACTGCAAGGTATAGGGAAATTGCTGTGGGTGACCGAGGCGGCAGATCTACCTGTAAACGACTAACAGAAAAAGATGAGCTAAACAGAGCGTGGTGTTTTGTGTACAGGAGGATTGTAAGATTATAGGAAATAGATAGTGAACGAGTAATTCTCATCAGTACTGATAATTTCAGGACCGAATACGTAAGTTTGTCTAAAGGATTAAGGATTGTTGGCAGTCAATTTTGATGTTCTAGACAAAGATGATCTAGAAAGGACTAGGTCAGACCCTAGCCATGAGCAAGCTGCCAGTAAAACTGCATTACATGGACGGTGAAGCATTTGCAGAAAGAATAGCTATGGAGATGTTAATGTTAGAATTTTAGGACCTATTTCATCCTCATGTGGCGTTATTGGCAACCTTATTGATACAGCAGAGGATCCCAACTGGGAATCAATCACATATCCGCCATAACCCACACATAGTGCCTTATCAAATACATTTGGTAATGGAGGAATTCATTAACCAATACTTACATGACAGTATCATTAAGGAAACTACCAGCCTGTAGGTTGTGCCTTAGCTCAGATGAAACGAAGAAGTACTAACTCTTCTGTGACTACAGAAATATCAAGAGTCATATGATACTGAAAAATACCAGAAATCCTTGACAGCTTTGGACAATGTAAGTTTTTTCACTGTGGATCTAAAAAGCAGCAATCATCTACTGCAAATACTACAAAGGGCAAATCCAAAACTGTTTTCTTGATCCTTTTGGGGTCATTACCAGTATCATTGAATCCCATTTCATTTTAAAAAGAATCTTAAGGAAATGTAAGTCATCCACAAACGAAGTGGCTATGAAGGCACTTGTCTGACCATTTCTTGAATAGTTTTTATCAATCTGGGATCAGTACCACGTAGGACTGGTGTGTGTGTGTGTGTGTGTGTGTGTGTGTGTGTGTGTGAGAGAGAGAGAGAGAGAGAGAGAGAGAGAGAGAGGAGGAGGAGGACAAGAAGATGAATAAGAAGATCCGACAAAGAGCAGTGCATTTCATTACAGTTTCATTTAGTTGGCACGAGAGTGTTTCAGAGACGACTCCCGTGGCAGACCTTAAAAAGTGAGGTCTTGTGCATCACCGAGAAGATAACTGTTGAAACTTTGAGTCAGCTCATTCCAGGAAGAGTTCTTCCTCCCACACAGATTTCATTAAATGACTACAAAGAGAAAATTCAAGAAACCAGAGCTAATACAGAGGCTAACCAACAATCCTCCTCCCCCTGCGCCATTTGCAAGAGGAACAGGGAAGAGCAGATCAGTTAGTGGTATCCATCATACATCATTAGGTGGCTTACAGAGCATGATGCACATGTAGGTCAAAAATGCACCAATAATGTTTCAGAATTTTCTGGATGGGGTGTTCAGGGGACTAAAGACAAAAGAGTGTATGGTGTATCTAGACAACATTATAGTGTTTGCGAGGGATATGAAAGAAACTTCCTGGCAGATTAAAACTGTGTGCCCGACCGAAACTCAAACTCGGGACCTTTGCCTTTCGCGGGCAAGTGCTCTACCATCTGAGCTACCGAAGCATGACTCACGCCCGGTACTCACAGCTTTACTTCTGCCAGTATCTCGTCTCCTACCTTCCAGTTCTGCAAGGTTCGCAGAAGAGCTTCTGTAAAGTTTGGAAGGTAGGAGACGAGATACTGGCAGAAGTAAAGCTGTGAGTACCGGGCATGAGTCATGCTTCGGTAGCTCAGATGGTAGAGCACTTGCCCGCAAAAGGCAAAGGTCCCGAGTTCGAGTCTCGGTCGGGCACACAGTTTTAATCTGCCACGAAGTTTCATATCAGTGCACACTCCACTGCAGAGTGAAAATCTCATTATGGATATGAAAGAGCATGTAAACAGTAGAGGGAAGTTTTTGAGACATCAAGCTCAGCACACATGCTCGCACGGAGAAGTGTCGTTCTGTATTATAAGAAGTGAATTGATTGTGATATACAATTAGCCGAGATGGAATAAGGATAGATGCAAGATTGATAAATGATGTACAGTGTTTTCCTACACCTCATACAGGCAACTAATTACAGTCTTTTTGGGGTTAGCAAATTCCTATAGGAAATTTCACAGGATCTGCAGATACAGCATGACCTGTCACACACTTATTAAAGAAAAGCACAGGTTCCATTGGAAACTGAGAGTGCAAAAGTGCATTTTAAAAACTGAAGAAATTGCTGAGAACTAGTCCAATACTCCAGAATGAGATTTTCACTCTGCAGCGGAGTGTGCGCTGATATGAGTCTCGGTCCAGCACACAGTTTTAATCTGCCAGGAGGTTTCAGTCCAATACCCGTCTTTCTGGATTACAGGAATGAATTCATGTTATGTGTGATAATAGACAACCATGCAGTTAGCTGTGTTTTCAATCATGATGTACAGGGTAATGAACATCTATCGCTTATGCATCATGGCAGTTGAAAAAAGCAGAGAGGAACTGTTCTAGCACAGAAAAGGAGATGTTAAGCTTGACTCTATGTAACATACCTCCACTGCTGTTTGCATGGTAAAAAATTGAAGGTGTTAACTGGTCATGCAGTGTTGAAATATGTATTGGGATTAAAAAATCTGAAGAGTAATCTTGTGCTGAAAATGTGCAAGTTTTATTTCAAGGCAGTTCATAAACTGGTAAGAAGCATGAGGATGGCCTTAGTACGAAAATTGGTATAGTATGGACAGTAGGTCATAGCACTGCAGAGTGACAGTGTGTGAAAGCCACTGACACAGATTGCAAGTGATTTCCAACACAAGCACAGTTCGCCATTCACACTTGAGAAAGACGACAAGGTTTGGGCCTCGTGCAGTGGTTCCTGTCATGCTGTGAAAAGGAGTGTTAAGATGAGCACATGCTAATATATTATCCAGTTATGTAGGGCACAGAAACATGGATTGAACAGTAGCCCAACACTACTGGTTGAAAAAGCATAGAAATGATGTAGAGCGGTATGCCGAAAACTGTGTGGCACGTGCACAACAAACAGAATTATGCCATTAACATGTGCCACTACAGAGGTTGCCACAAGCTAGTAAACCTTTTGAAATAATAAGGTGGAGATTTTGGGGCCTTTTAGCTAACACAAGTGAGAAACCACTATTTTCTGATCATTACTGATTATTTCTCATGCTATTCCCAATAGCTGCTGACGTGAACCAATACGACAACATGGCAGCCCATACTATAATTGGTTAGTAAAGTTCGGTGTTACAGAAGTGGTAATCAAAGGTCGAGGCACTAACTTTATGTTGGAATTAATGAAGCAGTTATGGCATTTGTTGCAAACTCACAAACCAAAAACAAGCCCATTATATCCTGAAGCTAACAGAAGAACACAGTGTGTACATCGAATGAGAGAGAGAATGCTAAGCCACTATGTGAGTAGCCTTTCCAATGATTGTAGCTGTTAATGGTAGCTATGTATTATTCTAAAATCCATGAAAGTATATGCCTATCATTGTACAAGGTGCTATATGGCCAGAAAATGTTGTCTGCATTTGAGTGAAAAAACACGTAAGGAAAAATGGTGAGCAGTGCAAGATTTCACAAAAATGTAAGAGGTATGAAAATGAATGCAAAAAGCTGTTGCCGAGACCCTTGCGCTTCAAGAGAATTTAAGACAATTCAACAAAAAACTATCACACTACAGTGTGGATAAGTGTGTGATGCTGATAAGACCATACACCCCAAAGGGGAAAATGTAGAGAGATTTCACTTGGTACCAAGATCCATTATCACGTTATTGAGATGATCTCATCAGTGACTATCTAATTAAAGTTATGGACATGCACAATCATTGTGCTTGTTGGATGTATTAGTCCTTTTAAGGTCACCCCAGATTCATTGCCATTGGTAAGAGTGGCACTTCCAAACAAGGTGAAGGGGAAAAAATAAGGAACCAGATGCTGTCACACTAATTGCAAGGTGTTAAGATCACAAAAGTAGTAGTGCATTACTATGTTTCCTATGTGTATATACCGTGTCATGTACCACGAAAACAAATGTGCGTGAATTTCATGCCAATGGTAAAAGAATTAATTTTGGTATTTTAGATATTAACAGCGGATGGTAACGTAAAAGGAAGTTATCATAAATCTATGGTTATTTTTCGAATATCGTTTATGTCGGTGGTCATTAAGTCTTTGTTAAAGAGTCAATACTGACATTGTGCGGCAACACCTTGGTCCACATATTTCATTATCTTATTATTAATTGTCAACCTACATAAATTAGTATTTTGTGAGCCCCCAATAGACTAGCTATACTACGGCTATGACAAATTGGTTGCCAACCTTCAAATGCTGATCGTTTAATGTCGGCACCACTCATAACACTCTATGTCAACCATTCTGTTTCAGATTGCTGCCACCCACAGTGACACAGTTGTGCAGTTGCCTGAAAAAGTGTTCTTGTGTTGTCTGTGTGACCAGATGGTTAATTGATTGATAGCAATAATTATACTTAAATGCATTATGCAACAATTTACACAATGAGAAATGTTAACTAAATGTTAAGAATCTGTACGTCCATCTTTTTAGCGATGGTTGCAGGACTCGGCAGTTCAATAGGGGATGTCAAATTAAACACCTTTCAGCCGTCGATTTTTAACCTTATTTCATTAGGCAACCAGTTTCAGCACTTTATTATGCCATCTTCAGGCCTTCTGTACAAAAACAATGGTACCAGTATGAAATAAATAACCAAAAAAGGGGGCGTGGTGCAAGTCTTATATACAGTGGTAATATGTAATAACATAACAATAATGTTAAGAATGTCATTTCTCTTCTGCTTGTCGCATTGTAATACAAAAGCCTTAACTTAATGTCATATTCCTTGCTAAAAATATGTATTGCATTTGTGGCAGTCTCTATGATGCACATTCATGAATCCATGTTACTTCTGTTTGAAATTTGTACCATAGCAGGTGATAGATATGAGTTGTGCTTGCCCTTGTCAGTGCTGCAAGACAAACAATAAAAACATTTCCCTTCTCACTTCCTCTAACTCCCCAGTGGCCATGCTACTTAAGCTCACAACTGCGATCAACAATGTCAATCAAAATTAAACACATACTGAAACATAGTGGCACCGCCAGTAATTTTGTTTGTTACCATGGAGGAAAGCTACATTCTCAAGAAGCTCTTCATGTTAGTTGACTTTTTGGATTCGGCTATTAGTTGCGAGATGCATACTATTACTAAACACAGCTGAGAACCACAGGCTGCCTGAATACTTGATTCTTGAGGCTTGTGACCTGCATTTTGAGGACCACTGGTTTATATAGTTCACTTATATTAATTTGCAAAGTAATATGGGGGTCGTGATGTTAGAGAGATGCATCAAATGATGAGAACAGCCCTTTTTTCTTTTCTGGGGAATTTTTGTGTATATTAGCTATAGATGGTAGACTTAGGCAAAGAGAGGAAGAGTGCATCCTTGATGAAGGATTTTGTTTGCTCACATTTTTCGTGTATATGAATTTTGCTTTAGATGTTAATCTGAGTGGTGACTGAAGACGTCAGCAATAGTATATAGTGTATAGCAGAATGTGGATTACAAGTGTCATTGCTGACTAATGGAATGATCTATTCAGTATTTGGGAACAGTTGTATTTCGTTTTGTGAATTGTTTCTATGAATATTGTTTGTCTGTCTTGTTGGGGTAGTGAGTGGATGGTCTGACTCGTTTCGTTTTGCAATGTACATGAGATGTTTGGTTTTTTCCGACATTTGTCTGTATGTTTTGGAAGGGCATGTCATAACACACTATCCTTGGCATGGAAATAACGCACCATTCAGGTTTGGTGTACTGCCAGATGGCAGGTGATACAGACTGCCACAGGAACATATGAGGCAGAATTGTTCTTAGCAGGAACGATGCCCATGGAACATCCTAGCACCATGCTGGACATACTCTGTATACAACCAGAGGTAGTTATTGTGAACTGTTAAGAGCAGGGGCAACACAATGGTACAGAATGGATGGAACTCAGAGATAGCAGCATATTGACAAATGGTATGACTTGTGATGTTTTCATCTCCCAGCAAAGGAAACAGGGGCTACGATTCTAAACATAACACATCCATTCTTTACTGGCCTTACAAAACTTTACATGTGCTACATGCCCAAAACAACACTTTCTGAGTGGCACCTTAGAATCCAACTTCCTTAATTCTCTGGGCAATTTGACAGCAGCACAGAAGGGGCTTATTAGTATAGAGACAATGCTACAGCATGTTTCAAAGCAGTCAAGTTAATAACATTATAAGAAGTGTACAATGCCAGCGAGTATCAGTCTCTTCTGTTGAATATAAATATCTTAATATTTTTATATATACCTATTCATAAAAAATTAGTTGTCTCATATTTAAATATTCACATTATATATATTTGAATTAACGTCAATACTTTTTCTTTGAATTTCTGTAAATTATTATTTTTTTAATTATTTCAAAGTGTACAAGCTATTATTATTGACAAAGTTGTAAAACCTTTGATTTTGTATGATATCTGTGTTCTTCCAGACTGTGCCCAGTCTTGGCAGGAGAGTATTTGTAAATGAACACTCTTGGTAGGGATGTCATGTAAATGGACAGTCTTTACAGAAGAGCTACTGCAAATGGAGTTAACATATGTTTGTAATACTGCTGAAAGCAGATTGATAATACTTCAGTGTGCGCAAATATTAGTGAATATAGTTGTTTCAAAGTTCAGAAGCTTTGTTACACCAAACATGATTGGAACCTCTCTTAAAGTACTGGAGAGATTAGGAAATGCCGTCTCAGTTCTAGCCTCGATGAAAGGAAAATCCCAATGCTCACCTCCACATGGTAGAGAGTGGACAACACTTGTGACAGACAGCTAATGAGCACAGGGACTGAATGATTCCCTGGATAGGGAATCCCACGGCACCAAGTGCCAACAGCCACTTTGGTGGGTGGACGAACTGGTAGAGACCTAGTGCCGCCTGTAGCCCTTGGAAGGAGAAATCCCTCCTAAAGAAACAAGAACTCTTCACAAGTCAACGCCACTGAATGCATAAGCCACGGGGAAACCATCACATTAAAGACCTGCAGAATTTCCCAAGAAACAGCAGTTTTATTTCACTTGAGAAATGGAATGGCAGACGGCAAAATCTCAATGCTACTTTAACGCAAGTCTCGAAGTAATGGGATGACAACAACTATGTCGTGTGAGATACCAGCTACACCACCTATACCGCTCTCAAGAGGAAGATTGAACATAGAAATGAAAGGCAAATTGCTGCTAACCAACCTGACTGCTGAAAACCTAGGAATACAAAGAATGACTGGAAGCCACCTGAATAACACAATCCTTTAACGAGTTAATGTTTCTTTGTATTTTAAATAGGATCCAAGAGCAAATTATATACCACAGAGGAGGAGGAGACCACCAACAAAATAATAAGATAAGCAATATTTTATAATTCTAGATGTGGATCAGGGATTCAGTGCAACTTACTTAAAATAAATTATCAACGTCTGTTTTGAAGGCAGATAAATGAACATAAATCACACTGAAGATCCCCTTACAATATCGCCAAAATCACTACCACAAAGTCCTGACAATAAGCATTTCAGCTTAGGGTACAATCTCGACTCTAACTCACATCCGTGCTGCTGGTATCTATAGAGGAAAACTACACACCCTACGGAACGTACAGTAGACGTACCAATTGGGTGAGTTACTCTAGGCAAATGATAAATTGGTTGCTAAGTATACCAACCATTGGAAATTGTAAACTGTACTGGGTTAACATATGAGAAACAGGAGCGAGAAGTGTATCAAAAACAAATATGTAACATGTACTGTTAAGCGATTTTCTGAAGCAGAAGCAGTCTGCGATGCAGTGGACCAGATCTGCTAAAGAGGGGAGGAATGATACAGCTTTTAACCCACTTTTTCATAAACATGGTTACCACACGTCTAGCCCCACAGCCTCCTTATGAGGCTGGAACACTGTCAACAGAACATAGTACGAGGGCCAAACCATTGCAATGGTGACCCAGATTACACCATGTCTGGACCTGGCAGTGCTCTACTTCCATGGTTTATGCAATAAAAAATGATGTCCTGTCACAACAGGGCCAGAGCCAACAGGCATAAATATCATCCACTCCAGCTACGCAATACCCATCAGCATCTGCAGCCTGCACTGAGGAGTACTCCACGCTAGTGGTCAACCCGATGTGGGCCATCCACCCTCAACTACTACTAGATGCTGCCTCCGCTAGCTGCAGGACTACGGGGTGCTAGTCCTGTTTCTGCATGGGAAGTGGCAACTTCCTCAATGTGTTTTCAACATAATAATAAAAAGGAAATGGCCAACGTGGAGCCAAATTTAATGCCCATTACTCAAAATGTACCATACTGAAATTGTTCACTGTAGGAGACAATGGAGAACCCATAGCTGTTATGTTGGTTATTTCATAAAATTTACCGCTATACAAGTAGGTGGTTGTCATAGTATACCAGAACAATTTTACAGTTTCACAGGAAAATGCTCTGCCAGTTGTTTCAATGTATCTTCCACAATAACTTTTACATATAAATAGGCCACACCGAGGGTGACTAAAATATCATTTGGCTTGACCCTAATTTGTCTGATTTTTCCCAATGCATATCTGAGAGGGCCCAGTGTAAGAATTTGCAAGTTACCCTCCAACAGCGAAGACACTTTGCTATGATATTTAGTAGCATTAAGAAAGACAGTAGCTTTCCCCTTGTGCTATTTGTTAATGAATGTTAACTATAAAACATAATTGTGATAAGTTTTGGAGTGAGGTTTCTCATGAGAGTGGCCACTAAACCATCTGATTACAGTGGAATCAGTCTGTTGTCACATCAGACAAATAAAGGAATGATGTGCAGCATACATCCTCTGGAAAGCCTTTTAAAAGGAATGTATGAAAGCTCGAGGAGAATGTGTGTTGTTGAGGAAAAGCAATTCATGGTGAACCCGAACTCCACTGACAAATGTTTGGAATTGGTTCTGGGATATTTTCTGAGTATTTCGATATAATGGAGCCACGGTCCCTGGCACTTCATTGTAAAATAATAATGTAACTACAATCTGATCTGGTGCAGTGCCCTGCCTACTGTTAACATGATTGTCACTAATCGCATGTGATACACTCTGTTCTAGATCAGGTTTTCTGACATATCTCATGCAACCAGTATTTTCTATTTTAAAAAGGAAGGACCCAGTTTGTTACATGTACAGTCAGTTCCACAAAAAAAGTGTAGACCATTATCTGTATGAAATAAAAGACACTATTATAAATATATGTTCACATGAAAATACATGTTATTACTCATTGAACAATTACCTAATAGCTAACCCATTCGCTGCCATTATCAATTATAGCTTGGCATATTAGCCCTCTCTCCGGTAAATCACCCACATTTCCAGCCTCTAAACATAATTTGACCCAATTTCCAACAATGTCTTTGACCTTCTAAGAATTTAAGCAGCAGCTCCATATGTAAGCTTTGGTCCGTTTGAATGATTTATAAGGAACACTGCCTTGTGATGCTTCAGATATTTTGCTCTCATTTTAAACTGCAACTGACAAAACAGAACATTCAACTCCCACACTGTTTATCTATTCACTGGTCAAAAGCGCATTGCTTACAATTTTGAAGCACTACCAGAGATGTCGCTGTGGACATTACATTTAAAAACCATTCCAAAATGGAGCTGAACAGCATCGAATCGAAAAAGTTTGTAAAACAAAAAATACACACAGCACATTCCATCAACATTTGTACTATTGTGCAGATGTATTCAGTGCTATAAAGGTACAAGTAAACTGGGGTAAGAAATTATATGAAATTACATTATTCTGTAATGAAGCACCAGACAGCACAGCTGCCTAATGTCAAAATTCTCGGAAAATACCACTGAATAACCTCTGAAATTTTGGCAATGGAGTACAGGTTCACCTTCAATGGGTTCTTCAGTTGGGGTTGCAGATACGTTTAATCAAAATGGCTGATAGGAAATCAGGTTATGGTACTGGCCTACCATATTAGCCCTCAAGCAGGCATGGTGTGTTTCGTAAAATGATCAGGTGTGTGGCGTATTTTATACATGTCTTTATGTTAACAAGGTAAACATGAGTGAGCAAAATCACAGTTTAATTAAGCAATGTTGAAGTAAACATACATCATATGAGCTAAGTAACTGTTTAAATAAACTATAATAGAATGAACTTTCATTATATCACTCTGTTGCTACCTACAAATATTATCCCAAATTACTGATCGACTCAAAGTGTTAAAAGTGCAGCTGTATCAGCTCCCAGGCAACCACTTACTCGATTATTAATTGTCACTTAGATGACTATCATTGTGGGATTGTGCTGCTAGCTCAGAATCTGGGTCATTTTCTTGCACAGTTTGTAATTTTTTTTTTCGTGTAGCTCAATGTTTATTTTCTATTACTTCTGTTCATTTGGACATATGACAACCCAACTTACCACTGTGTTAGCTGAAGTGATACTGAAGGAATAGGTACAAGCTCACAACTGTATGGTAAAAGACAACATTATTTGTAGTTGGCGTACTTTATACACAGAAGCACCCACTCGACAATTAATGAGGACCAAGCTATTACCAAACCTAACCTCCAAAAACTGTTATAGCTTGACAAGATGAATATTTCAGAGCACACGCTCTTCAGGATTGGACCACAAACTCTTCAGATTTCAACCCTGTATCCACGTAATTTGTTACGGCACAAATGTTTGGAAATTACTGTTTCCCCACAAACAGAATCTTGCTTAGACCATTTTACTATGCAAAGATCGTTGATGTCTCTGAACACTATGAAGACGTAACCTATACAATTTTATTTACTTATTTATATTTTTGTGCTGGGTGCTCAAAAAGATATTCACCTACACCGAAGTGCACAACTGTTTCAATATGTAAGACACCAAGGTAGATTTGCAAGATGCAGGAGCTTACTGATCAAAAACAAGTTATAAGGAAAATGCGCTTTACACATTAAATATGTGAAAGAAGAAAACTTACAAAAGCATTTTCGGCCGATATGGGCCCCACTCATTTCTGTGCGATACAACAGCAACAATGCTTCATCGACGTAGCACCACAACATGAACTCTCACCAACTGGGAACTGCTCGTCCGGACGTGCGGACGGCAGTCTAGCCCAGCTGATGTGAACAGCATCTGAAACGCAAAAAAGAATCTTCACATTTCCAGAGCACACGGAAATGCATGCAGTTATCTGCATCTTTCTAAACCACACAACAAGGCTGAATACATAAACAGTCTGCCACAAGTGTGCAAAGCAATAGTTCCTAGCTCCTAAAAATGTTCAAGGCACTGTATGTCAGATGCAAAAAAGCAACACAATAACAAGGTCGAAACTACCTGATAGAATGAAACTGTGTGTCAGCCAGGTAGCAACATCTCTCACCCTGATTCAAAAACTTCACTCTGCCAGTATTGCTGTGTCCTACACATATTACTGAAATAGCACTGTGAGGACAAAGGACATTCCACAGGAAAGCTTGGCTACAGCCAGTGTTATATTTAGAGGATGAATCTTTCATGGGTACTACAAGTACTGTTACAAGGTATACAAGAAAGGCACGCACCAGTCAATATAGCTCTTAGTTCAACACTCGAGTATGTTTGGATAGCTCAATTGGTAAGGAAATTGCTCATCACAGTAAGGGTTCAGCTGTGGCCATATTTTTAAACTATCACGTAGTTTGGTTATACTGTACATCCTGCTGCTAGATGAAAGATTAATTCTGGTAATAACAAGTTTCTTTATATACATTGCCGAAAAAAATTAATACACCCTTTTAGATGTTTCCAGTTCACTCAAGATTTAATGTTGCAACAATGTATATGAAGTACATGAAATGATTACATTTACAGATCAATAGCACAAACAGTTCTGAAGTACGAAGTATCAACCCATGCTGAAACACCGATATTCGTATATGTGGCGTAGCCTCTGGCATCTAGTCGATCGTACAGATGGCATAACCCCCATATATTTGTTCACGCACACTTTCAAGTGCAACAGATGTCGATGGGTCATACAATTATCCTGTTAATGGCTATATCATGATTTATTGATGGGGATAATTATACAATGCATTGATGCCTTCTGTGCCGAAAAAGTCCCATAAGAGCAAAATTGGTCAATGGTGTAAGGTATAATAAATTGAATACTTGTGAGAAACAAAAAAGGTGGAAATCGTCAAAATGGAAAAAAGCGCAGGTGACTCCTGTATAACGGACCTACTAAATTACAGACCACTATCCTTAATATCTGGTCGCTGCAGAATCCTCGAACAGATTCTCAGTTCGAATATAAAAAATCTCCTTGAGAGGGGAAAAATTCTGTCCACACATTAGCATGGTTTCAGAAAGCATCGCTCGTGGGAAACTCAGGTTGCCCTTTTCTTGCGATATATTGCGAACCATGGACGAAAGGAAACAGGGGGATTCTTTATTCCTAGATTTCAGGAAAGTATTTGACACAGTACCAAACTGCAGACTGTTAACGAAGTATGAGCATACAGAATAGGTTATGTGAGAGGACTGGGGACTTCTTAAGTAACAGAACCCAGTACGTTGTCCTCCATGGCTTGTGTTCATCAGAGACTAGGGTATCTTCAAGAGTGCCTTAGGAGACTGTGATAGGACCACTTTTGTTCTCTATATACATAAATGATTTGGCGGACAGGGTGGGCAGCAATCTGCGGTTGTCTGCTGAGGGTGATGTGGTGTCCGATAAGGAGTAGAAGTTGAGTCACTGTAGGGAGCTACAAGACGACTTAGGTAAAATTTCTGGTTGGTGTGATGAATGGCACCTAGCTCTAAATTTAGAAAAATGTAAGTTAATGCAGATGAGTAGGAAAATAAAGCCCATAACACTCGCTGCTTGACACACTCACATAGTTCAAATATCTAGCCGTGACGCTGCAAAGCAATATGAAATCGAATGATCATGTGAGGATTGTAGTAGGGAAGGTTAATGGTCGAGAATTTTAGAAAAGTGTGGTTCACCTGTAAAGGAGATCGCATATAGGACAGTAATGCAGTCCACTGTTGAGTACTGTTAGAGTGTTTGGGATCCACATCGGGTCGGATTAAGGGGAGACATCAAGGCAATTCAGAGGCAGGCTGTGAGATTTACAACTGGCAGGTTCAAACAACACGCAAGTGTTATGGAGGTGCTTCAGGAACTCAAATGGGAATCACTACATATGTTCTTTTCGTCTAGCACTATTGGGAAACTTTAGAGAACTGGCATTTGAAACTGACTGCACAACGATTCTACTGCCACCTATGTACACTTTATTTAAGGACCACGAAGATAGGATTAGAGAGATTACGGCTCGTTCGGAGCCATACAGACAGTGGTTTTTCCCTCGCTCTATTTCTGAGTGGAACAGGAAAGGAAATGACTGGCAGTAGTACAGGGTACCCTCCCGCTACACACCATATGGTGGCTTGCACAGTATGTATGCAGATGTAGATGAAGAAGTAAATAGCATTACAATTTCCTAACGCATACAGAAACAGTGGCAGTATGACAACTTCATTTTGACACCATGTCTCTCCACACCAAATATGTCTTCCCACTATTAAAGCAAATGCAGTGTAAATCCATCTCGTATCTAGTCGTTACATTAAGGATCTACAACCTCCCTTTATCGCATATTCCACTTACTCAATTTGTATAATGCTCTTTTATTTCTAAGTATACATGTGCCATCATGTCCCTCCCTCCCTTTGTACAAATAAACTCCATGTATAGTTTTTCAAAGGATCTGCAAACCCTCTCAACCTTCAGTGCATATCTCTCAGCCATTTTAGAAGCAGATGATGCTGTAATTTAAGTACACTCATATTTTGGTAAAAACTTTTAGATTTCTAGGAAAGTACCTAAGAGATCTACAGACACACTGATCTAGCCCTTAGGTCACATAATGTCGACTACTTCCTATGTATAAATACATATATCCTGTATGGCCATGCCGTACACCAGTTTTGCAATATTTTTTTTACATTTTTCGCATATTATTCAATAATTTTTACATTTTTTATTTTTCCATTTTGTAAATGTACAACTGTACAGTGTACATACACTCTTATTGCTTACATTAAAAGGTGTGGGTTGCTATTTCTACCACCCAACTGTGATACAGAGCCCAACCCAGTCAGAGTATATACAAACTATACTTCTTCCAAATGCCAGCCTACACATAATAAGCGCCAAAGTCAACGCTAAAGCAAAACACACAAATGTTGAGTGCTGTGGAGATTCAGTGTTGATGTTACTGTGGTGTAAAAACACATATAGCTGAGTTACGGAATTTCGTGTGACAGGTTACTCTTTTCTTTTGACAGTCGATGCACCATCCATGTGATGAGGAAAAGAGCAGCGTTGAAATGTGGGACAAGAACTGGCATGGGGTGGGTCAACTGCACAATGGTCCAGAACTATTGCCAGGAGCGTAGCGTCATATTGGACCCGTTTCCCGAAATGCAAGGAAGTGGGTCATGCGAAGCAAGTCAGCCATGTACTCCATCTTGATATATGAGGCTCATCCAGAAAGTAAGAATCCCGATATTGTTTCCTTTAAAGTAGGCGTACGCAACCGAGAAAACTGCACATGCGCTACAGATCTATGACATGACAATCAAATGCCAGCCGAACAGGTCCTGCCTGGCGCCAGTTCCGCAGCAGGAGTGATCTGAAATGGCATCTTCTATTCGTTCCCCAGTCTCTTCCGAGGTGTGGTCAGTGCTAGGTTCCTTAATGCATCGTCATTCTGTCAGGCCTACGGGCAGAACATTATGGGTGCACAGATAATGCATCACTGGTGCAGGTTTTTTTCCAAATGTCATCAAAGGGTCTTACTGAACATATACAAATAATGGTTACAAGAATTGTCACAGTATAAGCTCCTCCCCTATTATCCTCTATTATGGAGCAAGCTCATAACGTTATTTGGCAGGATGCAGGTGAAGATATAAGTCAAGCAATGAGGAACAAATACCAAATTTATTCATAGATACGACATGACATTTATCAGAACAATCAAACCATTTTCCACTATTACATACATAAATTGTAAACATAGTACTCAATAAATGTGCCTGGCCATTCCATGCATCTGCATAGATGCACTCTCTCCTGCATACTACTGAAGCATGCTGGTGTACGCCAAAAACCTGGCCCATTGTTGTGATACACAAAAAAGAAATGTACTCTCATATTCACACAATAGAAAACTCACACATTGGCTGATACAAAACTGGAACAAAAACCTACTTAGTTTCAAGAACCAGCATAAAGAGAGGAATCTAGGAATATTCTACAACCCCCAACAAACGCTCCCAACGGGATCTCAAAGACAAGGTTATACTAATTAAGGCGCCCACACATGCAGTTATGCCTACATTCTTCACATACTCCATATGAGATTGCAACAGGAAGAAGCCCTAGTAACTGGTACAATGCGGAGTACTTTCTGCTATGCATTTCACAGTAGTTTGCAGCGTATAGATCTTACAGAAAACAGTGGAACTATTCAACCATCAAATTGTACAACGTACACTCCAAAGAAATGACAGGAATTAGGGCATGTGCCGAAGTGAACGGCAATAATTTTCGACAGCAGCTCCAGCAGAGAGTAACTTTTCTGGCCGATGTGATCAAAAGTATCCGGACACCACCAAAAACAAATGTTTTTGATATTAGGTGCATCGTGCTGCCACCTACTGCCAGGTAATCCATACCAGTGACGTCAGTAGTCATTAGACATCGTGAGACAGCAGAATGGGGCGCTCCGCAGAACTCACGGACTTCGAACGTGGTCAGGAGATTGGGTGTCACTTGTGTCATACGTCTGTACGCGAGATTTCCACACTCCTAAGCATTCTTATGTCAACTGTTTCCGACGTGATAGTAAAGTGGAAACGTGAAGGGACACGTACAGCACAAAATCGTACAGGTCGACCTCGTTTGCTGACTGACAGAGACCGCCGACAGTTGAACAGGATCGTAACGTGTAATAGGCAGACATCTATCCAGACCATCACACAGGAATTCCAAATTGCATCAGGATCCACTGAAAGTACAACACTGGACAATTGAACAGTGGAAAAACATTGTGTGGAGTGACGAATCACGGTACACAATGTGGCGATCCAATGGCAGAGTGTGGGTATGGTGAATGCCCAGTGAATGTCACCTGCCAGCGTGTGTAGTGCTAACAGTACAATTCGGAGGCAATGGTGTGATGGTGTGGTTGTGTTTTTCATGGAGTGGGCTTGCATCCCTTGTTGTTTTGCGTGGCAATATCACAGCATACGCCTAAAGTGATGTTTTAAGCACCTTCTTGCTCCCCACCGTTGAAGAGCAATTCGGGGATGGTGACTGCATCTTTCAACCTGATCAAGCACGGCCTGTGGCGAAGTGTTTATGCGCCAATAATATCCCTGTAATGGACTGGCCTGCACAGAGTCCTAACCTGAATCCTATTGAACACCTTTGAGATGTTTTGGAACGCCGACTTCCTGCCTGGCCTCGACCCACATCAATACGTCTCCGTGAAGAATGGGTTGCCATACCCAAAGAAACCTTCCAGCACCTGATTGAACGTATGACTGCGACAGTGGAAGCTGTTAAGGCCAACACCATACTGAATTCCATCATTACCAATGGAGGGTGCCACAAACTTGTAGATAATTTCCAGCCAGATGTCCGGAAACTTTTGATCACATAGTGTATAAGAGGCCGGGTGCGGCTGTGGAAGCTACTTGTACATGATCTGCATGGCGCAGCCAGCAACCCCACTTCAAATTCTAATGCAGCGTGCATTTCATACCACCACGCCACTTTCACCAGCAACTACTTTTTTCACACGAGATGCAAGTATTGTTTGTAGATAATTCTGTGAAGCACCAAGACGCAAAATAGTACATGTTTCCATCATGTTTTGCACAGGTGGAAGGGAGGGTAGACGTTTATGGTTTTTACGTACTGTCGATGATGAGGTCATTAGAGATGGAAGAGAAGACCTAGCTGAGTAAGTACAGGGAAGGAAACTGGTTGTGTCCTTATCGATGGACCCACTAGTAGAAAAATAAGAAACAGTATAAAAGTACATCTTGTTGCTGCAGCTTTCAGTCTGATAACTGGTTCTATTCAGCTCTCCATGCCAGCTACCTCGAGCAAGCCTCTCCATATCTGCACGACAACTGCAACCTTCATCCATTTGAACCCACTTACACTTTTCTTCAAGTCTTGGTCTCCCTCTATAATTCTTACCCCCAACACTTCCTTCCACTACCAAACTGAAAAGTCATTGATGCCTCAGCAGGTGTACTGTCCACTGATCCCTTCTTTTAGTCGAGTTGGGCCATTAATTTCTTTTTGGCACAATTCGATTCAGTGTCTCTTCAGTTTTTACTGGATCTATCCATCTACTCATCAGCATTCTTCTGTAGCACCACGTTCCCAGGCTTCTTTTCTTTTCTTGTCTCAACGACGGATTATCCCTGTGTCATTCCCATACGAAGCAACACTCTAGGCCACGGCCAGCCACAATGCGGGCCGAGGTTTGGCTGGGTGACATTTTTCTGTCAGCACAACTCTCTTCAGTTCACTGTCAGTGCTGTTTATCCTTCTCTCTTTTTTCCTGGTGTGAAGGACGTTCACAGGTGCAGTGGCTGTTTGCAGAAATAGAGGCAATCTAGCGACCTATTGCCACAAGCCTATAAAATGAATGGGAATGACAGAAGAGAAGGATAAAAATTCTCACATCTATTAGACAGTTGCATAATTCACAGGTTGCTCAAAGACTTTAAAAATTTAGCTGACCATGAAGGAACAAAAAATTACGACGATTGAGAATGGGATTCATTGTTCTGTACATTAAGAAATTTGCAGATATGGTGCAGGTGAACAAATTGATGGTACAAACAGTAAAATTTTTGAAGTCGCAGTCATTAGTACATTGTCAGTTGCACCAGCTTTCGATGGAACTGAATGAGGAGTATGCAGACTTGATGCATTACTACCAAGGACGTTGGTTAAGTGAAGGGGGATGCATGGCACGATTTTTCGATTTAAATCCGCTATTGTTGAAATTATGAAGGAAAAAGGAGTGCTGGAACGAAAATGAGAGCATCTGGAATGGACTCCAGACCTCGCATTTTATGTGGACTTGACTGTACACTGCCCAGAGTAAGACACTGCAAGGTGATAAACAACTTGTTTCTGATCTTATGGAGCTGTATTTAGAGACAATCGCACTGTAGAACGGACAAATTCTGACAAATACAGTCCAGTTTCCTGAGCTCACTGGTGTTAAAGACAATGCAACATTTGAAGAATTCATTGTGGTCTTGACAGAATTACAACAATAGTTCCCTACACGTTTTGAGGACACTACCTGTGGTATCATGAATGCCTACTCCGAGGCGCCTCCCACCACGCAGCTACAGGTCACAGATGACACAAGACCATGGACAGCAGTTTCCAACTCGTGCAACATCCAGCTGAACAGCGCAAGTGCGACCCTGCACCTGGTATTGTAGCAGCACTCGGTCGGCATGCCTTCAAGAAATAGCTGCACGCTGGTGCCACTGCAAGTAGCTGGCGTGCTCTCAAAAAATAGCTGACACCAGTGCAGCTCCAATCATAGTGTGCCACGCCACCGCGTGATGGCTACAACCCTGTCTACTCCCTTGTCAACTACAGTTTTCCTTTCATGTCCTAATGCGTAACTGCAGTCTGGTTTGTACACAAGTTGCAGATAGCCTTTTGTTCTGTGTTTAGCCCTGATATTTCCAAAATTTCAAGACTGTATTCCAATCAAAATTGTCAAAATTTTTTCTCTAAATACAGAAAAGCTACGAACATACGTGCCCGCATCTCGTGGTCGTGCGGTAGAGTTCTCGCTTCCCAAGCCCGGGTTCGATTCCCAGTGGGGCCAGGGATTTTCTCTGCCTCGTGATGGTTGGGTGTTGTGTGATGTCCTTAGGGTAGTTAGGTTTAAGTAGTTCTAAGTTCTAGGGGACTGATGACCATAGATGTTAAGTCCCGTAGTGCTCAGAGCCATTTGAGCGAACATACGTCTGCCTCTGTTCAACCTCCTCCTCCTCCTCCTTGGATGTTGTTGTCAGTATTCCCTGAATGTGTTCCTACAGTTCAATGAAACCCAAACTCATCCTCCCTGAAGTCGACTTCTACCAGTTTCTCCTACATTTTGTAAATAATTTGTGCCACTATTCTGCAACAATAACTTATTAAACTGTTTGTTTCATGCTATTCATACCTGTGTACAACTGCTTTCTTTGGAATTCGAAATATTACATTCTTTATGAAGTCTGAAGGCATTTTGACTGTCTCATATATCTTACATACAAGATAAAATAATTTTGTCACAGCTGGCTTTCCGAAAGACCTCAAATATTTTGAGAAATGTCGTCTACTCCAATGGCCTCGATTCCCCATAGGTCTTTCACTACTCTGTCAAATTTTCCTCACAATCAATTTCTTATTTTATCTTTATCTACGTCTTTCTATCTTTCTATAATACCGTCCTCCATTTCGTTTCCACTTTTAGCTTTCCCTCATTTACTTGGTGCTGGCTTGCCATTTGAGGTCTTGATATTAACACAGATTCTTCTCTTTTCTCCAATGGGGGGTCTAATTATCCTCTAAGCAGTATGAAACTTTCCCCTAGTTATGTATCATTCTACAGTCTTGCATTTGTCTTCTATCCATTCCTTCATGGCCAGTTTGTGTTTGTCAGTTTCATTTTTTAGATAACTGTACTCCCTTCTGTCTATTTCATTATTGCATTTTATGGGTTCTCATTTCGTCACTTAAATGCAATATCTCCCATGTTCTCCAGGGATTTCTGCTATGTCTTGTCTCTTTACCTATGAGAACCTCTGCTGCCTTCCATCTTTCATCTCTCAAAGCTACCAGTTTGTCTTCTATTTTATTCCTTTTCCCTGTTTCAGTACAACATTGCCTTTTACTCCCTCCAGAACTCTCAACAACTTCTGGTACCTTCAAATCATCCAGATCATATTTCCTTAATTTACCATGGTTCTGCAATTTCTTCAGCTTCAATTAGCACTTCATAACCAATACATTATTGCCAGAGTCCACATTTGACTTGGAAATGTCTTACAATTTTAAAGTGAAGTTTCCAGCCACCACCAGTGCCTGTGACCATAAAAGAAAAGAAAAGAAAGCTGCCTCTGTAGCAACTGCACACCTGTACAGTAATGCTCAAATTGGGGATAAATTGGTTTGAATCCTGGTGGTGGATGAAAATTTTCGTGGTCACTATTTAGCCTGCAATGGGACGAAAAGTCATGGTACAAAGTTCCTGATTAACAGTCTTTGCAAGAAACTCTTGCTTTAAATTCACCACAGTGTCTCATGAATTGAGGGCATATGACTCTTGATGACGAGCTGTACAATGAATGGGGTGTTAAGTTTGACAGTCCCCTGTGGTGCTATTCAAAATGTGCCAACATAGGGTTTCACCCTCTCCCTTTCTTCACAATCATCTAATAACACAAACTACACCCACCTACACTCTACAACCACCTACACTCTACAAATACACATACAACGCAACCCTCACATACCCACAAGAAAAAAGGCAACTAGTATGAGGAAGGACACCCTTTCTATTAGATGGCCAAACATACTCCTTGAGACATCCGAGCCAACAACGCTGTAGGACATTCACATTGAGAAGAAATAAATGTAGGTTTTACCTTCTATTAAATAACAAAAATTTTTAGAGATGGAACAGCAGCTTGAATTGGGGGTAATTTTGGTAAAGAAAAAGATAAGCCATTGCAAATATGAAATGCTGGTACATTAATGACTGATGTAACTGCCAGAATGTTGAATGCAAGCATGCAAATGTGCATGCACTGTGTTGTAGAGGTACCGAATATGTCTGTGGGATGGAGTTCCATGCCTGCTCCACTTGGTCTGTCAATACATGGACGATTCATGCTGTTTGTGGATGATGCTTGAGTTGTCATCTGATGATGTTCCATATGTTCTTGATTTGAGATGGATGTGGTGCTCAAGTAGGCCAAGACAACATGTCCACACTCTGTAGAGTATGTTGGGTTACAATAGTAGTGTGTGGGCGAGCGTTATCTTGTTGGAAAACACCACCTAGAATGTTGTACACGAATGGCACCACAACAGGCTGAATCACCAGAACGACATACAATTTTGCAGTCAGGGTGTGTGGGATAACCACAGGAGTGCTCCTGCTGTCATACGAAATTGCAGCCTGGACTGTAACTCCAGGTGTAGGTCCAGTGTGTTTAGCATGCAGACAAGTTGGTGTCGGGCCCTAAACTGGCCTCCTCCTACAAAACACAGCCATCACTGACAAAGAGGCAGAAGCAGTTTTTATCAGAAAACGCAGCACGCGTCCATCCTGATCTCCCCTGAGCTCTCAGTTGACACCATTGACGTCGCAAATGGCGGTGGTTTAGGATCAGTGGAATAAATGCGAAAGGATGTGTAAGGGCTGGAACTGTCCCTTAAATGGTTCAAATGGCTCTGAGCACTATGGGACTTAACACCTGGGGTCATCAGTCCCCTAGAACTTAGAACTACTTAAATCTAACAAACCTAAGGACATGAATCAGAGCCATAAGCCTAACACAATGGACTTCCCCCTCGGTAATGCCACATGGGCGTCTGGAGGCCGGTCTTCTTGCGACTGTACGTTCTTTTGACCACTGCTGCCAGCAATCACGTACAGTGGCTACATTCCTAGCAAGTCTTTCCGCAGTGTAGCAGAAGGAACATCCAGCTTCTCGTAGCTCTATTACACAACCTTGTTCAAACTCAGTGAGGTGTTGATAATAGTGTCGTTGTCGCCTTAAAGGCATTAAACATTAACTCACCTTGCCCAATCTCAAACGTAACTAATGCTCACGACCATTACAACCTATATTTAAAGCAAACCTGATTTGAATTTTGATAGTTGTGCTACTAGCTCTATTCCTATATGACTGGTGTGAAATTTGAAGAGACATCTTCTCTCAGATGTAGAAACACAACTACCAAATTTCGTCTATGTTGTACAACTCCTCCTTGGTGTTGCGTTACCTTTTCTATCAGTGTACACACTCTCTCTCTCTCTCTCTCTCTCTCTCTCTCTCTCTCTCTCTCTCTATCTATGTATCTATCTATCTATCTTCCAAGAAAACAGTCTTGAGTACCCACAGATGAACCATTTGTCATGATACAACGCTATATGGGCATGTGAGATATGATTCCCAAAAGGGCCTGCTATTACATAATAGCCCAACATGGGCATATAACTTACGTGGGGATCATTAACAGCATAGGCTAATGACGTGCTGCTAGGTCTATGACGATGGTGATCCGAGGTGCAGGGTGTGTGGCACACTGTGGCAAATATGTGGTATCATCGGTCAGTACCATGATGATGATGATGATGATGATGATACTGATAATTATGATTGGCATGGGGAATAAGTCAATGGGACCACTTGCAGCACCAATGTTGTCAGTCCATACAGGATGATGGGCTGATGCATGGTATTGGTGTTGTTGGGAGCAGCTGCAGTGCTGGCACTGTCAGTGGTGGAGAATACTTCATCAATGAGCCTGCTGGGTGTGCTGATGATTAGCGTTTTATCAATAGTGTTGGTGGATTCCCACCTCTAGTTGCTTCCATCACTCCCGCTTTGGAAGAGACCACACTGGTAAATATTATGTAAGGGACATATACAGATGTCAATAATAATCATAATCAAAATAATAGTAATTAATAGTAATAATAATAATCACGCACACATGCCCAGAGACAGAGGGATACTTACGTTCACAAAATTCACATTTAATGGTTCTGGAGATGAACCAAGTAGCTGTAGTCGATCTTCTAACTAACTACCGTTTAATAGCAGTGACAGTATGTATATGCTCACAATGGGCATGCTTGCTGGACAAATCACAGTCATCTGCAGCACTGCATTTCATCTTTTCAGGTGTTATCTCAGTACGAACTGTAAACCAAGTGATGTCTCCGAACAAATCATCGTTTATATGTAGACCACAGGGTGACAAGTTGGGACATGAGGGGATAAATAATGTGGCCGCCATCTTTTCTCCCTTTCCACAGTGCCACACTGGCAGTGATCAAAGGATACTATCATCATACTATTCCCTCTCCCACATGTGGGGCCTCAAATCTGTGTCACCAAACCACATTTCCTTTTCTGTAGGAAAGGGGTTTAATAGTGCACAGTTGGATAAGATCTAATAGATTTCTGAATCGTTCTGACAGTGATAAGATAGCAATGATGATCAACTGACATTAACTGTCACCATACAGTCACAAAAAGGCGGTCGCTATGCTTTCAGCTACTTTTCAAGGTCAACCAACAACCCATCCAAAAGTCACACGTAGATCATTGTGAATATGAGGACATTTACGACTTTTGGTAGGTTAGCAAATAAGAAACGAATTATATAGGAAACTTTATTAATTTTTTTGAATGCGCATTCACACACAGAAAACAACACCATGCTTGTTTGGTGTAGTTTTAATAACATCTTGCCTAATTTTTAACTTCTAATTTATCTCCACATTGAAATCACCTACTTCTTTCTTCAGCCAGTAAACTGACACGTACAAAGGAGCAATACTCTCCAATTCTATTGTGTATCTAATTTTCTTCCTGTAAAATATCTATTTTTGACTTCTTACAGTCCCAGGCTACAGAATTCAGGGGTTTTAGTTTTGCCTCTTATCGACTGCATAAAACTGCTGTTGAAATACTCTACATCTTCCTAGGTGTATGCTGACAATGCTTCTGCTGCACATTCTTGCGAGTTTTCCATATAGAAACTTAAGTTTACACTCTACAAATGGAAGTCATCCAAATTAAGCAGTCTTATCGTTGCTACATTCACAGTGCTGATTCCCTAGCAGCATCCTCCCATGCAAAAGTTGTGGTTTGATATTAGGTCGTCGCACATCTCAGGCAAAATCTTCCATTATATCCAAAATCAAAAGATTATAGTCATCTACACATAGCTGCTGTAATATTTCTGGCTGTTGTTCCATTAGGACATCCATTCGTATGGCACGGCCAAAGGGGCAGATGTAGACTCTGCCGACAATTTGTTTGTTATGAAGTGTGAATTAAAACTTAATAAATTGAAAATAGGTAGGAAATTAAGGAGATGGGACCTGATAAGTTGAAAGAACCAGAGGTTTAAGTGATTGCAGGCTTTCTTGGCGTGTTTCAGTTATGAACTCATCTCGGGTTATCAGTTGAGTGCCATCATCGTCTTGTCACAACGTTCCAATGGATTCCATATTCATCATCTTCAAGCGAAGTGATGGATGAGAAAGCCACTGAAAAATTGCAACGAGACGACGACGTCACTAGGCTGATAACCTGAGATGATTTGATAACCAGAGGTTGTTTAGAGTTTCAGAGAGAGCATTAGGCACCTATTGACTAGAACAGGGGAAAGGAATACAGTAGAAGTAAAATAGGCAGCTTTAACAGACGAAATAGTGAAGGCAGCAGAGGGCTAAACAGGTAAAAAGATAAGGCCAAGCAGAAACCCTTGGATAACACAAGGGATATTGAATTTCACTGATGAAAGAAGAAAATACAAAAATGCACCAAATGAAGCAGACGAAAGGGAATACATATGTTTTAAAAAACAGAGATTGACAAGAAGTGCAAAATGGTTGAGCAGAACAAATGTAAGGAAGACACATACTGCCTACAGAAAAATGAAGAGGCCTTTGGGGGAAAAAAGTAGCTGCATGAAATATCAAGAGCTCTGATGGGTGCTACGGTCGCAGGTTCGAATCCTGCCTCCGTCATGGATGTGTGTGATGTCCTTACGTTAGTTAGGTTTAAGTAGTTCTAATTTCTAGGGGACTGATGACCACAGATGTTAAGTCCCATAGTGCTCAGAGCCATTTGAACCATTTAGCTCTGATGGGAAGCAATTAGTAGCAAAAGAAGAGAAAGCTGAAAGATGGACGGGGCATATAGAGGGCCTATGCAATAGAGATAAACTAGAAGGCAAGATTATGGAAAGGGAAGTGGCTGTAGATGAAGATGAGATGGGAGATATGATACTATGAGAAGAATTTGACAGAGCTCTGGAATACCTAAGTCTAAACAAGGCCCCAGGAGTGGACGATATTCCAACAGAACTACTGATAGCCTTGGGAGAGCCAGCCATGACGAAACTCTTCCATCTGGTGTGTAAGATGGATGAGACAGATGAAATATCCCCAGACTTGAAAGAGAATGTAATAATCCCAATTCCAAAGAAAGCACTTGCCAACAGGTGTGAAAATTACCGAACAATCAGCTTAATAAGTCGTGATTACGAAATACTAACACGAATTTTTTACAGAAGAATGGAAAAAACTGGTAGAAGCCAACCTCGGTGAAGATCAGTTTGGAATCCAAACAAATGTAGGAACACACGAGGCAATACTGACCCTACGACTTATCTTAAAAATGGTTCAAATGGCTCTGAGCACTATGCGACTTTACATATGTGGTCATCAGTCGCCTAGATCTTAGAACTAATTAAACCTAACTAACCTAAGGACAACACACACGTCCATGCCCGAGGCAGGATTCGAACCTGCGACCGTAGCAGTCGTGCGGTTCCGGACTGAGCGCCTAGAACCGCAAGACCACCGCGGCCGGCTACGACTTATCTTAGAAAATAGGTTACGGAAAGGTAAACCTAGGTTTATAGCATTTGTAGACTTCAAGAAAGCTTTTGTCAATGTTACTGGAATATTCTCATTGAAATTCTGATGGTAGTAGGGGTAAAATACAGAGAGTGAGAATCTATTTACAAGGTGCAAAGAAAACCAGACGGCAGTTGCAATAATCGATGGTGTATGTAAGGGAAGCAGTGACAGAGAAGGGCCGGCCGATATGACCGAGCGGTTCTAGGCGCTTCCGTCTGGAACCGCGCGACCACTACGGTCGCAGGTTCGAATCCTGCCTCGAGCATGGATGTTGTGATGTCCTTAGGTTAGTTAGGTTTAAGTAGTTCTAAGTTCTAGGGGACTGATGACCTCAGATGTTAAGTCCCATAGTGCTCAGAGCCATTTGAACCAATCTGACAGAGAAGGGAGTGAGGGAGGGTTGTAGCCTACCCTGATGTTATTCCATCTGCACACTGAACAAGCAGTAAAGGAAATCAAAGAAAAATTTGGAGTAGGAATTACAGTTGTGGGAAAAGAAATAAAAACTTTTCCATATGCTGAAGACAGGACAGGGCTTGCAAGAGCAGTTGAACGGAATGGATAGTATATAGAAAGGAAGAACTAAGATGATCATCAACAAAAGCAAAACGAAGATAATGGAATGTAGTCATATTAAATCACGTGATGCTCAGGGAATTAGATTAGGAAACGAGACACTTAAATTAGTAGGTGAGTTTTTCTATTTAGAAGGCAAAATAACTGTGATGGCCGAAGTAGAGAGGATATAAAATGTAGACAGGATATGACAAGAAAAGCATTTATGAAGAAGAAATATTTGTTAACATTAAACACGGATTTGTGTGTTACGATCTCTTTTCTGAAAGTATTTGTCAGGTGAGTAACAATCTATGGAAGTGAAACACATACGACAAACAGTTTAGACAAAAAGAGAATAGAAGCTTTCGAAACGTGGTGCTACAGAAGAATATTGAAGATTAGATGGGTAGATCACATAACTGATGAGGACGTACCGAATAGAATTAGGAAGACACGAAATCTGTTGCTCAGCTTGCCCAAAAGAGGGGATTGGTTGATAGGACATATTTTGAGACATCAAGGGATCACCAGTTTAGTACTGGAGTGAAGTGTGGGCGATAAAAATCGTACAGGGAGACCAAGATGCAAATACAGTTAGCAGATTCAGAAGCATGTACTTGGCAGCAGTTACTTGGAGATGAAGAGGTTCGCACAGGATAGAGTAGCGTGGAGAGCTGCATCAAACCAGTATTAAGACTGAAGACAACAACAACGCCCACTGGATTTTCATATTTCTTTGAAATGTTTTCTGGTTCTTTCTTGCCAATATTTTTCTGGTATTCCTCTTGCTGTCACACTGGCGTTCCTGTGTAGAAGAAATATTAGCTTGACATTGGCAACACGCCTCCCAGTAATAGAGAATCCACTATGCATATAATGCAAGGGCGTGGTGAAAAGTACTGCCTCGGAACTTTTTTATTCTGTTCTCACTATCGGTTGAGGTATTACATATTATGCATATTACTCAGTCAACTCACCCACTTCACTGCAAGTTGCAACCCTCTGTTGCCAGACGGTTCCAAATTGTTGCACGCAACATTGCTGTGTTCAATAATACTGGTGTATGAGAAACAGCATGTTGTAATCGAGTTTCTAACTGCAAAAAACGTGCCTTGATTTGAAATCCACAGATGAATGAAAGCTGTTTACAGTGATGATTGTATTGACATTAGTAATGTGCAATGATGGGCTGTCAATTGTCAATGCTTGCAATGAAGGAAACGGTGGTACTATGCTCAACATGTATGTGGTAGAGCTTGTAGTGGATGACTGCACATGGCAATCGAAGACACTCATTGGTATTGGGTTGATGAACTCATCAGAGATTTGGATAACATAGACATAGCTCTCAGATAAGTGTGGTATATCAAGAGAATATGTACATCAGAGCAGAAATGTGGTACAGAAAACTGTGTGCATGGTGAGTGCCTCAAATACTCACTTCTGACATGAAACAGGGAAGATTGGAGACCCGTCAACAATTTCTTTTCCGTTTTGGGCGTAAGGATGATGCATTCCTTGACAACAATGAGACAGATGATGAAAGCTGGGTTCAACATTTTGACTACAGAAACTGAAGACCATCAATGGAGTTCCTCCACAAAGGATCACTGACACCAAAAACGTTCAGGCAAAGTCATGCTCCAGTGTCCTGAGATGTTCAAGATGTGGTGCATTTTGAACTCTTGTCTTAAGGCACCACCATAAACCCTCCAAAGTACAATGAGACTCTCAGAAAACTGAAAGCATGAATCCAAAGAGTTCGTCCACACGTGTATGACCCTCTCCTTCTTCATCACAATGCCAGACCACACACAACTGTTGCAACATCTGCAACTATCCAATGTCTTGGGTTCGCTGTGACTGATCACCCTCCATACAGTCCCACCTTGGCCTCATCTGATTTTCACCCGTTTCCAAAACTTAAAGAACACTTTCGGGGACTTCATTTTGACAGTGATGAAGTGCTGCAAGCAGAGCTGAGATTGTGGCCCCATCTAACATTCTACAGTACGCATGTCAACAAAATGGTCTCTTGTTGGGAGAACTGTGTTTTGTTGCTATGGTGATTACGCTGAGATATAAATATGTAGACATTAACAGCCAAGATGTATAATGTAAACAATGTTAGTTTTATCTAAGAAGCTTTAAGTGTTTTCACATAAAAAAAACGGAGGCATTACATTTCTGGAGCCCTCGTAATTAAATGACCCTCAAATCTCCTCCTTTAACATTACAGACTGTCATCCGAGCTGGTCCCACATATTCCATTGGGGCAGATCTGGGGATACTTTGGGCCACGAGAGTACCTCAACCTCAAACAGACACATTACAGACACGTGCTATGTCTGAATGAGCATCGTCCTGTTGAACAATGGCACTACAATGCTGTTGCACAGGAATTAACATGAGGGCGCAGGATGTCTGTGACATACTGTTGTGCCAGCAAAGTACCCTCAATCACTATCAGCAGTGACCTGAAGTCATATTGGATTACTCACTACATCTTGGCGCCAGGATTAACACTACTGTGCCTCCCCACTCTCCAAAAATATGTAGAATGGAACCTCTCCCCAGTTCGTCGCCATACTCGTCTATGATGGTCATCCAGGGTAGTTTAGAATGGTGATTTATTACTGGACACATGACACCATTCATGAACAGTCCATGCTTCTTGACCATGGCACCACTAGAAATGCAGCTGTTTGTTTTATGTCAACAGCAGCCTATGAATGGGACAGCAATTCCTCAGGCCTGCTGCTGCTAGTCTCTGACAAATGGTGCGATATAACATAGAATGTTCCAGGGAATCTATTACGTGTTCTCAGATGACAGGCACAGATGTGAATGGGTCACACTGTGCTTGGTACACAAAAGGGTAATACATCTGGTGGTCAAACATGGTCGCCTGTAACCTTGACAACACTCATGCCTGTCCCCATATTACCATTCAGTCCAAGAATGGACCACTATCAAGCCACTGGGCTCCATAAATCTGCTTATTGCATGATTCCACCAGCCGGCCACTGGAGACCCACAAGATGCACTTTTAAACTGTCGTGTGCTGCCAATGCTGTCGCACGCAAGTACATGGCTCTTCCGTGTCGTTCACACTAATTATTCAACATCTGATAATGTTGCTCCATATATATCCTACCAGCCCTGAATCACTTAATACACACAACACTAATGCAATGGTCGGTTTACCAGTAGAGAGGATACAACTCTCATCATTTACATACTCGCATATGATGTGTGCGTGCACTTAGGCTACACTGACATCCAACCATGTTTTCTGGGTGCTTCACTTTTTTTATCAAGCAATGTATATTTAGCACAATGAATGGCAGTTTGATTTCAATGTGGACTGATTTCACATCCAACCATATCTTCTGGGTGCTTCACTTTTTTTTGTCATGCAATGTATATTTAGCACAATGAATGGCAGTTTTATTTCAATGTGGACTGATTTAAGTCAATGCGGATCGGTAGCAGAGAATTTTCAGTAATTTTGGAGAAAACATTGAATGATCTGCTTCTATACCAGTCGCATCTATTAAATATCTTGGTGTAATGTTGCGCAACATGAAAGGAACAAGCACATGGTGTCAACTGCAGGGAAGATGGATGGTAGGCTTCTTTTTATTAGTAATGTTCTAAGGAATAGCACATCAACAACACTTGTGTAACTCATTCTTGAGTACTGCTCGAGTAGGATGGAAGCGCGGGTACGACAACAGGTAAACATTGGATGATGTATCACTTCCAATGGTATTATAACACCATAACTGATAAGCACTACGTCATAGTGGGCCATCTGAGCGACATAACATCACTTCTGGCATCAGGTTACTCACTTGGGCAACTTATATTGAAGATCATTTTGGATTACCCTTCGCTGAGCAACCACCGAGAATTTATCAGTGTCACCTAGGAGAACCTCCCAGCAACAAACCTTACCCAATTCTGCACATTATACTCAAAAATCATGACGTAACTTCAATACTGGTCACATTGTATAAAATTGGTGGGATTCCCCTGGGCTAACAGGAGCACCTTAAAATTGTGGTAAACCCAATGGACCAATACGATTCAAGCTCCTCCTCCTCCTGCTCCCACTTATTATTTATAACTATGTCAACTGTGAAGGTGTCTGCATTCGAGGTTTGAGCACCACAGGCCGTAGATTCAGGTTTGTTATCAACAATCATTCTATAGTGACAGGATTTGGAAATAATAACAATGATATAACAAATTAACTTTGTGGGTTATTATCAACCATCTGTTTTTCCTTATACAACTTTTTACAATAATGTTTGTTGCTTATTAACTTTTTTTTTGTTTCTTATGACACACCTCAGAGTTTTTAACAAAGGTGTTTTTATTATATACAATAACTTCCAAAGTTAAGTTTTTTGATGACTTATGACTCTCAGATCAATTTATTTACACTAAAGTGAGTATAAAGAAGAGGAATTTAAATAATACTACTTCCATTTTGTTTGTATATGCCCTTGATACTCTTTCATACAATATTTTTTCTGTATAGAGTATTTATATTTTCTTTCAATATATACAGCATTAATGTTTTAATTATTTCTTTCTATTTGTATTTCTTTTCTATATACAACACGCACACACACACACACACACACACACACACACACACACACACACACACACACACACACACACATCTTCAAGACAGGTGAATCATCGAACTATTCTGCATACAGTGGCACATATACATCAACTATTTACAAATAAATAAAGACACACACACTCAATCACACCAATAAATAGTGTAAGTATAGGAAGTTGCCGATAACGTCCCCACAGATCATCCATGTCTCATCATGTTGCAAGACCCTACTTTCAGTTGCAGTGCAGGAAGTACCACATCTCTTGTTAATAGACTGCTTGACGCACCAAATGTGGAACAGCACCAACGCCCTGAAGCAGACACCTCTTGTAACCATGAATGGAGTCAGCCTTTGAGACAGCACGATGCACAGCCTCGAGCTGATAACTCCAGACTCCACAATCTGTTAACCATTCGCCTCATCTTTCATCAGGCCAATATTCTTCTTGTTTTGTGATACTATTTAAAACAAAAATTATCCCCCCAATATCCAGATGTCAAATTGTTCATAATTGTACCTAATTACCTCATACAGGTCGCAGCATTTCACCCAGTAGATGAAACTGTTTGTATCCATGTAAAGTTGGGATCGGCGAAGTTTGTCCTCGCAAACCTGTAGTGGAATCGGTACGTGTTGAGTCTGGAGACGTCCAGAACACACATACTGATATAAACTGGCTTCGTCAACTGTACTGAAACGTTAGTCATCTCGACAGCGACTAGTCCTTCATTGAAGATGGCGACCCACTAGAAATTTCATCTGGCAATGTAATCTCTTGCGTCCCAAAGGGTAAACTAAACGAATTTCGCGGTAGTCTATAACGTGTTCTGCAAATAGAATTGTTCATTTATTTGTTAAAATCCTTTACAAAATCACTCATCGCGAGAGCCGTGTGTTTGGTGTTTACATCAACATACTCCCCTTCAACTAGCAACACTGCTTCTAAGAGTTTTCACATCTAATACTAACAAGTTCCATCCTCAGCCTGAGGCACTGCTGGAGGTTTCTGTAGTTCAGAATATACCGCCATTTGTTCCCCAGCATTAGGACGGAACCATTTCACAGGAGTAGTCACTATGGACACAGTGTGCACATAATGTAATTGGGCAGGATATGCCAGTTTTACCTCCAGAAATTTTCACTCACAAGACTCTTGAGACAGAGCATGGATATTGTCCTTCAGTCTGGTGATTACCCACTCAGACAGCCACTGGGACCCACACAATGGGAGAGTTTTTTGCATGGCGTACCCACAGAGGTTGTTTATATCCATGTGAGGAATGTAGCCTGTCAGATGGTCTGCGCTGGCCTCGTTCACTCGCGGGTCATTCGCTGTGGCATACCTGTGCGTACACTGGCAAAGTCCCCATCAAATACAGCACTCGAAGACGAGCAGCACGTCAACATCGGTTGACAGCTCAATGCTGACACATGTCTTCCAAAACATTATAGCATTTCATCTCATGAAAGCCTTGGCAGGGCGAAAGGGCAGGATACTGATAGTATGTACCCAGTATACATTCTGGAACTTTTCAAAAATATCTGTGAGCTATTGTACATTGGTGTTCAGGATACTGACAGTATGTACCCAGTATGATTCTGGAACTTATCAAAAAAATCTGTGACCTATTGTACATTGGTGTTCATGTACAATCTTGCATATTTTCCTAAATTACTGATAATGAACTCAAGCCAAACATTCACCAAGGTCACACACTCTGCATTCATTATTTTAGTGCTTGTTGGTTTAAGGGAGTATGCAGTTGTAATGGGTAATGTGATTGCATGGGTCTCTCCATCGAATCCACATGTCCGTATGGAAAAACCTCGCTTCTTCGTCACAAGCTCCAACTTTGCATCATCAGGAGATGCAGCTCTGATGATATGCATCTCCTCCTGACGCATTGTCTCAGCAAGTTTCTAAGATGCGTGCATGAAATGGAGTGAACATAGGAAGCACAGCGATACTTTTGGTATGATTCTCTCGGAAAATGTTATTTCCACTGGTTTCAGGAATGAGACTTACATTGTCGTCTTTGAAGCAGAAATCACTCAAGTGTGAGGAAGTGAGCATCATACCTCCTAAAATTGTGAAAGAAGATGGATATGTGCCATGGCAGCTGTTACTTTAAGCTGAGTGCGTTTTGAGCGGTGACGCAGAACATGCCTCTTGAATAACAGTGGTTTCTAAGTGGAGTTTCCACTTTTCTATCAAACAGCAGCTCACAAATTTGACATTCAGCTGCCTGCTCATACGCGGCATCACTCTCCTGCGAGTTAGAGAGCACTGACCTGCTAATTTGGAAAAGTAGATGGGTCCAACTACTTTATGCTTGACTTCTTTGTTCTGCATGGTGTGCACATGGTCATTTTCTTCAGCCTTGTCAACATCCAAGGTGTATATGTGAAATGAATAATCTGGATTTTGGCTTGCGTATTTTGGTAGCTCCTGGAATTTTATGGGGAATGAGATGCTTTGGAAATTGGATGTCCACGAGCATTAGATGTTTTGTATTTTCTTGTACACTTATGATGAAGACTATAATTTCTACCCCTAGCCAGAAGCGACAATGAGATGCAATATACAGCCTTCTCATTCAGCTTTTGAACATTAATACATACCTTTTAGCATCAATATCTTTCGGAAGAGGGATGAAATTGGAACCGCCATTAAGTGCATCGCAGAAATGAGAGTATACATTAAGGTGGAGTACCCAGCTGAGTGCCTTAGCTGATGCTCTTTCCCGCATGTTGAAAAAATGGCCGAGTATGACATTCTTGACAAAAGTTACTACTCACTCTGCTATTGAATAGCACTGCAATATTACGCCTCTTCTCCCCCAAATGTTGATTATCTTCTTCTCATCAGCATCACTGCCCTGTACCTGGGGGTGAACGAATTCACAGAGTACAATTGTGTTACACGTAATAGCAGGATACCACGGGTCACTGACAACTTTGAGCAGCATCATATCCAAAACACTTTGCAAAATGTCTATAAATGTGGTAGACCCACTCTACTTTAGCAACGATATTCGGAAAATGCTGGGGAAGCAAAGGCTGTTGCACTACTGGTTCAAAGGACAACGCAAACATGACGACAGGCAAAAGTTAGCAGAGATTCATACAGCTGTGAAAACATCTATGTACGAAGCACACAACACCACCATCATACCTTAGCAAAACATCTTGCAGAAAACTCGAGAACATGGTGGTCCTATGAAAAATGGCTATGACGGTGCTAAGGCTTCCATCCAGTCACTCGCTCACCAGTCTGATGTGGCAGTTGGAGGTAGCAAAACGAAAGCCGAAATTTTAAATCCCACATTTAAGAAATCACTCACGCAGGAGTATTGTAGAAACACACCGTCGTGTGAACACTGCACAGAGTCCCATATGGATGAAAGTAATAACCATACCTCGCGTACAGAAACAATTGAAAGAGTTAAAAGAAAATAGGTTGCCACATCCTCATGGAACACCAAATCAGTTTTACAAAGAGTACTCTATAGCACTTTTCACTTACTTAGCTTGTCTTTACCACGAATCTCTCGCCCAACGCACAGTCCCAACAGACTGGAAAAAACACAGGCGACGCCTGCACAAGGTGTTCATTTTAACTGAAGACATTGATACCATACTCAACCTCCAGCCCACCCCGTGCGTGGGTGGGTGGCAAGGGCAACTTTGAATTCTTCAATGGAAACGTCCATTTTTTTTATTGCAGATTAAGACTCTGTGGTAAAATCTACATACGTTTTGTCTGAAGCATTTTCTTCATTTCGCCAGAGACAGCACTGTAATCGGAGGAATAGAAATGGGTAAATAATTGTAATTTACAATATGCTACTCAGTGGCCCTTGAATATCCAATGGCATCTGGGAGGGTAAGACGGGCCAGTATTTTATAACTTCTAACTGGAAATCCCATTCGGAACATTGTGTTCCTCCGGCATATCTAACAGAAGATTACTCGACATGCCACTATTAATGTGGCTCGACGTGAACACTGCTCTACTTTTCCAATTAGAATGACTGTTCAAGTGTAATAATACCAGCTTCAATAAACTTAGTGATCTGCTTTTCAAATGATCATACACAGGACAGAAGCATGTCTGCAGGAATGTCAGCACAGATGTTTTTTTATGCGACTGACCATGTTTTCATGGCTTGTTGGCACTTTCTAGTACACCTTATCTCTTAAAAATCCCCACAGAAAGAAATTCGGCGACGTCAAATCCGACGATCTAATGGGCCAATTAATAGGGCCACCTCTGCTGATCCACCAACCAGTGCAAACATGGACTAACACTTCCTGTGCTTGGATTGCATAATGCACTGGGCAAGCCCCTCTAGGAAGTCCCCTCACCTATAAAGGCACATTTTTGATATCAATTTGATGGACTAATTAATTATATCGATCAATTAATTAACCCTCCCGATCGGGGAAATTCCCAGCCCTCCCCCACATTGAAATTGGCGCGAAAAGACTCAGTTGATTGGCCATTTGGCAGGAAAACGATTGTAGTGTATGCAATATTGTTTAAACGATTTAGACAATGTGTGAAATATTGTTTATTTAAACAATTAATGTGATAGAAGGCGGTGTTTGGAATAGTAAGGAATGTGTCGGGAAATTGACTGCAGTTTATGGAATACTGTTTATTATTTACAGGATACCAGGTGGTGTATGGAATACAGTTTATTTATTTAAAGGATTTATCAGGAAATCGATTCCGGTATGTAATATTTAAACAATTGCGGTACTTTTTTTATTCTGATCGTGCATGGGAACACTACATAGGCTTAGTTTATATTTGCTGCTGGAGTCAGGGATGTTAAGGTTCTTATTTTTTATTTTCCTCACTTTTCGAAGCACACAGATGTCTAAGCACAGACGAGAAAATCAGAACAATTACATATCTGAAAGTTCATGAAAAATTTTGAAACCTTCCGCCACTTTCTGCAGATGGACAAATTACTAGAATCTCAGGGGCAAACTAATTTGTACAGATCGAGAAACATGCAGCAGTCATGTTGCACTGACAGTTACACCCTGCAAAAGGGATCTACAGATCACGAACGGAATGAAATGAAATGCGGTATAGTAGTCACCGTTTGTGGTCTGCCGTGAGGGCGTCTATTGTCAAAACCGCCCAATGTCCTAATTACAGATCACGTTACTAAATACCACCGCATACCGACGTCCTTTAACCTCGCATTAACTGGCGGCATTCTGTTGACAGAGAAATTTCAGACTCGCTTCCTGTCGCTGTCTGTCTGAAGAGGCCACTCCCTGTTTGTCTGTGTGAAATGGTTCAAATGGCTCTGAGCACTACGGGACTTAACTTCTGAGGTCATCAGTCCCCTAGAACTTAGAACTACCTTAACTTAACTAACCTAAGGACATAACACACATCCATGCCCGAGGCAGGATTCGAACCTGAGACCGTATCGGTCGCGCGGTTCCAGACTGTAGCGCCTACAACCGCTCGGCCACTCCGGCCGGCCGTCTGTGTGAACCAACGTCCCGAAACATGCAGACAGAGGTTTTCGTCTCTCCTCATAATACAGTGCTTCTATTGGCTAATGCCTGACACAAAGGGAGAGCTGACGCAATTTCGATATCAAAAATAGAATTAAATAAGCCATTTGCACTGCACTATCAAATTAATTGTTTAACAGAATGAGATTTTTCACTCTGCAGCGGAGTGTGCGCTGATATGAAACTTCCTGGCAGATTAAAACTGTGTGCCGGACCGAGACTCGAACTCGGGACCTTTGCCTTTCGCGGGCAAGTGCTCTACTAACAGAGCTACCCAAGCACGAGTCACGCCCCGTCCTCACAGCTTTACTTCTGCCAGTACCTCGCTTCCTACCTTCCAAACTTAACAGAAGCTCTCCTGTTTAGCAATTGTTAAACAATTTACGGGAGTCAAATACTCATCTCCAGCTTATGATGATCCTTCTTCGTAATAGAACATATTTTCACCGATTGAGTATGGCACGCAAACATTATGCAAATCAAGTAATTAAATTTCCACCATAAATAAATCATAGCACTAAATATATCCAAGGTCTTGTACGTACCAATCTTCGAGAGCACTAACACACTCCTCCACCACAACGTTTCCACTAAAAATATCTAGTGAAAAAAAAATCCTACGCATCACACAAACTAGTGATTGCGAGGCATGTACTGGCCTCCGAGCACAGGGCAACCCTGTCCACACCAGCCGGGAGAGAGAACCGCACCCGTGCACGCCATGCCTGCCCGTATTGAACACATGGGTGCTGAGAAGCACAAACACCACACAAATAACCCTCAATCACATTCGTAGTATTAGTTGTTGTTGTCATGCCTTTATGTTGAAGATTTCTACCAATCGGGAATCTGAAGTCGCGATTGGGTTTTTTAAGCACTATAGAATTCCTGAATTGGTTATCTACACAACATTCGGATGGAGGAGGCCTACTGCATGGCCGGACAGAGACAACAGCAAATACCACTGCAAGGCAGAGTCCATTGCGATGTATTGAGAAGCACTAAACATGACGCACTTAAACCGCGATCCAGTATGTAGCAGTAGTTGTCACGGCTACATGTCGGAGATTACTGAAAATACACATCCAACGCACTCAACTCCCAGATGTCCTCACGCAGCGCGTCTGTCCCCTTGTGCACGACTAGCGCCAACATTCAGAGGTTGGTGAAAACTTCTGCCGCGGCCACAGCTACAGTTGTGTACACGCGTGTATGCTAGAGTTCACCACCCCCAGCTATGGAGGGCATCCGGGGATGATTGCAGTGGTTGGAATTCGGATGTTATCAATACGTCAACCGCAAATACCCATCATTTTGAATCTTCTCTCATGCAACACTCACACATTTGCTTCTGTCGCCCTCACCCAGCACATTTTACTATGCCAGGGTATTCGTGGGACGAAAGGTTAAGGAAGATGCTTGTCGGCATCGAACTGTTAACCCATGCTTACACGCTGTTCTTCTTCAAACATAAGATTTGGGGAGGACTTTGTCAATGGGTGAACAAGAATGCCAAGGCGCATAACCCGTGAATGAGTGAGGGACAGTACAGGCCATCAGACAATCTAAGTTACATGCTTTACCTGCATGTAAACAACCACTATGTGTATGCCATGCAATAAAGTGTACTGGGAGAGATCCAATAGCTTCCAAGTGGGGAACTGCCAGAGTAAAGGAAAAGATCCGTGACGTGGGTCAGGATGCTTGTGAGTGAGATGTTCTAGAGGTAGAACTGGCATATCTAACCCATTTACATGACATTCACAGTGACTTGGCGCTGTTGACAATGCTGGTGAACAAACAGAAATATATTCTCTACTACAGAAACCTCCAACGATGTTTCAGGTTGGGGATAGAATTTGTGTCATCCGCAGAATCTCCTACAAGCAATGTCGTTTGTTGAAGTAGAGCATTGATGTAAACAGGGAACAGCGGGCTTTCACGACATTTAGAATTCATGAACAATTCAATTTTCGGAAAAACAATGGAAATGATACAGAATACCACGAAATTCCTTTAGCTTACTTGTGGGTTGGCCTTAAGCCACAAGAGATTACATCGATACACGAAATTTGAAGTGGGTCATCTTCTTCAATAGACTAGTCGCTGTGGAGTTGGCTAAGTTTCAGTACAGTTTATGAAGACTGTCTGTATCGGTATGTGTGTCTTGGAGCTCTGCAAACTTCATATGTATCAATTCCACTATACATTTGTGAATTCAAACTTCGCCGATTCCAAGTTTTATCTATTGCGAGAAAGGTTGCGATCCATATCACGTAATGAGGTGCAATCATGACGGATTCGACATGTCTAGATGTCTACGTTTGTTAGCTGTCAGTATGATGAGTGAGAGTGTTTCGTAGATGCTAGATGAGAATTATTATAGAGAAAGTCCTTCTGCGAAGTGTAACACTACAAGAGAAGAAGGTTATCGATCTAATGGATGGTGAGACGATTGGTTCACAGAGTGTGGAGTTTCTGAGGCTCTGGTCGAAAATGTGAGTATATCGTATACGTGCACATGCCACTCAGAGAGGGGCTAAGGGTATGCATTGAGCTGCCTCAAAGGCTATCCCTGTACCAGATTGCAAGATGTGTCTGTTCGAGGATGTTGGCGCTGTCCCACATTTGGTGCGTCAAATATACTTTCTATCAAGTGGTCAATAGGTATACATTGCACTGCAGTCGAAAGTAGGGCTGTCACGTCATAATGACAAATGATTCAGCTGCTGGAATGGGATCGTCCCTCCTGTACTCGTACAATTCACTGGAGTCGTTGGGTATTTATGTGTAAGTAGTTGATGTGTATGTGCGAACGTGTGCAGAATAGTTGGATGAACCACTTGTTATTTTTTTTCTTCTGATTTGTGTGCACATGCAAGGGAGGGGGGATGGTGGGGAGGATTCTACCTTCTCCTGGTGCTGCTAGTCCCCATTTATACTGCGTATAGAAAAGAAATGTAAATAGAAAGAAGTGATTAAAATGTAAATACCGTATTCAGAATGATCAGAAATAAAACGTAAATACTGTATAAAAGAGTAACAAGCCTCTACAGAAACAAAATTGGTCAAACAGTATTTAAGTTCCTCTTCTCTACACTAACTTTCGTGTATATAACTGTATCTGATAATCATGTCATCAGAAAAAACTTTGCAAATAAAACCCATATACATATATGCAACAAAAAATGGCTGCATAAGTACAACAGAAAGTTAACTTTGCCAAGTACTGAACATAAGAAAAAATAGCTCTGTAAAAAAGCGCTCAGGTATGTCATTAGAAACAAACATCTTAGTAAATAAAAATTGTATTGCAAAAAAAGAACCCATTAATAATAAACTATGAAGCTACTCTTTTATATCATTTTTATCATTTCCAAACCCTACCACTACCGAGGTATTCTTTACTATAACTGAACGTCTCCCCCATGGTACGCAAAACCTCGAATGGAGAGGCTTACACAGTTGAGGTAATTATAAATGACGATAAGGTGGATGAGTAAGGGGAGCTTGAGTGTTGTTAGTCCATTATGTTTCCCACCACTTTAATGTGCTCCCATCGATCCAGGTGTTATCCAGTAGTTTTATATGAAGTGACCAATATGGAGTTACGTCATGATCTATCCACGTGCCTAAAGGGTGTGGGTAAGACGACGTGATCAGTGTCGAGTTACGTCACGACCTTGCATAAAACTTGCACAACTGCCTAAGGTGTATGGGGGAAGGGGGGAGAGGGGGTTCCTACGGGCGATATCGATCAGTTCCCAGAAGTTTCCCAGGGGGAGGAGAGTTGGGGGCGGGGGTGTCATTGAATGTAAGTCGCCCAAGTGGGTAACCTGCCCCTGGAAGTGATAAGACCTTTATCTTGCTCAGAACGCCTACTGATAACCTACTGCTTTCAGTTACGCCGTTATCATGATGTGTCGTCTGATGTTTACCCGTCCTCGTACCCATCCTGCTATCGTACTTGCTCTAGCATTTAGGCGAATTAAAGGAAGACAGCGAAGCAATTCAGAGATGTGCTCCTACGTTTGTTAGCCGTCAGTTTGATCAGTGCAAGAGTGTTACGTAAATTCTCCACGACTGCAGATGATAATTATTATAGAGAAGAAGGTTCTTCCGCTTTGCGCTACCATAAATCACGTAAAAACAAATTGACCGTCCTTACGGCGTAACAGACAGCCACATACATAGTTTTTCCGTCGGTCAACAGATTTTGCAGGCGACGCTACGATGCTGGTTGCGTTGACCTCAACGTCTCACAGAATTCTTACGCTAAAATGTCTGAGGGTGGGCTTGTTGGCATTTAGCAGAAGACCGGTGCGCTGCACGCCAAAAGCACTTGCCCCGTAGCTGACTCTAGTGGAACGTCGGAGAATATCTTCCATTAATTCTACAACTAAAAATTATTACTACTGCAGGGATACATCTTACAATTATATGCGGAACAACAGGATGATATTTATAAGCGACGCTTATAAATATTTCTCTCGACTTTGTGTCTTAATGCAAGCTGTATTGCCATAAAAGCTTTCTGATAAATTGTCGGATTTATGCAGTCGCGTAGTTTACAAACTCGTCATCCTCCATACTCTCTGTTCAGCAGCTCGTTTCATATGGCTTATAGGGCAAAAAAACTGTAAATAAAGAATTGTTAAATGTCGAAAGTAGATTGGTTTTCATTTCGAAGTCCTGCAGAAAATTCGATTACAGCTGTCTAAGTAATTTGTTTTCTGCTTTACTATTTACTGTTGTTAATCGCTTGCCAATACGATCGTAGTGATTCATTTTTATTCTTGTTTATCAAACGTAAACAACAGTACAAATACGTTTATCCGAATACCAGCAATCACCCGTGGGCTGCAATGCTACCCAATAATTGTGGATGACCCATGTATACAGGCACCCACTACTGTGCTAATTACGGTTTTTTTCCATCCGACTGCTCCTGCCTGACGTTAAAATGGACAGTTCAACAAACACGCTGATTTCACTGCACCAAATAAAAATTTAACTGACGAAGAATAGGTGTAGAAGGCTTATTACAATCGCTAGTCAAGTAAATGATTTGAGCACAGTTCCAGTAGAATAAATACAATTTGGGTATACTGGGTATCATGTTCTGGCGGTACGGACATAAGCCTCTATTTTGCATAGTGTATGTATAGGGATTGGTTCAAAATGGTTGAAATGGCTCTGAGCACTATGGGACTTAACATCTGTGGTCATCAGTCGCCTAGAACTTAGAACTACTTAAACCTAACTAACCTAAGGACATCACACACATCCATGCCCGAGGCAGGATTCGAACCTGCGACCGTAGCAGTCGCACGGTTCCGGACTAAGCGCCTAGAACCGCTAGACCAACGCGGCCGGCCTGTATAGGGATTAGCTCAATTATAATGGCAATATATTTTTCACACTGAGACAGTAAACAAACTTAAGAAAAAAATGGTTCAAATGGCTCTAAGCACTATGGGACTTAACATCTGAGGTAATCAGTCCCCTAGACTTAGAACTACTTAAACCTAACTAACCTACGAACATCACACACATCCATGCCCGAGGCAGGATTCGAACCTGCGACCATAGCAACAGCGCGGTTCCGCACTGAAGCGCCTAGAACCGCTCGGTCACTACGGCCGGCCACGCTTAATAAATAGCTTCGACTTCCTTTGTAAGTATTTAGGTAGCCATTCTTAGTCACAATCACATTTAGCACCTGGTTATATTCAGATGTAAATAAATGCTATTTCATCTCTTCTCTGAACAACTGTATCTTCAAGAATGTTGTTAAAAAATAAACTGTGGGGCCGTAGACGTCTTTAATATACTATCAGTGTATCTACCGGTATTACTGTCACAAGCAGTACTGTTTTGCTCAGCTTTAAAATGTTACCTCCTTTAAGTTACATGGGGCAGAGTCGTGAAGGATAGACAACGAAATCGACTAGCGCAGTGTATAGGTTTTTTGTTTGTCACTTCAGCACAATATAAAGAAATGACATATTTTTAGTACCTTAAGTTTCGGGAGAGTTTTACGAAACTTGTCTTTGAACATAGTTCTGCAACTGTAATACAACTTGCATTTAGCAAAGGGATTTAAGATCCTCATCTGATGAAAATTTATTTCCAGCAATCCAAAGATTCATCTCAGGAAACATGAAGAAGTCACTTGCGACTAAGTCTGGTGAGTAGGGTGGATGGAACCAATTCAAAGCCCATTTCATGCATATGTAAAGGTTTTTTTTTAAATTACTGCTACCAGTCACAAACTTTGTCAACTATTGTATTATTTATTTAGCTAAACGTTTAGCGGGAATACCTCATCTTCAGGCTAAATGGCATTAAAAAAACAACTTGTAATGCCATTTCGCCTGAAGATGAGGTATTCACTCGAAACATGTCGCTAAATAAATAGATAATACAATAGTTGACAAAATTTGTGACTGGTAGCGGTGATTTAAAAAAACCTCTACATATTTCTTGGCACTGTCACGGTCGAAAAATAGTCAAAATGGCTTCAAATTCAATTTCATGCACTTTCCCCATTGTTATCGCTTACGTGTGGGACGATGCATTATCCTGATGAAAGAGTACTTTTCTGCGTGCCAACCACGGTCTTTTTTACAGCCAATGCAAGGTTCATAAGATCCAGCAATGAAGTATAATACGGTCCAGTTATGAGTCTACCTTGATCCAAGTAATCTACGAGGACGTCTGTGTCCATCGTTTTGACTGCCGTTATGACTCTACTGTGTAATAATGAATCCAGATTTTATCAAAAAGTCTTGGAGAAAGTAAATGGTCTTCATTGATGGGCATAGTCCGTTCAATCCTTCAGATGAAATTGTTTAATAACAGCACGAAACTCCATTATCTCTGTTTTCAATCACAGTCGACACATTGGTCAATTCAGACGTCTGTCAACTATGAACTGTACGCTCTAAATTGTTGAGACACATTAAACGATCCTTGGAATTATTAAGCCTACCGACCATGAAGGTGTAACAAGAATGTTCCACTCTTTCATGGAAATTTACGACAGTCATCAAACCACCCTCGTAACTCTCAGAAAAATGTGAAGTGTATATTCATATTTCATTAATAATTTTGGTAGCTCAAGTAGCGTGAGCTTAATAAAAAGAAATCATTCATCACGTATTTACTAACAGAGCTCTTTATTTTCAAGCTTTCGAGGAATAATTTAAATACTTTGATTTCCAGATCAATACATAATTTAGCGTGTATTTAAGAGACTGTTCCACATCAAATTTCAGGCCTGAAATTCTACGAATGGTGTCTCTACTCCAAGAATATCTCAAACTTGGCTAACACCAAGAGAACGATCATCATGGCAAACTGCATTCTGTCATGTGCAAACGATAGGCGGGTGTGAGCAAACGACAGTCAATCGTGTGTGCTTCGTAGTTCACTCGCTATCCGCCGAGCCTCTGAGGTTTTTGAAAACGTTTAGAAACACACGATTTCCAATCTCTTCTTTTTCGTGACATTATTGTTTTTCCTTTAGTGCTTAGCTTTTTCACACGGGGAGATAACTAACTAGCGTGTGCAAGTATTTGCGTGATGAAATTTTCATTCGGTTGCGTTCTCTTCCATTCACCACTGCGTGACATCTCGTGAAACATACGAGAATGGCAGAGAGCACTAGCGAATTGTTCACTTGGGCCCAGTTTCCACCGGAGCGTGGTGTAAACGATGGGCAAGCGCGGGACAGTGTTCGGGCTTTTAGCGACGCGTCAAAAGAAGCTCGCGTCCTCTCCCCTTCCGAGCTAGACTAATTCGCTGTTTAGTGTGCGAACATCTTTACTGAGATCATTGTTAATTAATGGACTGCTTTTAAGTTTCTTCGTCAAGTATGATGAGTAACCATCGAAAGGCGTCAACCGACATACGTGCAAAGTTTTGGAATAATGCTAAAGAAGGCGGGAGCTGCCGTTCAGGTTCATAAAATGGCTCTGAGCACTATGGGACTTAACATCTGTGGTCATCAGTCCCCTAGAACTTAGAACTATTTAAACCTAAGAGCCTACAGAATATCAAACCAGCTGTGTGTCTGGATTGAAGAGTTTTTAGCAAACAGAACACAGCATGTTGTTACCAATGGAGAGACGTCTACAGTCGTTAAAGTAACCTCTGGCGTGTCACAGGGAATTGTTATGGGACCATTGCTTTTCACGATATATATAAATGACCTAGTAGATAGTGTCGGAAGCTCCATGCGGATTTTCGCGGATGATGCTGTAGTATACAGAGAAGTTGCAGCATTAGAAAATTGTAGCGAAATACAGGAACATCTGCAGCGGATAGGCACTTGGTGCAAGGAGTGGCAACTGACCCTTAACATAGACATATGTAAGAAAGAAGGATCCTTGATTATATGATAGCGGAAAAAACACTGGTAGCAGTTACTTCTGTAAAATATATGGGAGTATGCGTGCGGAGCGATTTGAAATGGAATGATCATATAAAATTAATTGTTGGTAAGGCGGGTACCAGGCTGAGATTCATTAGGAGAGTCCTTCGAAAATGTAGTCCATCAACAAAGGAGGTGGCTTACAAAACACTCGTTCGACCTATACTTGAGTATTGCTCATCAGTGTGGGATCCGTACCAGATCGGGTTGACGAAGGAGATAGGGAAGATCCAAAGAAGAGCGGCGCGTTTCGTCACAGGGGTATTTGGTAACCGTGATAACGTTACGGAGATGTTTAACAAACTCAAGTGGCAGACTCTGCAAGAGAGGCGCTCTGCATCGCGGTGTAGCTTGCTCGCCAGGTTTCGAGAGGGTGCGTTTCTGGATGAGGTATCGAATATATTGCTTCCCCCTACTTATACCTCCCGTAGAGATCACGGATGTAAATTTAGAGATATTCGAGCGCGCACGGAGGCTTTCAGACAGTCGTTCTTCCCGCGAACCATACGCGACTGGAACAGGAAAGGGAGGTAATGACAGTGGCACGTAAAGTGCCCTCCACCACACACCTTTGGGTGGCTTGCGAAGTATAAATGTAGATGTAGATGAACCTAAGGACAGCACACACATCCATGACCGTGGCAGGATTCGAATCTGCGACCGTAGCGGTCACGCGGTTCCAGACTGGAACGCCTAGAACCGCACTGCCACACGGGCCGGCTGCCGTTCAGGTTTAAGTGCGCTACTTCGACGCATTTCACGATTACGTACCAAACACCTACATTCTAATTTTCCTACTCCTTTTTGCTTCCTTTTGTAAAACAGTGGACAAAACTATCCTACCTCACTATCAAAGATTTACATCGTAGCTATAAGTAGCTCTTTTATCGCGTGACACCTATGTGAGGATTATTAGAAAAGGGATACGTAGTGTTAGTAGAGCTCGCACGCTATGTTCGTTCTGTCGTGTTCTCTCCTGTATCACCGTTTCTTCACAGGTACAAACGAGTGGTACTGATGATTGACGAACTGTCTGAATGCTCGTTCGCTTGTGTTCGCTTCCATTCGCTGCGGTGTAAACGAGGTGTTACAATAGAACACTGACTTTCGCTTCTGTTCGCTTTAGAATACGGAAACGATACGGTACTTCGATGATTTTTACTTGTCTGGGGACCACAGACTTAATATTAATATTTACTTTTTAAATGAAATCATTGCCGCCAGTACACTGAGTGTTTTTATTATTCATTTAGCGATTTTTCAGCTGTGGGGCTATTTTCGAATGCAAGTTCACAACTATGTACTGCTCCTTAAATTGTGTTGTTTATGAAATATTATCACTTTACTCTTTGCACTTTGCTATCCGTGTGTTTTGTGTGTTTCAGTTACCTTGCACTTCAACATGGCTCTACAGCGCGATAATGAAATAAATAACATAATTTGAAATGGCGGCAACGATTTCATTTTAAAGTATTGTACAGTTTCTGTGCAGGATGATCAGTTGCTGCGTTATATCGATATGTAAGTTTTAAAATTTGGACAGTATCGAGTACTTTAGGATTTTTTTTATTACTTCTTACTCGTATGTAATATATTCATTCGTCTGAGTACAGTATCCACTTCCGTAACCTCTTTTCATCTTTGACGGGAAATCTGAACATTTTTAGTTGGGGACTTGTCCGTCTGCTCCTTCTACAGCTGATGTACTTGCGGGCACTCGCGAAGATGACTCGATCGACTATATCTCAGAAATTGCTGAACTTCGCAGCCGCCAGCCAGTGGAATGCGACCGGGCCCGCTTGTGGTAGTGCAAACTTGTCATAAATGTCACCGAGCAGTACGTCATCTAGTGGTTTTTTTTTTCTTCAACCGTTTGCAAATAGAACAGGAAAGGGATTGACTAGCAAAGAGATACGGTACCCTCCGCCACGCACTGCACAGTGTCTCGGGCCCTATGTACATCTGGAACCTCTGGCGAAAACAAAGCGATTACGATCGACTCTTTGCAAAAGTTCCTTGCGCTGTCGTAAAGGTTATGAAATGCGCGACAGTTAGCGGTCATGTGACCTTCACATTGCGTACTGTTTCCGGGAAATACAGAAGCAGCCTTGCGATGTCCTTGAGGTATCGAGCTACAGCCACACTCGACAGAAGTTCCGGAAGTGACAAGCTCGACGCTTAAACACCGGTCTGTAGAAGAAGAATTGAGACGACAGAAATCTGACCAGACACCAACTGCGCCATCAGTACGACGGCTGTCCGTGTTTCACACGAGAAAAGTAAAGGACGATTACGATTTTGTACCCTCGACGACGAGTTTATTAGAGGAGCAGGGGAGACTCGGATTGGTGAAGTACGGTTCAAATGACTCTGAGCACTATGGGACTTAACATCTGAGGTCATCAGTCCCCTGGACTTAGAACTACTTAAACCTAACTAACCTAAGGACATCACACACATCCATGCTCGAGGCAGGATTCGAACCTGCGACCGTAGCAGTCACGCGGTTCCGGACTGAGGCGCCTAGAGCCGCTCGTCCACCGCGGCGGTTGGTGAAGTATAAGGAAGGAAATCTGCCGTATTCCTTGAAGATAAACAATCTTGGCATTTGTCTTAGACGATCTACGAAAATCACGGAAAATCTAAATGTTAGTGGCTGCACGAGAATTTAAGTCAGGGTACTCGCACATGCGAATCCGGAGCTGCTTTGACATCCTCCAGCTTCAGAAATAATGCACTGCCGGAAAAATACCACATCCTCAAAGACTGTATTTAGTGGTACCTAGGTGTAACATGTGCATGCTGATGAGTTGTGTTACTGATTAACTTGGCATGGTCATCGAACATCAGATGGCACTCAGGAGGTGTGTCTGCGCACCCTCTGTCTTGATTCTGCAGGCAGTAACTGTGCTGAGTTTAGAGGCGAACAATGTTGGCAATGTTCATTCTAGGATACAACCGTGCCCCTCTGTCGAGTACGAACTCCTGTTGAACAGTTCTGTCAACTGAACGGGGTCACACTGTAGGCCAACATAGTAGCTGGATGGCCAGATTGCTGCACATGTCGGTGGTTTCAGCAGTGGTCTTTGGAACTGGGTGTGTGTGGGGAGGAGGGGGAAGGGGGTGGCGGGCGACAGTTACAACTCGTGGTCACATTTCGTGTTTCTGGAGGGTAAAGTACAGTGCCCGCTGCATCGCACAGGCTGTTATCCCCGTCCTACTACCATTTCTTCGACAAGGAGGTGACGTGCTTTTTCAGCTGGACAATGCACGTCCATATACGACTCTTGCAACGGAACGTGCTGTTCGTTGCATAAAACAACTGCTCTGACTAGCAATATCTCCAGATCTCTAGCTAATTGAACACGTACGGGACACGATGAAGCGGGAACTAACTTGCTCTCCAGAGCCTGCACGAAGCATTGCCGAATTGTAAGAAAAGACGCAAGACTGTCTCAACAATTTATTGCAGAATGCCATTCGGCAGCTTTATGATCATTTGCGTGTGAGAATACACTCTTGCGTTGCCGTCACTTGTACTGCTGCAACTATTTGGACACCCTTTACAGTAGGACATTTGTTTCATTTGGTCTGAATTTCTTCTCGTATATTCCTACAATGATGAATTACCTGTGACACCATTCCATTTCTAAGTATAAAAAACGTCAGAAATGACATGTACCAAGATCCTTTACTCGTCGCGTATTAATACTTCTACAAAACTTGTTTCGGTATCTCCAACTGCTCCCGAAATATTTAGTAGTACCATCTCAGGTGACTCTTCTTATATAGACGGCTGGTTATTAAAGTAGGAAAGATGGTAAATAAAGTTTACTTGTGCATATTCAGCACAGCGCGAAAAATGCACGATCATTTTGAAGGTGATTTGCGGGCGTACAGTGTACTAAATTTAGTATACTTCTGGCAGCAACATACGGGTACGCCATGCCATGCTCCTGCAATTAGGAACCAAAGTTTGGCATTTATAGAGCTTGGAGAGCAGCGGCGTGCTAGTCTCTCGCCAACTCGCAATGAACACCCTCTGCATCGAGGCAGGTCAGGATAGTGCTTACGACATGCACTCTCGCGTTATCTTGTTGAAAGATAGCGCCGCGGAGACCTCGAAGATAGGACACAGTCGGCGGCCTTAACACGTCAGAAATTTAACGACTATGAGAACCAGAGGTGACCATGTTGCACCCCATAGCATTACGCCTCCCATGGTGTTCGAGACGTACTTACACTTTCCGTGCGGTTTCTCGTCTTGGTGCAACCCCTCCCCCTCTCGAAACGTGCAGTTGCATGTTAACATTACTTTAATATGTGTTGTATCCTGAATAAATATAAGACGAGCATAAATTCTTTCCCCGATTATAAATATTTATTTCTAGGAAATTATGCTAGAATACAGCCATGGGGTTTCTTGCAAATGGTGGCTTAACTCGAAACGTTTTTTTTTTTTTTTTTTTTTAATGGATACACTTCCACATCGGCTCCGTTTGTTGCCAGTAGATCGTCTAGGCGATACTGAATCTCTTCATGTCTTTCCCAACATTTCTTCTGTCACCGTCTCTATAGCTTCTCGTATTCGTGCCGTATGAGTTTGCTAATCGAGAAATGATGAACTGCACATTTCATCCTTAAAGAAGCCCCACAAATAAGTCAATACAGTTTACGTCTGGTGAACTTGAGGGCCATGGTATTGGAGTATCAATCCATCTGTTCGGAAAGCTTTCATCCAAGAATTGACGGATGTATAGCCACCAGTGTGACGATGCAGCATGCTGTTGAAACACTATCCATAGATGAACGAGAAAGAGAGAGAGAGAGAGAGAGAGAGAGAGAGAAGAAATCAGATGTTGTCAAAGCAGTAAAAGTATATCCAGAAAAACAAAACTGTACGAGTTAAACTACCGTTTCCAACAAATCGCATGGCTGTACGTAGAAACACATTTCTGTAACAGGGAAAAGAATTTATGGTAACACTGTATAGCTATAGACTTAACAATCAATACCTCCTATGCATAAGACAGATCATCTTAAAGCACTACTTGGAACGGTCTCCGACATCTGTTCGACGATTTCACCATGAACAGCCAGGTAAGAGCATGGCGCTCGAAACGCGTAGATGTACGTTAACACTGGTTTTTCTTGTGTGCAGAATAAATATAACGATATCCAGATTTGCCTTCCGTAGAGTTCGTAAATACTTTGGGATAAAGATGAGATGGTTCCTTAGGGAAGGAGACTGCCGATATGTTTCTCGGTGCTCGTCCCGACCGAGTCTGTGATCTGTTTCTAATAGTATCGTCGTCGACGGAACGTGAAACCCTAATCTTTCTTTCTATTCCCTCGAGTGCCTTAACTACTGCATCATCATGCTGCCACAAACACAACATGTAGACGGAGTACAAGCTGGATAAAGACAAGGATGGAGAAGGAAATCGACCGTATCGTGTTCGCCTAAACAGATTTAGAAAAGTGACGGAAGCCCTACATTTGGATGGGGAGTTTTCAGAGGCGAAAATCACGCAAAAAGTGAAAAAGCCATACGGGTATCAGAGACTCACACGATGCAAAATAATTTCCACATCTTGTAATATCAACAGAGCAGTACGTGCTGTCTACTTCTGGCGTTAACGTCCCGTATTTAATAGACTGTACCGAGTGTACGTAAAGGCCTACTCTTATTACCCACAAAAATTCTGCGACAGACAGGGCGTTGTAACGCACCGAGAGCAGAAGGCACGCCGTTGTCAGTTCATTAGAGAAGTGATAAGGCTACGGGAATACGCTGTTTGCTCATAAGCCCGGCCTCGCTGGCGTGCAACTGCAGTTGTGCTCGTTTGATACGACAGTGGTCACTGAGAGTCGTTCGAGGCAGCTTCCATTTCGTCATCGTATTGATGTCAAATTGGATATCGCCACCACTCCCGTCGTACAGTCCTAGGCGACTTCGAATGAGAGAGACGCGTAACATCAAAGATCCTCCTCCTGCTCCTCCTTCCCCTCCTCCTAATCATCCACTGTTCGATAAAGGCCTCCTCTAGACTCTTTCGAACATTACTGCCACGGAGTATGCCCATTAGGGTTGTCCTGTATGGTTTTTAACGCCATTAGGTCGTAGTTTTGGTTCCTGGAATTTAGCAGAACAATTTACTTGGTCCATCTACCACGCAATCGCCTGGATACATGTTCTGTCCTCTTGTATTTACCACTGCAGTCATCAGCTCTTCCATTCCAGTCTCTTTCCCGCACAGTTTGTCTCCCTATCTCTCAACCGCTCCCTTGGTAAACCTCAAGCTCTGAACGATTTTCCGTATTAAAGGAGTGTGTCTTACTGCCATAAGTCAGAACTGGTGGCAGACTGGTTGTAAACCTTCCTTTTCCGACACGTGGGAAGATTCGTTTTGTTAATCCTATTTCGTTCACCAAAAGCACTCCAGACAATTTTTCCTCATCTGTTTACTTCTTTCGGTGTCCAATTGGTCGTTGCCTTCAGTTACCTCAAATAAAACAACTCATTCGCAGGTTCTATGACTGCACCACTAATTTATTCAACTGTTGGTTATACATTTTTTTGTCTCATATTTGGGCCTATTTTCAAACAACCCCTGTTAATTTATGTCCTTTGTTGTGGGAGTTTATCTGTTCTAGAAACAGAAAGTATAGTATTATCACCAAAACGAGCGAGGTTCAGACATGAACTACTAAAGCGTGTCCCTTCAAAGTTTTATCAATGTAAGAACTAGAAACTTTAAAAAATCTGACACATGATGATGAAGTGTTGATATTTCTGGAAATATACGCAAACATGAGAATTGGTTTATTACTTTTTGTGCGAGGAAAACATTCTCAACGGATTTTATTACTTGCACTTCTCTGAAAAACAGAAGTACGTCCAGGACGTTCGAAAAAAGTGTCCCATACACTTACAGGAGATATTACTGCTCAATAAAAAAAATTCTATAAACATGACCAGAAACACCTAGCTGTTGACATAGGGATCCTTTCACTTGTACATCATCTTTACTGTGGATACCAGAGATAGAAATTTATAAAATGACTTATTCTATTGTCACTAAGGCTGTACTTATCTAAAGCTGTTCTTCGCTCCAAAATTTTTTAAATTTTCTAGTCTCCTCTTTCAGTACATCATATTTCTCAGTAATTCGATTTTTATTTTTTTCGTTGCCTCTTATATTTGGCTATGCACATACTTACACGTAAGACTTACTTAGACTGCCCTCACATTTTATCTTTCCACATTTTCCGCCTTATGTCCACTATCTGCCAAACTATTAAGAACAGTTAAATTTGAAAATAAAAATGACTGGACGCAAATAATGAAACACGTTGCCATTTTTATATGTATGGCAACTTTTTTCGGTAACTATCTTTCCATGAAATCCAAGTTTTCTCACCTCCCGCCTAACTGTCATAGTACTTGCAGTGGATCCTGATGCAGTTTGGAATTCCTGTGTGATGGTCTGCATAGATGTCTGCCTATTACACATTACGACCCTCTTCAACTGTCGGCGGTTTCTGTCAGTCAACAGACGAGGTCGGCCTGTACGCTTTTGTGCTGTACTTGTCCATTGAGGTTTCCACTTCACTATCACATTGGAAACAGTGGACCCAGGGATGTTTAGGAGTGTGGAAATCTCGCGTACAGACGTATGACACAAGTGACACCCAATCACCTGACCACGTTCGAAGTCCGTGAGTTCTGTTCTCTCACAATGTCCAATGACTACTGAAGTCGCTGATATGGAGTACCCGGCTGTAGGTGGCAACACAATGCACCTTATATGCAAAACTTATGCTTTTGGGGGTGTCCGGATACGTCTGATCACATAGTGTATGTCGTATTTTATGCAGTATTTTCTTTGATTTCAAATGTAGCCATTTTTAATTATATGTTGCATTTAGATTTAAGGCTATTTACAGTACATTTTCATATACCTCTATATATACATTACTTGGTATTCCTACAGTGACAACCATTACTTTTTCTATTTATTGTTATAAAATAAAGCTTTCCTTTATTATTCAATAAATTGCTGGAGTAAGCACCTAACCTCACCCAGGGCATTAGTGGATGTACGTTAGACTGTACTGATACCTTATGCAAGTTGGTATTTCAGTTACACTTTTATGCAAATATAATTTCATATAAAGTCTTAACACAGGGTTGCTGTTGTTTGAAGCACCCAGACCACGAATTATTACTCGAGGTTTATGAATGCAACACATAGACCTTGAGCTACTTTAGGGTGATTATCTATCCCTTGTTTTTTATGTCTCCCAGATCCTGTCTTCGCTTCAGGTTTGTTACTAGTTAGTATCATCCTTTAGCTTATGACCAGGTGGTTAAAAAATCCGTATCTAATTCACTGACATGAGGCTACTTATGATTGTAATTGGCATCTAATGTTTTTAGCAACATTTACAGATAGCCGGCCGCGGTGGTCTCGCGGTTCTAGGCGCGCAGTCCGGAACCGTGCGACTGCTACGGTCGCAGGTTCGAATCCTGCCTCGGGCATGGATGTATGTGATGTACTTAGGTTAGTTAGGTTTAAATAGTTCTAAGTTCTAGGGGACTAATGACCACAGCAGTTGAGTCCCATAGTGCTCAGAGCCATTTGAACCATTTTTTTTACAGATATATTTTATTAATTATTGGTGTTTTGTTATTGGGCATATATATAGTGCCGTTGGAAGTTAGCACACAGCAATATTACGTAACGTTTAGCTATTCACTGCCATTGATGATTAGTCATCACCTTATTGTATTTCAACATATATTGCACATGCTAGCAGTTCATGCTACATTCTGTAGCAAAAAAGCTAAGAATAAGGCCACTTTATGATAAAATTCTTGTTTTTCGATATTATATATTCTGTAACACTTAATCACTCAAGTGTATTACTGTTGTTTAGCCACATATACACTGACTGGTTATCATGCCTATTTATCAAGCTGGCTGCAGCTGGTACCTAGGCCTTGGATTCGCATATTATTTCGTCTGAATATTCAATATTACTAATTTACGTTTTCCAATCAATAATACTGCTATATTTTTGTGTATTTATAATAATGCACTAGCTCCAATAGTACCTTTGAATGTAATTCCCTCACATTACGTACTTCCTGTTTTTTTGTTATTTAATGAACAGATAACACTTAAGAGTTCATTTACTCCAAATGTACTGACTGGGATAAAATTTTCGCATTTACATAATGCAACCATCTTCAGTCGGTGTATTCCCGTAGCCATGACGTACACCTCAGCCAGTCTCCAACTCATGTCACACACAGTTTTCCTTGTCCCGTGACGAATATTAGAAGTGGAAGGCTGTTTACATCTACTCAAGCGCCATGCAACCATCATTGCTGTCGAGCGTTTGCACACACGTGTGGCAGTATGGCCACTGTAACAATATTTGATTGTTAATTAACTTTGACAATTTACATAACGAACTACAATGTTTCATTTCTGGTAAGATATTTCATATCACTCGCGATACATTTTGCATGTTTTCATTTGCCACATTTTAATATTTTTCCCCATCTTACCTATATGATTTTTGTTTAACTAGGACGACTTAGCTCTTAGATTACGACGTTGTGTAATGATTGTCAGACACTGAACAGTGCTTTAGATTGGTACGCAATGCTTATTGTTCATTTTTTAGAAGCCATTTTCTGTATTTCAGATCTGAGGATGACTCGTCTATGAGCTGTAACCGGTGATCAATAAAGAAAATTTGCGAAGTTGACGTAGGATTATATTCACACATGTTTTGATTACTATGTTGACGCTCCCACAATAATTGTGGAAATCGATTTTTTACATTCGCACTGCATCAACGAGCTTATGGAAAACGACGGTAGTTAAATGTCATCTGCGAATAAAATGGTACTTGCAATGTTTTCACCGCAAAACATCGAGTTTACTCGGCTTTTGAATTCTCGCTCTAAACCATATACTGAAACGAAAGTTGCTCAATCTTTCTCCCTGTTCTGCGTTGTATATTACTCTTTCGATTATACTCCGATATCATCTGTTGTTCGATTTCAGAGACCAAGTTGAGTTCCTTCGACGCACATTTCATTAACGTTCGAAATTTAAGTGGAGTGAAGAATTATGAAAAACTTTTTATCCACTCGGAAAATAAAGTTCACGTAAATTCTGTTTCCCGCGTGTAAAGCATGATTTTAAACTGGTAGGTAAATGGCAAAAGTCATGGGGACGGGGGCCACAAATGTTCCTTATGGAGTTTTCGTTGCATTCTATACGACTGTAATATCTTAGACGTGATCTTCACAAAAGATAGAACTTACCACGAACGAATGTTTGTGTGCAATTTACTAGAGTACAAAATACAAAACACTTCCTCCGGTTTGTCGCCCTTGCTTCACCATATACCACAAAGGAGCACTATCTGCTATATCTGCCACCAAATTTATATGTTTGTCACAAGTTGCAGTGTAATTTCTGATGGACAACTATGAATTGCCTCTCATATAACGAACAAACCTGGTGCCAAACGGCTTTGCCGTACCTACCAGTGTAAGTCGTTGCTGACGTCATAATACAGATACACATTTAAATTTATACTCCGCAAGCCACCCAACGGTGTGTGGCGGAGGGCATTTTACGTGCCACTGTCATTACCTCCCTTTCCTGTTTCAGTCGCGTATGGTTCGCGGGAAGAACGACTGTCTGAAAGCCTCCGTGCGCGCTCGAATATCTCTAATTTTACATTCGTGATCTCCTCGGGAGGTGTAAGTAGGGGGAAGCAATATATTCGATACCTCATCCAGAAACGCACCCTCTCGAAACCTGGACAGCAAGGTACACCGTGATGCAGAGCGCCTCTCTTGCAGTCTGAAACTTGAGTATGCTAAACATCTCCGTAACACTATCACGCTTACCAAATAACCCTGTGACGAAACGCGCCGCTCTTCTTTGGATCTTCTCTATCTCCTTCGTCAACCCGACCTGGTACGGACCCTACACTGATGAGCAATACTCAAGTATAGGTCGAACGAGTGTTTTGTAAGCCAACTCCTTTGTTGATGGACTAGATTTTCTAAGGACTCTCCCAATGAATCTCAGCCTGGTACCCGCCTTACCAACAATTAATTTTATATGATCATTCCATTTCAAATCGCTCCGCACGCATACTCCCATATATTTTACAGAAGTAACTGCTACCAGTGTTTTTTCCGCTATCATATAATCATACAATAAAGGATCCTTCTTTCTTACATATGTCTATGTTAAGGGTCAGTTGCCACTCCTTGCACCAAGTGCCTATCCGCTGCAGATGTTCCTGCATTTCGCTACAATTTTCTAATGCTGCAACTTCTCTGTATACTACAGCATCATCCGCGAAAAGCCGCATGCAACTTCCGACACTATCTACTAGGTCATTTATATATACTGTGAAAAGCAATGGTCCCATAACACTCCCCTGTGGCACACCAGAGGTTAATTTAACATCTGTAGACGTCTCTCCATTGAGAACAACATGCTGTGTTCTGTTTGCTAAAAACTCTTCAATCCAGCCACACAGATGGTCTGATATTCCGTAGGCTCTTACTTTGTTTATCAGGCGACAGTGCGGAGCTGTATCGAACGCCTTCCGGCAGTCAAGGGAAATGGCATCTACCTGGGAGCCCAGAGGAGGGTAAGGCCAGCAAGCCCATTCAGAACAGACATCACATTGTGTTTTCGTTATATTTTCCTAAATCTGTCGTGAAAAACCCGTCCTGGTCATAGAGATAACCTTCAGTTAGAATAACGGGTTCAACCAAGTCCAAAGAAAACACGGTGCTTGATGAATAAATATGATTTCCTGCTGTGTTTACAACCACTTATCAACAAGCTTGGCATCATTAGCTGAAACTAAGTTTTAGCGCCGCTCTGCAGCTAGGCGATGCGGCGTAACAAACAGATTGCTATCTACGAGCATTCGCCTTCCTGGATGATATCAGCTGTGACTGCAAAACGATCTCGCTACAGCTACGTAGCCGCGTCGGCACCTGCACAACCCCACCATCTTCTCCCCTCCGCACCCCCACCACTACCCTCCCCTCCACCCACAAGCTCGGCGCAAACTCACTCTCTCCGCCTCCCTCTTCACAGCACGAAGGTCACGTCTCCTTATTCCCCTCAAGGTCAGATCCGCTGTATGTCTAATCAGTGCCATATTATTATTTACGTTCTGTACGAGTATTATGCAATATTTCCAGATCACTGATAAAATCACAAAATATCTCAACTAGTAGCGATAGGTGAAGTTGTCATTGTCGATACTGAAACTGGTCGCACAATTTCAAAGGGCGCCACATTTAGAATGGTTATAATGTAAGACATATTTGGATTGAAAAATAGTATAAGCATTCTCGGAGTTTATAGATGCACGCGATGCATATTTTATCGTGATAACATAACAGCATTTCGAGAAATAAAATAGCATAAGATGCATGAAATTGTTTCGCCTGAGCATAAGAAAAGTGTCGGTGTTGATGAATTTCCGTTCTGCTGGACCTCGATCAAACTTCCTGGTAGGAAGTTGTTAATAAAATAAATGTTGGTAATATCTGTGACATTATTGTATCGTGTCACCTATGAACGCGATTGATTTGCTACAGATTTGATGCGCGGCAGGGCGCGAGGACTTGGATACCGCCGCACAATGGGCCAACTCGCTTCAAACCGACTTCAGTCCTGCGAAATCTTGTATATACTGCACTGGTGCATGCTCGTCCAATGCGGCGGTGTCACTCCAGTCTCAACTCGATATGATACGTGCCGTGGTAGTTGGCGGTAAACAGCGAATCGGGCACATTTTTCAGTTCAGATTTTGTTTGTGTGGCCTGTTTTAATATATATCAGGTATCCTGCCTACATGTCAGAATAAAATAAGATGGGCAGAATTCCAGAAGGTTTTTTTATGACTTTGTTAACTTGTGTACTGTCGTATATCGACTTGAAACTAAACTACTACTGATATTACCGAAATCATTGGCCACAAAATTTCCTCTGCGTGGCTCCACTTTAGTAAACGGCTCTACTACTACCTTAAAAGTATAATTAATGAGTTCAAATGAATTTGCGTACACCTATTTGCTCAATTTTAGTGGACGGTCAATTTCTTAATGGATAGCAGTCTCACGCGGTAAAAATGGGACCCTCACTGCAATTATCTCATAAAATATTATCAGAATAAAAAATAACATTTTCCGTAAATTCTTGGGGAGTTATCCGGAATAGTGACCATATCTTTTTCTGCAAACTGACACTTTTTTACAAGATTAAAATTTCCCCGAGCAATATTTTTTTCGTGAAATGCTGCAGAAATATGTGAATTTGTATAGAGAACTCGAGAACTAAAACATATCAACAACTCTGAAAAAAATATAGAGTTCTCGAAGGTCGTGTGCCAACATGATCGATGCAGACATCTGTCCACATAGTTTTGATGCTCGGATATGCCATAATCGAAGCTGCTCCTTTCCTAATTGGTCGGCTATCTGAAAACGTGCAGGAAGCTTGGAACAAGATTGCCCGGCGTTACCGCGAAGATTTTACACGTAAATATTTCATCGGCTTCTGACATTTTCGGATCCATTCTTCTCGAGAGTCCATAAAATGGCAACTGAAGAAGATAAACAGATGCCACCTTAGGTAGAAGATCTGCTTTTCGAACCAACAGTGAAACGTAATTTTAAGAAACCATCTAGAAAGCCATGGCTTACTAAAAGGATATAAACACCTTGTAAACAGACAAGGGAAACTTATTTTCTTGATAGTAGTAGTAATTACCCGGAAAAAGTCAAACATTATAAAAACTACAGCACTGTATTAAGAAAAGTTATTAAAAAGTTCAGACGTATGCGCATTTTGACTGAGAATTTGGAACATTGTTAAAAGGGAAACAGGGCCACCGAGAGCACAGGAAGACTGTTTCTCTATCAAACTCAATGAAAAGTTTAACAAAAAGTTAGAAGCAGAAATATTTTCAATAATCGTTTTCTATATGTTGTAGAGAAAATAGGATCCAGATGTGCATCAGAAAATGTATGGAAGAGGCAAGACACATACAATTTGATAAAACTGAAATTCGGCCCACCTCTCCTACTGAAATTATAAAAATAATACACTCCTGGAAATTGAAATAAGAACACCGTGAATTCATTGTACCAGGAAGGGGAAACTTTATTGACACATTCCTGGGGTCAGATACATCACATGATCACACTGACAGAACCACAGGCACATAGACACAGGCAACAGAGCATGCACAATGTCGGCACTAGTACAGTGTATATCCACCTTTCGCAGCAATGCAGGCTACTATTCTCCCATGGAGACAATCGTAGAGATGCTGGATGTAGTCCTGTGGAACGGCTTGCCATGCCATTTCCACCTGGCGCCTCAGTTGGACCAGCGTTCGTGCTGGACGTGCAGACCGCGTGAGACGACGCTTCATCCAGTCACAAACATGCTCAATGGGGGACAGATCCGGAGATCTTGCTGGCCAGGGTAGTTGACTTACACCTTCTAGAGCACGTTGGGTGCCACGGGATACATGCGGACGTGCATTGTCCTGTTGGAACAGCAAGTTCCCTTGCCGGTCTAGGAATGGTAGAACGATGGGTTCGATGACGGTTTGGATGTACCGTGCACTATTCAGTGTCCCCTCGACGATTACCAGAGGTGTACGGCCAGTGTAGGAGATCGCTCCCCACACCATGATGCCGGGTGTTGGCCCTGTGTGCCTCGGTCGTATGCAGTCCTGATAGTGGCGCTCACCTGCACGGCGCCAAACACGCATACGACCATCATTGGCACCAAGGCAGAAGCGACTCTCATCGCTGAAGACGACACGTCTCCATTCGTCCCTCCATTCACGCCTGTCGCGACACCACTGGAGGCGGGCTGCACGATGTTGGGGCGTGAGCGGAAGACGGCCTAAAGGTGTGCGGGACCGTAGCCCAGCTTCATGGAGACGGTTGCGAATGGTCCTCGCCGATACCCCAGGATCAACAGAGTCCCTAATTTGCTGGGAAGTGGCGGTGCGGTCCCCTACGGCACTGCGTAGGATCCTACGGTGTTGGCGTGCATCCGTGCGTCGCTGCGGTCCGGTCCCAGGTCGACGGGCACGTGCACCTTCCGCCGACCACTGGCGACAACATCGATGTACTGTGGAGACCTCACGCCCCACGTGTTGAGCAATTCGGCGGTACGTCCACCCGGCCTCCCGCATGCCCACTATACGCCCTCGCTCAAAGTCCGTCAGCTGCACATACGGTTCACGTCCACGCTGTCGCGGCATGCTACCAGTGTTAAAGACTGCGATGGAGCTCCGTATGCCACGGCAAACTGGCTGACACTGACGGCGGCGGTGCACAAATGCTGCGCAGCTAGCGCCATTCGACGGCCAACACCGCGGTTCCTGGTGTGTCCGCTGTGCCGTGCGTGTGATCATTGCTTGTACAGCCCTCTCGCAGTGTCCGGAGCAAGTATGGTGGGTCTGACACACCGGTGTCAATGTGTTCTTTTTTCCATTTCCAGGAGTGTATATTCACTTAAAACTAAATGTTCGCATGAAACTGATGTCATTTCCAACACAGTACTAAAAGCTTGTTCCCAACAGATAAGTAGGATGTTCAGCCACATATGTAGTAGATCACTGAAAGGTCTGACGCTAACAACTACCACAGAATCTCACTTCTGACACCTTTATTCAAAATTCTTGAAAAAGTAATTTATTTAAGAGCAGCTGCACATATTTGTAAAAATGAAGTACTAACAAAATGTCAACCTGGGCTTTTCAACAGAAAATGCTATATATGCTTTCACTGAAAGCAACAGACATTAAATGCTCTGAATAAGTGACAATCACTAATTGGGATTTTTTATGATCTCTCAAAGGCTTTTTACTGTGTGAATCATGAAATTCTTCTACATAAGCTGAAGTATTGTGGTATGGGTGAATCAATGCAGAAACGGTTTAATTCATATTTAACTGGGAGAATGCAGAAGTTTGAAATTAGCAGTACAGATAGTTTTCAAAAATTAGCAGAGTCCTCTAACTGGGGAGGTATCAAGAATGATGTCCGACAGGGTTCAGTCTCGGATCCCTCATTGTACTTAATATACATTAATGACTCCCCACTTTATATTCATGAAGAAGCAAAGCTAGTTCTTTTTGCTGACGATACAAGTATAGTAATGACACCCAACAAATACGAATTAGCTGAGCAAATTGTAAATAATGTCTGGCAGAAAATCATTAAGTAGTTCTCTGCAAATGGCTCTCATTAAATTTTGAGAAAACGCAGTATATGCATTTCTGTACAGTAAATCGCATAACACCATTGATAAATATAGACTTTGAACAGATGTCTGTTGCTAAGGTGGAATATTCATAATTTCTGGGTGTGTGCACTGATGAGAAATTGAATTGGAAAAAACTCATTGAAGATCTGGTGAAACGTTTAAGTTCAGCTACTTATACTATTAGGGTTATTGCACATTTTGGTGACAAACGTATCAGTAAATTAGCCTACTATGCCTATTTTCATTAGATTGCTTTCATATGGCATCATATTTTGGAGTAAATCATCATTAAGAGAAAAAGTATTTATTGCACAAAAGTGTGTAATCAGAATAATAGCGGAAGCAAAACTTTTGGTAACATTTTTGGAAACAGCAATATTGTTATCTACATAAAATTAGTGAAAAATATGATGCTGCTGTCTGAAGATGGTCAAGTGTAGGCCCAAACCGGTCATTCTAAGAAAATAACCATCAGGATCATAACTGTTTTTTCACTGATTTTACAAGATCACCTTGCAGACATTAATTTAAGGTACTCAGGATATTCACATCACTCTCGCATTACATATATTCACTTATGGAATTTATTGTTAATAACCCACCCAGTTCAAAAATAATAGCAAAGTGCATAGCTAAAACACCAGAAGAAAAGGTGATCTTCATTATTCTGGGTTTAATCTTAAGTTTGGCACAGAAAGGGGTGAATTATGCTGCGACAAAAATCTTTGGTCATTTACGAAATGGCATTACAAGTCTGACAGATAGATAAATAGAATTTAAAACCAAATTAAAAGAATTTCTGAATAACAACTCCTCCTACTCAACAGACGAATTTTTAGGTACTTCAATTCACACCTTCAGCCCTTTATGCCCCTTCTCAAATCGTCAGTGTTGCAGAGGCTCTACGGTATTACAATAGCCTCGGCAATACTGACGATTTGAGGTGGGAGAAAAAAAGGGCTGAAGGCGTGAATTGAAGGGCACTGGACTAAATTTGTCCTTGCAGCTGTATTAGCCACACTGTTACAGTGATGTAATCTGCCTAGTAAGCAGGAGACACGGCTGCAAGTGGCACAAATTTTAATTCATTTCTTTAGCTTCCATCATTGCCGAAGGTAAAAGTGTGACACATATGTCTCAAGGAAAATGTTACTTCGTGCAATTCTTTTATTCACAAGATATTTTAATGATAACAATCAGGCTCGTTGTGATAGTAAGTGTAATATATCCATTTCAACATTTTGCAATTGCACAATTTTGGTTTCTTTGGCCCTCTTTTCTACATCTACATCTACATCCATACTCCGCAAGCCACCTGACGGTGTGTGGCGGAGGGTACCCTGAGTACCTGTATCGGTTCTCCCTTCTATTCCAGTCTCGTATTGTACGTGGAAAGAAGGATTGTCGGTATGCTTCTGTGTGGACTCTAATCTCTCTGATTTTATCCTCATGGTCTCTTCGCGAGATATACGTAGGAGGGAGCAATATACTTCTTGACTCTTCGGTGAAGGTATGTTCTCGAAACTTTAACAAAAGCCCGTACCGAGCTACTGAGCGTCTTTCCTGCAGAGTCTTCCACTGGAGTTTATCTGTCATCTCCGTAACGCTTTCGCGATTACTAAATGATCCTGTAACGAAGCGCGCTGCTCTCCGTTGGATCTTCTCTATCTCTTCTATCAACCCTATCTGGTGCGGATCCCACACTGCTGAGCAGTATTCAAGCAGTGGGCGAACAAGCGTACTGTAACCTATTTCCTTTGTTGTCGGATTGCATTTCCTTAGGATTCTTCCAATGAATCTCAGTCTGGCATCTGCTTTACCGGCGATCAACTTTATATGATCATTCCATTTTAAATCACTCCTAATGCGTCTGGTTTTGGTGCGGAACCAGAGCCGACACTATTCAGCTGAATGTAAGAGTCTTTTTGCACTCTTCTCACGGCACTAAAAAAAAAGAATGCTGAAGACTCGTCTGCTTAAATGGTGCGTGTACGCGGAATTCGGGCAGGGAGATTAACTGACGTTTCCTGAGTAGCACAGTTCGTTTCTATCCTATAGTGATCGACAATTGCTTTCTTGCCGTACAGAGAGCTTGTAAGAATTGTTACTCTGTTTTGTACTTTAAGTTTCTGCAGAAGCTTTAATGACCGACTGGTCGGATCTCGGACTCTTTCTGAATGCAGGTAATTTCCTACAGCGTACGTGTCATTCATTGGCGTTGGAGTTGTGACAATTATCACCTTGCCCCAATGTTCAATGCGTGGTTAGTGACCATTATTACGACTATACTGCAGCGCCGGTAATCGATCTAGGTACGGCGATTAACGTTTCCTGTCTTAATAACTGGTGCTATACGTCGCAAATTTGCCGTGCGCGACGGACGTAACACGACGCCACATCGTCTAGGGGAAAGTAAACGACCGAAGAGACTACAGTGTACTCTGATAGTCTGGACGCAAACTATAATGAATGACATCTACCTAACTTTGATCGTTACATCAATTTAAATAATTCGGTAAATCGTGTCACGAAAAAGGGCGAGTATTTCTCACGATGGTCAATTACTGTAACTTTTTCATTTTGCGAAATAACGAAGAAAAAATTATTTTAATAGAACCTTAAATTCGTCAACTTCTAAGACGAGGACAAAGTCATACGGTGCGTATTAATACTACAAATGCCTAAATATATCGACAGGAAAACAGTAAGCTCAAATAACCGGTCTTATACGTTCTGCCCTAGTTGATAACGTTGTTTATAACAGATTTGGGATGTACGTTTGGCGGTCACCGTTTATAGAGTACTTGATACTAACTGGGGATCCTGCTGTGAGTTTATTTTAATGCCAGTGGCGATTAATGATCTTGTGCAATCTGCGTCTGCATTAAATGTCCAGCATCGAATTAGTGGTCCAGAACACAAAATAGCATAGCACATCTGTCGCAGGATTGAGATAGTAACACGAGTGGCAGTCCGCACGTACATCTGCCACTGCCCTAAAACAGTCACGGTGGAAGCTGTCAATATGTGTAGAGTACTTGGTTTCTGGCACTTGTAAACGAGGTTGCCACCCACCGATATAAAGAACGTTTCCTGTATCTGAAACAGTGAGATTGACCTTAGTACAACATTTCCTAACTCTGAAAATAAGCATGTCTCGAAGTTTAACTGGGGAAGATCTAACATTCACGAGAAAATACAGACACGACATTAACCTCGGTAGTGATCTGAAATACCCATCTTCCGATTTGGAGGCTATGTGTAGTTTTAAAGAGCTATCATACATAGCATCCATCGAAGTCCAAATTTGTAATCACGTAAATTATCTGGAACGTGAAAAATATATTTTTCCGGGTATTCATTTACTACCTCCGTGTCACTGCCTTACTCTCCTGTCGAATTTCCAGCCCTTTCTTCTGTAGACGATACACGTGTATTCGCATCAATATATGAAAATCTTGGCTTTGCTACCACACACTGAAAATTAGCAGCACACACACTTCAATGCGAGACAACGTTTGTGCAGGATAAACACCTGGGAGTCGATTTCGCAGTTGTCCTGTATTTCCAGCGTTCCTGGTGCTAACAAAATAATTTAATGACGCCGGTTTTCGAATATTTGGCAGTTTGGGTGCCAGCCTGTATGACACCACTGACATTCATTTGTGGCTTGTTTTAAAAGTAACAACGGCACCAACCACAGAACAGGGCATAGCGGAACTAGATTTGAGGGACGCTACAATGTTTGAAAGAGTATGCGACGCTCTGCAACACACATATCTCGCTACGCTTCCACAACCGCGAATTAACCTGAAGACTCTTATTAGCAGCAAGAATAATTCAGGTTCACGTAAGTCTGTTGTGGGGATGTAGTTCACTGAAATGAGGAGAACGGTAGAAAATACTTTAAGCTGCAAAGATAAACGTTGGTTGAAAAGATACCAACAAACTGATGTGTGTTTTCTGGGCTTTTCCGGCATTCACCAGAATGCTTCCTACCAACAGGCCATGGCTCATATCTTCCTCTTTCGTTAGATATTATTAAGAATTTTGACGCTGAGTGTATTCTAATGCTGTACGACCACCGCCACTATTATTATTATTCCGTGGAAGTGGTTTCCAAGTAAATTTCTAAAGCAATACTTGGGTAATATATACAGTTGTTTACTTCCCATAATTGATTCTTGCATTACGTAAAAGACTGTTTTACAAATCTAAGGTTTTGTGGCCTACGTGAATGCTGCAAATCCAAAGGTCCGGGGTTCAGTCCTCTCTCGGCCCTAGAATTTTTCTGTTCTATCTGCGAACGTCTGACTAACTTCGGGTAACCATCTGTTATGTAAAAAATGTGAAGTTCCCCCACGATTCAAAGTTCATGTTCCAGTTAAGAGAATGGCAAAGACATAGCATAATCAGTAGTTCTGCACCCCGGCTGACTGGGTCGCAATGGTAAAAGTCAAACATCGGGGCTCATATGACGCATTTTGGAGTATATTAATCATATATTCACAAAAAATCAGTTAAAAAAATATGTAACAAATACCAATGGATAGCTCTAGCAGTCCATTTCGATCGAAAATTATCTGGCATAAATTATAATACACGTACGCAGGTGTGATTGCGGCTCGTAGATATGGCGTTTCACTTTGAATGTGGAACAAGCATTCGCACACTACTGACACAACTCTGCGCAGTGTGGACCAAGAAGACATTTTTGCCACCAGGTTACATTACAAAATGAATAGTGGCGCCAAGGCACATCAACTAATGTACATTTATTATACCGTGTGTCTGATGACTGTGGTTCAAATGGCTCTGAGCACTATGGGACTTAACTTCTGTGGTCATCAGTCCTCTAGAACTTAGAACTACTTAAACCTAACCAACCTAAGGACATCACACACATCCATGCCCGAGGCAGGATTCGAGCCTGCAACCATAGCGGTCACGCGGGTCCTGACTGATGCGCCTTTAACCGCACGGCCACACCGGCCGGCTCTGATGACTGTGATTCAACTTCTTATAAAAGAAATATTTTATTTATACCAATAGTAACGATTTTAAAGCTATGAACGGTTACACAAAGTATTTGTTAATTCGGCAGTATTACGCGGTGCCACACATCCCAAAAATCCACAATTACAACAACTGTGTGATATGACAAGCGACATAAAATTATATATATATACAAACAATGGCGACAAACTTAAATACAGGCAGTAATACAGGGGAAGGAGAGATAATACTTTTGTTGAAACTAGGACAGTCCGCGTGTAAAAACTCACATCCAGTATCAGTAAGTACCCAATATGCGCTAATGCGCTTACATAAAATAGAAGAACAATTTTCTGCTAATGAGCACAGCCAGTTTTTTATGAAATAGCAAGTATTTTAGTATAAATTAAAATCATGCGTGGGGGATTACACGTTATGTCCATCTAAAACTAAGAAATATTATTTGGTTCCATTACCGTCAACGTTAAACTCGTAACGTCTTGTAACGCTTTACTAAAGTTATAAACTGGAAAGTATAAAATACATAGTGTAATCGTACATCTCTAACCATATGACACGCAGACGTACAAATTCGTGGGAAGGGGGGGAGGAGGTGGAGGAAATTAGTATTTTATTATAATAAAGGTCACCTGCCTCCTGCATGACTTTATGTCCAATAGGATCACGCCTAGAGAAGCAAACCGACATTCGGGTAGAGGACAACTCAATATATTTTTTTTTTAACGGAATGTACCTAAAAGCTACACTTGCCTTGGTGATCACACTTTAGAAAGGAAACACAGTTCCTTTAACTTACTGCAATTCGTAACAAAATAGTTGTCTCATTCAAACGCGGGGAGGCGCCACTGTAGCTAAACTCCAGATAAACTTGGAGAACCGCAGAACCATATGACTAACAAAGGACTACATTCCGTTATAGAGCTGGACAGACCGGTTTGGTAAGCAGGCCGTACGGGAAGAGCAGCTGTTCGTGCACAGACTCAACACAACCATCACATGCATTCAAATGACTGCTCTCCCCAGAATTTCTGATTAATATTGCAACCATGTGCTGACACCGCTGTCGGAAGAATATTTTTCAGCATACAAACAGTGAAAATAGCAGATCGATCTATCAATAATAGAGAGGAACAAATCGCAGAGTTTTTTTTTCATTCAATCTCTATTTTTTCTATAACGTTTCGTGCTAAACAAAAATAGCGTACGATTACACAATTTGCATGTTCTCTGTGAAGAGTCCAACATTCCTAGCTGCAAGAATATACTATTACGTTCCTAAAGCAACTCATGTAAAGGCCATTAACAAACTCATCCAAATTTATTCAAAAACATAAATAAAAAATAAAATGTTTCAAAGACGCGGTGCTTCTCATCCATCGTCACAGCTGCGCTAGTGCCGCAATGCAAAACCTGTCCGAGCATTTACGTTCCAATATAAGTTTCAAGTTGCTGGAAATCGTCTTAAATGGAAAATTACGTCATTTTATACTCTTAACATGCTCTTTTCCTTTTAGACTTTAAGAATTTCAGCATTCTTTTATAAAAACAGAACTTTAATTCAAATAATTTGAAAGCCCGCTAAAACGCTCAATTCGGGCCATGTGACGTTAGTGGTTCAAATGGCTCTGAGCACTATGGGAATGGCTCTGAGGTCATCAGTCCCCTAGAACGTAGAACTACTTAAACCTAACTAACCTAAGGACATCACACACATCCATGCCCGAGGCAGGATTCGAACCTGATACAGTAGCGGTCGCGCAGTTCAAGACTGAAGCGCCTAGAACGGCAACTGCGGCCTGAGACGTCACTGGCTGACTCGCTGCTCCTACTGTCATGAAGCTAATTCACACGAATGTCTTGTTTTGGAATTTACGTTTCGGAAAATGGATTACAAATGGTGTGTAGTATCAACTGTACAAATACATCCACAAAAAACTATTGAAAAATTGTTTTTGAGAGTTTCACAGAATGAGAAGGTGCGTAAAAATTGATTGCAGCGTACTGGTAAAACGCTACAAGTCGATGCCCAAGTTCCCTTACTCCATTCAAAATGTCTTTTAGGCTCTTATGTTAACATTATCTCCGAGATACGCTTTCCCACTGTTACAAAGAAGGATAGCGTCAGTCGACGAAATTAAACTTTAGTAAAAATTATTGTTATACCCGCTTTCTTGCACAGCATTGGTAGCTCGATTGATAGCGTGGTGGACTGTTGAATACGAGTATATCCATTGGTTGCTGGTTCGAATCTAACCTGCAACAATATTTTAACTCATTTACAAAACAAATCGACAGTCCTTTCATATGAAAACTAAATCACAATTACAAAAACTTCACCACACCGATTACAGAGTATTAGTGTGTTTATATGCGCTTACATTTGAAATAGCTGCGTACACACTTTTTACTCTATCAGAATCAGTGTGGTTTTTTTCCTATCTTCGTACTATCCAGCTAGGATCCTTATTGTTTAAGCTTTTGAAGTTTCTTCATCAGCACAGCCCTTACATTTGTTACACCTGTTGTACATGCTTTATATCTCCCTGCATCCAAAACCTCATCGTCCTACACTTCTAACTATGCGAGTATGATATCTTCACTACTGGCAATGCTTTCCAAAAAAGCTAGCTGTTTATAAGCATAGCACATACATTTATCCTCAGCTGTCCATTTTTTCGGACTAAGATTAATGTGAAGCTATATACAACACATTTGACCATCGAAACAAATGCTACAATGAGTTCTTGCTAACGCTATTTTCATATCTGGTGTAAAACTTTTTGAAAACTTATGGCCCCTCCAGAATTCGAACCTGTTCACTTCTTAATAGCATTCACAGAGGCTATCCGTATGCCGCAAATCACGTGATGCTTGTGGTACAAATGCTGCATAGGTTGAATACCGTAAATCAGTACTAAAAAAATGGCTCTGAGCACTATGGGACTTAAAATCAGTACTAAGATGTACCAAAAATAATTTTATTGTGCCTCGGGTGGTATTTCATGACTGGTAATCGACAATCTAGATATAAGATACGGACCCATTTGCGAAAGTTCCACAGTTCCTTAGTTTTGAGCGGGTTTAATGATGTTGGATAGAGCATGGAAAAGAATGTCCGTCCCTGCACATATCGCCGGTCGAAATGATTGGAGCATAAACGCATCAATTTTCGTAAGGTTCCCACTATCAGCGATCACAGAATTCCTTTCTAATGTTACTTAAAGGTTGTAAATGCGTTTTCCATCACTAAATAGCTAAACCATTGGTAGAAAAAAAATGTAAAAATCTACTAACTTCAGCTTTCATTCCTGTAACACACAGCTCCTAGTCTCTGACGTCATCAGAGCTTCATCCAATAACACAGCGTTTTCGATCACGTGAGCAAATCTCGTTATTTAATGGTTTTTAAGCTTTGATTACACAAAAATGAGATATTTTGTTAGAGAATTGACCGTAAATGCGATTTGAAAATTATAATCACTCCGAATAACAACAATCAGAACCATAATTTTAATATAGAAAAATAGCTTAATTATGTTGTCTAATATGGCAGTTGTAATGACATCACGCACGGGTTCGCGCGTCGACTCATTTAATGTGAGACTTGTTTCTAAGAACAATCAGGACATTTACGTCAAACGCTGCACCTCTTTTCTCAAAATCTTCGAGAAGTGTAGAATAAAAGCTTCCAAATGCGTTTCTTTTACAGTCACTCTGGCTGTCGTGGTATGTTTTTAAGGCACGAGACGACTAAAAGCATACATATAACAGGAAGCACAAGATCGGCAAGAGGGACATCGTCAAGTGGTCGAACTGGTTGGTGATATACCGCCTCTTGCCGATCTTGTGCTTCCTGTTGCAATTCCGTCCAGCTGTCTTTCTTAAGTCCCTTGTCCCGTCTGTCCGGTGGTCTTATATATATATATATATATATATATATATATATATGTGTGTGTGTGTGTGTGTGTGTGTGTGTGTGTGAAACAAAAGCAACAGCGCGATTCCCTGCATACTAACTATACAAAAATGTCTGACAAACGCCGATCTGTGTGACCGAGCGGTTCTAGGCGCTTCAGTCTGCAACCGTGCGACCGCTACGGTCGCAGGTTCGAATCCTGCCTCGGGCATGGATGTATGTGATGTTCTTAGGTTAGTTAGGTTTAAGTAGTTCTAAGTTCTAGGGGCCTGAAGACCTCAGATGTTAAGTCCCACAGTGCTCAGGGCCTTTGTTTTTGTTTTTTTTTTTGTCTAACAAACTTTCGTTCCACGGATATTTTCGGTAGATTATCAATGACAGATGAAAACACTGAAATCACGTCTGTAACAAGTGTCTTCATTCAACACACTATACCTGTTATGCTGTGGTAGAACAACGTGTACAGTTTTGCGTTAGAACAGAAGTTCCCGAGTTCTATTCCGGATCCAGGCGTAGCTTTTTTCTTTCTTTCTGATTTTGATCTGTCAGTAATGCTGTAGCATACACTGTTTCTTAAACGATACATATGCTCCAACAGCTATTTTAAAGTTGAAAATCAAGGTAATTGGTCAGACATATCAGAAATATTCACGCAGAGTATTAAGGATCAATTAAAAATAAATTACCTGTCATATGACATACATAACTGCAAAATTTATAAATGTAGAGGCACGAAACGTACATACAACATTGTCTGCTTACATTACATCTGCACGGACTGATAGTTGAGTATGAACAAGAATTTGCGCATACTCGGAAACTGGAGCTGGAGGTCTAAGCAAAACTGCTCAAGTCTGTGGACACCAGCCACATCTGCATGTGAACAGAATACAGCCCAAATCTGATGCGCGAAACGTTTTTAATCAGTGTGCACAGTAAATTTTAAAATGGTGGGTACATGTCAGTGCTATAGTGAGTACATTGCCCAACTTACTGAAATGTAGTGGCGTTACAGACGTTTGTGGGAAATTGAGAGCAAGAAATACAGCTATCAAATTAGATGGCAGGTGCTTATAATTCTTTACTATGGCATTTGGACATCCACTGCTTTCCGAGGGATTCCAGTGAGGATGTGTCATATGACACTGTTTATGTTGCAGATAATGGTAACATTACTTGTCTTTTGTAACTCTATTCACTTATCTACTAGACAAAAAGTATACACGTAACAATTGAGGGAAAATGACTGCAGATATTAACACAGAGCTTCACCCAATTCCTCTTTTAGAAATAATTTCATCAGACTGAGATGGCACTGGCATGTGGATAACTGAACCAAAATTCTCAACTCTGTTCGCTCTGCGCTTAGAATTTCTCCCGTTATGTTGATCTTCAAAAGGGATTGCTAGCATACTTTCACTCATTAATTCTACCCAACAAAGTAGAAAAAAGTAGGGTGTGCTTATTCTAAGGAGAAGTGCAGTCAAAATATTGTTTTAACCTTACTATTGGAAGATTTTGCAACAGTATCTTCAGGGACAGAGGGATTCTTACACGTGTTTTACTTTCTAAAATAATTTATTGTTCATAAAAAGTGTGAATTAGAGGCGCGCTGTAAAATTCACAATCACAATACTAGAAGCAAAAATTTCGAAATGTACTATGAATCCTCGTGTAGAGTTAAGAATGGAGTTTCATATTCTGGTGCAAAAGCCTGTAACAGGTTGCTGGTAGACTTCAGGCAGCAAACTGAAAATCCCGACTCGGAAACTAATTTAATCATACATCTACAACTTAACAATAAAGTAAGTCTCAATATATATATTGTTTGAGACGTAGTTTATTGTTAAAAGTTGTAGATGTATGATGAGCTATATTTAAATTAGTTTCCGAGTCGGGATTTTCAGTTTGCTGCCTGAAGTCTACCAGCAACCTGTTACAGGCTTTTGCACCAGAATATGAAACTCCATTCTAAACTCTACACGAGGATTCATAGTACATTTCGAAATTTTTGCTTGCAGTCATTTTCCCTCAATTGTTACGTATAATCTGTAACTTGTGAGCATTGATGTACTTTATCGCCTTCGTGAAATCACCCTACAGGACAGCGTACATAGCTGGGTATAATTTCACTAGATACTTACTTCGAAAGTGCAGTAGAGAATTGTAGCTTCTTGTAGCTGCTTCTTGTTGCCAAGAACCTTAACGTCAGCATCAGCTGCTCACGTGGAGTAACGGCTCTCCTTATACAAGTATTTTTTCATATTATACCAGGCGTTATGAGCGCCGAAAGATATAACTATATGTTTCCAAATCCATCAGCAAATAATCACGCTAGTCGTCGGGTTTGCCAGAAAGACGCGAGGTAAATTTTTATGTGGAAACTACCTTCGCTTACAGAATGAGATTTTGACTCTGGAGCGGAGTGTGCGCTGATATGAAACTTCCTGGCAGATTAAAACAGTGTGCCCGACCGAGACTCGAACTCGGGACCTTTACCTTTCGCGGGCAAGTGCTCTACCATCTGAGCTACCGAAGCACGACTCACGCCCGGTACTCACAGCTTTACTTCTGCCAATATCTCGACTCCTACCTACCAAACTTTACAGAAGCTCTCCTGCGAACCTTGCAGAACTAGCACTCCTGAAAGAAAGGATATAGCGGAGACATGTCTTAGCCACAGTCTGGAAGATGTTTCTAGAATGAGATTTTCGCTCTGCAGCGGAGTGTGCGCTGATATGAAACGTCCTGGCAGATTAAAACTCAGATGGTAGAGCACTTGCCCGCGAAAGGTAAAGGTCCCGAGTTCGAGTCTCGGTCGGGCACACAGTGATGTCATCCATGAAAAAATGACAAGTTGATACAGACTGTCTTGTTTTCCAACCGGGTTGGACTGAAGCATATTTTTGGTCAGGTTGCGCACGAAATCCTGCACCGGCAACACTTTTGCAACTATGGACGGTTATAAAGGCAGCGAGGCTCAATATTTCTGCAAGGGACTTCCAACGACGTTTTGTTCATGCCACGTCTAGTTGCTGCACTACGCCTGAGAAAAGGAGGTACCCCATGACTTTTGTCACAAGTAACTACGATAATAAAATATAATAATACATAATAATAATAATAATAATAATAATAATAGGGCAACCACTTAAGAGAAATTTTCTTGAATATCGAACACCGCCTCCCCAGAGCCATGAAATCCTTTCTTTTTTTAACGCGTGTTCAGAGTCACCCCAGTTAAAATATGGCAGTTATTAGTCGTAATGAATATGAGATTAAATTTTACCTGTTGAACACATACAAATGACTGCAATGAGTGTTAGATTGCGAAGTATCCAGCAGCGAGAAGTGGTACGATGTTTATTAAGTTGTAACGCTTAGTTGAGTTTCGGTTCTCTACTTGTTGGTACCCTTCGTGGCGACTGACTGTTTAGGAGGAGATTTATGTTTAACGTCCCGTCGAAAACGAGGTCATTAGAGAAGGAGCACAAGCTCGGATTAGGGACGAATGGAAAAGGAAAGCGGCCGCGCTCTCTTGAAGGAATCTTCCCTGTATTTGCTTTTAATGATTTTGGGAAATGGCGGAAAACCTGCATCAGGAAGGCAGGACGCAGATTTGAACCGCGTTGTGTGTGTCAACTGAAAAAATGGCGTAAAGAGTGTGTCTGAATACGAACAACTTTACTATATGCTTTCACATAACCTTGTTACTTCCGTGAGTGATTTATGCCATCGCCGATGAGTATCTGCGCGCTTGCATGCCTGCAGCGGCAACATTGTATGGCAGACAGATAACATTCCCCCCTCCTACGTCCTTCCTCAACGTGGAGACAAAATTCTCCTTCCTGCTTTCTCCGCACCGCACTCTCCACTGAGGTCGAAGCTTAACAGACAACTTATATCGACTTATATCGCTATGTACGGAGCGGAGCTATGGCGGCTGATCACTAAAACATGAAATACAGCGTGTTTCACAATTCGTGTTACAAACTTCTGGATGCTGTAAATGGGAGTTAGTAGATCAAATTTTACATACGAACCCATTTCCGTAAACGTTATCTAGCGACGCTAAAGAGCGTCAAAGTTGTAGGCGCCACCGCTTGTAAGTGTATGTATAAACAGGGTGATTCCGTATTGATGTTGCAAACTTTCTGGATAATGGAGGATAACTTTGTCAATTTAAGGTAAGGCTTCTCGTACAGGAAACGAACGAGTCTAACGTTATAAGCGAAACCGTTCTCATACCTATGACAGTGGGATATATGTGCTGGTACCAATCTTGCTAAGATTGCAGGGTAGGCAACTTTCAGAGATGGTGCTCTGGCCCAAAACAAGGAAAAAATGACTAGGAAACATGGGATCTAAAATGCATACCTTAAGAGCTATGAGCACTTGCTAATAGAGGACATATGTTTCACAGTAGCGAAGACGCACAAGTGCTAAGTGCTCCTCAGGTACGCACTTTAGAGCCCACGTTAACTTCAAAGTTTTTTTCTTGTTTTGATCCATACTACCACCTCTGAAAGTTATGTACCCCACATTGTTAGGAGCAATAGTACCAGTACCTGTACTCCTCTGTCAGAGGTATCAGAACGGTTTTCGTTTATCGCTTTCGACTCATTCGTTTCCGGTACAGGGATCCTTACCTCAAATTGATACTTTCATCCATCTCCGTCATCCCAGAAATTATGTAACATCATGTCGGAAGCACCCTGTCACTACATAAATTTACAGGCGCTTGCAAATATAACTCTGAGGCTCCCTAGCGTCGTTTGATGATTGTTCTAGACATGGGTTCCTGTGTAAGACGTGCTCTACTAAATCTCCTCGACAACCTCTGGGAGTGTGTAACATGAATTGTGAAACACCCCGAATAAAAAAAAGGTTTAAACATTATACTGATTACAAAAAAACTTTAACGCATCTAGTACTTTAGAATCGAGAGCGTATCAGAGTCTAATTTGTAGTGATGTTACTAGAGTGTACTCATAGGTGATACGGGGAATTTGCTACTGCTTCTGATCTTCTGAAGACTTTACAACAGCGTCATCTGCAAACAACATAAGACCACTACTCAGATTGTCTCCCAAATCGTTTACATAGATAAGGAACAGAAAGGGCCTATAACACTACCTTGGGGAACGTCAGAGATCACTTCTGTTTTACTCTATGAATTTCCGTCAGTTACTACGAACTGTGACCTCTCTGACAGGAAATCAAAAATCCAGTCACATAACTGAGACGATATTTCATAAGCACGCAATTTCACTACAACCCGCTTGTGCGGTACAGTGCCAAAAGCCATACGGAAATACAGAAACGATCTGAAATCCCTTGTCAATAGCACTCAACACTTCATGCGAATAAAGAGCTAGTTGTGTTTCACAAGAACGAGGTTTTCTAAACTCATGTTGATTGTGTGCCAATAGACCATTTTCTTCGAGGTAATTCATAATATTCGAACAGAATGTGTGTTCCAAAATCCTGCTGCATATCGACGTTATTAGCATGGGCCTGTAATTAAGTTGATTACTCCTACTACCTTTCTTGAATATTGGTGTGACCTGTGCAACTTTCCAGTCTTTGGTCTTTGGGTACGGATCTTTCGTCGTGCGAACGGTTGTATATGATTGTGAAGTATGGAGCTAATGCATCAGCATACTCTGAAAGGAACCTAATTGGTACACAGTCTGGACCATAAGACTTGTTTTTATTAAGTAATTTAGGTTGTTTTACTATTCCGAGAATATTTACTTCAATGTTACTCATGTTGGCAGCTGTCCTCTGACTTGAATGCTGGAATATTTACTTCGTTGTCTTTTGTGAAGGCATTTCGGAAGGCTGTGTTTAGTAACTCTGCTTTGGCAGCGCTGTCTTCGATAGTGTCTCCAGTGCTATCGCGGAGAGAAGGCATTCATTGTGTCTTGCCGCTAGCGTACTTCACATACGGCCAGAATCTCTTTGGGTTTCCAGCCAGGTTTCGAGACAAAGTTTCGTTGTGGAAACTGTTATAAGAATCTCGCATCGAAGTCTGCGCTAAACTTCGAGCTTCTGTAAAATATCGCCATTCTTGGATATTTTGCGTCTGTTTCAATTTGGCTTGCTTGTTTCGTTGTTTCTGTAACAGTGTTGTGACCCGTTCTGTGTACCCAGGAGGATTAGCTCCGTCGTTTGTTAATTGATTTGGTGTAAATCTCTCAATTGCTGTCGATACTATTTCTCTGAATTCAAGCCACATCTGGTCTATTCAATTTAGCTCTTATTGCATAACATGTCTCGAAATTGTGCAGTTCATTTATGTAAGGGTCTACGGATTACGTGCACCCGTACGGTGCGCAACACGTACTCACCAGCCGGCCTATCTGGAATGCTGACAATCTGCTCGGTCAGTACACGTGTGTCCGCCGCTGTTAGGATGTCAGACACAGTGATGATGGGTGCTCGTAGTGTGCGTGTTTTATAATCAGCTTTGTTAATAAAAACTGTTTAAACTTACTTCTCGTGTACACGTACTGCAGTGCCTGAAGTACCCACCACTTACAAATCCTGACAAATATTTCGCATAATTATCATACGGGGCAAAAACTCAAACTACTCCATTATATTTATATAAAAAAATAAGAATTCTAAGGTTTGCTCCCCTACCTTCTGGAAAAAAAAATCCGAATGCCCATGAACATACCTAATACATTAGTTGGGCCAGTTATTGACCATTCGTCGAGCGTGTATTTGCTTACTTGATAGTGAAACGGCAAATACCAGTATAATCTGTGGAACTTTTAATTTAGAATTATATTACGAACGGAAAACATTTAATTACTCAATTACAGGGGTGTAATTACCATGCCTACAAGGCCTGCTGTATAGGGCAAGGGGGGAGCCATAGAGAAGCTATAGTGTAGTTTACTGTACTTAAATATATAATTTTGCTTTTGATACATATTTCATGCAGGTAACACTTCTAAAGGACTGTCGATCCTTCACTGACATGCCACACCTACAAATTATGCCTTAAAATTCATAATTTTGATAGTAGTTTCAAACTGTATTCAACTGGAAAACAAGAAACTGTTAACCTGGTAAGGGAAACTGGAAGCTGTTGAATACTGCGAAATCACGTAAATCCAGCATAACGGACCTGTGTTTCTGCCATAAGCCAATACTAGTATAGCTCGTTCAATGGAGTTTAATGTGGGGAAATTTCCCACAGTGTTGCCATTTGCAACTCGGGTTACGATCTGACCACTTCCTATGATGGATATGATGCAAGGAAGTAACAAGGTTTTGTGCAAGCCTGTTAGGGCTATGTTCATATTCACACACACACACACACACAAACACACACACACACACACACACACACAAAATGGTTCGAATGGCTCTCAGCACTATGGGACTTAACATCTGAGGCACACATCCATGCCCGAGGCAGGATTCAAACCTGCGACCGTAGCAGGCGCGCGGTTCCCGACTGAAGCGCCTAGAACCGCTCTACCACAGCGGCCGGCTGTTCACGTTCACATCTTGTACTTCTTTGTTGCTATGAAATGAAATTATATTAATGAAACAGCTCAGAGCTAAGCAGTTCACTGCGTAATTGCTAGTGCAGTGCAAATTACAATTGGTGTCAGCTCGTGTAGAATGGCAAGCACAGTTCCGAGTGTCATGAAAACTTCCGAATTGTGTCGAATTCTTAGCTGTACTAGGGGGCATTGCCTCAAGAAATGTTGGGCAACCTGTATGGTATGTCACATTTCACGAATGCAGTTGCCCTTAACGTACAAAGTAAAAAGATGCAAGGTTACTTGATGCTAACATTTAAGTACGAAGCGGGTCAGTTGCTTGGATCACCGCTACGTGAGTGTGAAAGAAATGGGAATGGTATTTAATATGTCAACTATAGGGAAGCCTTTTGATTTTAAATAATAGAAAAGACAGCGTGTCACATGTGAACAGTGACGCGGCAATCATTTTTCACTCAAAATCTTAAGCTTCAAAATACAAGTGTAAGTCATTGAAACATAGCTCGCCACACCCCAATCATATCCGTCAGTTTAAACGGCGGAGCTAATCCGTCAATGAAACAATTATATATTAACTGCCATATTAATACTTTCAACGTTACAGTTATCTTGTTGTGACGAATAAAATACTGGGATGACGTGCCTTTTTTTTAGCGTACCATTGGTGGTACACAAGAACATTTCATGTGGATTGTTCACAAGTAAAATTATTCGCTTATGTCACTTTATTTGACAGTAGAAAACTGACTGGTAAAAGTAACATCTGTATAATGTTGAATCAAATGGATTTATCGCAGAATGTTTGTTTCAGACTGAACGCAGCACACAGGAAGTTCGTCCTGTACCCCCTCTATTATTTGTCACTGCCTTGATCGGGAATAACTACTCTTGTTTTCACGTTAGTGATATTTTCATCGAATCTTGTCCGTGTTTAGACGAAAGTTTTCGTGCCGCTTTGCAACTGCTCTCAACTTATGCGGTGTATCTGTGTGTGGCGTTGCAGTAGTCATTACACAGTGAACGGTTTATTATTATTGTTGGTGTTGTTATCGTTGTGACCTGAAGTTTAACTTTATGTGTGACTTATACGCCATTGTGTTTAAGCTAGCTATGAAGCGATATTAAGCCAGGAAACTCCTACCTCCAATGATGCAACAGTTAAAAAACTTAAAACAAACGCCTAATCGCAAGTATGATAACAGCTACTTACCGTTTGTCATTACAGTAAATGTTGGTACAGAAAGCAGTAATAATCCCCCCATACGTTGTATGCTTTGAGACGCTTTCAAATCAAAGCATGAAGCCCTTATTCATTAAAAAGTAATCAAAGTAAGTTAGTTGGTAAACCATTTTTCTTTAATAGAATTCTGGGTTTTGTTTAAAAAAAAAAGACCACAAATGCACGGAAAATTTCAAAAACAGCGATACTGACAAGTGCGTTGATAAAAGCCTCATACCTTGCTAGTTTTAGAATCGCAAAGGAAAGGAAACCTCATACAATTGGTGAATCTTTCTTACTTTCCGCGTCTAGAGACATGGTCCAAACAGTTTTGGGGAAAAAGTTGCCAAAAGAATACAGGAAGCTCTGTCACTTAACAATAAGGTAAATTGAAGCTATGTCTTTTAATATGGAAGAACAATTGTAACAACTGCAAGAGCGCACTTATTTCTCTCTTCAAATATACTATACCACAGATGTCATAAACATGGATCAGTTGCTTGTTTTCGTACGTTTTGACCATCATCAAGATACACAAGAAGAATATTTTCAAACCACTGAAGTCAAATGCTACAGCAGAAAATATTTTCTATATGACTGACCTTTATTTGTTTGAATTAGGTATTCTTTGGCAAAAACATATTGGCATCTGTACAGAGGGGGCCAAGGCAATGTGGTCACTCAACAGGGTTGGCAGCAAAAGTGAAGAAAGATGCACCTGATTGTCGAAGCACACACTGTACAATGCACCGAGAAGCATTAGTTTCTAAGTATATGCCCGAAGCCCCGAAACTCTTCATATTGGCTTATGCTGTAGAGGTTGTTCACAACAAGGCAACGACCCTGAACTCATAGATATTCGCGCTATTGCGTCAAGATATGAGAGGTAAGTTTAAAAAGTTTGCTTCTATATACTGAAGTAAGATGGTTCTTTCGCGGTGAGCTTATAAACAGAATATCTAAACTGATGTCCGAGGATTTTATATTTCTCAGTGGCAAAAAAACTGGTATACTACATATGTATATAGAAAGTTTTCGCTGATGATAGGTGGCTATGTATATCGGCCTATTTCGTTGATTCCTTTGACAGGCTTCATATTTTAGAGTCCGGGTCTACAAGGAGGCACAACAGCTTTCTTAGAAGGTAACAAAACATTGGATTTTAAAGGAGAGTACTGAACAATAACTTTTTCGCATTGCCTACTCTTATATCATTTTTGGAAGACACTGAATTAGCTCCCATGGAAGACTTAGTTCAAGACATTATTACACATTTAGAGTTCCTTCAAAAAAAATTACGAAAAACACTTTCCCGGAGTTTATCCAAGTAGTAGTAATTACAAGACACTTTCAATGACGTGACTAGCGACAGTTCAATGGAAAATGCTTTCAAAAAGAACACAGTTATTTTTGGATAGGAACAAAAACTGAATACGGTAACCTCCTCTTATGAAAAAAAAGTAATTCGATGTTTGGTGCCGTTTGTTACTACTTACACGAGTGAAAGTGGGCACATTAAAAACGAATACCGAAACAGCGTTAGTGCCAAAGACGACTTGGGACTTAAAGTTGAGTTCAATCGAATCAAACTTTCAAGCTATGATTAAAGATAAACAGCAAAATGCTCTCATGAGAATCTACTGTCCAATTACTGATTCTGAAGTCTGATTTAGAGTTGAAGTTTGATTTAATTCTTTTTTATTCTTAATTTACTGTACTCTATGTTCAACTTCTTACTTTCTTGCACATATGGTTTATATTATTTATGATATACCTTAAGCTCACGCGCGTGTGTGTGATTTCTACCACATACAGCAGTTGATCGGCACGACACAAAGGCAACACTGGTGTTGTCACCACTGAGCAAGAAGGCGAAAATTATTGCTCCTGTACCATCCTCGTCGCTCATCCTTTCGCACCCACAGTCCCCTTCCCGCATCCCAGGGTTCCTTATAAAGTGAACAAGCTATAGTGGTAAATCCAAATTTCTAAAAATGCCATGTGGTACATAGCGGCAAAAAGTCTGGGGACCCCTGTTTTGGAGAATTACGAAGTCTGAGTACTGACAGAAGAAATAGGTCCGAAGGGAAACTTCGGGCCGTTCAAAACATTTGTCGCAGAAAACTGGGGTTAAGGAATAGTAGTGAAAGATGGTCTTCTGTTTTAATAACTCGGAGACTAGAAAATAAATTCGAGCAACTGGATACTGAAAGATTACATTTTTCCGAGAAAACTTCTAGGGGCCGAATTTAGTTTGGTAGGGAAGTAATTTTACTGTGCGATGTTATTACAAAACCACTACCTGCAAACATCTAGTTTTGCCTTCTCCTGCGTTGTTGATGGGCCTTTTTGCGTCTTATTTCATTTTTTTACTGCAATGCCTTCGTTTCTATTCCCTTCATTCAGAATTTTCAGTATGACTTCTGTTTCAGTTGAAACAGTTGTTGACAGGTGAGCTGCTAATCTCTTGGCATACTGAGGTACGCACCTGCAGTGCTCCTAGTACGGTACTGAGCAACATTAGTTGTGCCGCGCTGTCTGCGGCAGCGTTACTCTCCAGTACTGCATATTGTTCGTGTTTTATATCACTGTTAAGCTGAATACAGCACAAGGCTATCTCGGGACTTGGACACACAAAATGTCACATTAAAAATCATTTTGAGATTATAAACAAGCCGACGTTTTCGGCTCAAACATCACCAATTGAGCGACTCCATCCACATATTAAAAAAACTAAAATACAAATATCTGCCAAAACATCACAAACAAAATGCGTCTGGGGACTAATAGGAAAGATACTCCGTATATCTAAACGAGTTTGTGTCCTGAGGACACAAAGCCTTCAATATAAAGAGGATGATTCCAAACTTTCAGGGATGATGAAGAACGTTAAATATAACAATTTGAGCTAAGGGACGCTGGTCTAGACACCGAAGAGTCGCCAGTTATAAGCAAAATCGTCCCGAAACCTCTTCTACTGCAAGCTCTTTGCTTTCTGTATTTTGAGAGCAGCAGTATGGACCAAAACAAAAATACCAAGTCCAGTAAACATGGGCTCTGAAGTGCATACCTTAGTGGCTATGAGCACTTTATCTTCCACTGATAACGTGCTCATAGTTCTTAAGTTTTGCATTTTAGAGCCCACATTTACCAGACTACTTTTCCTTCATTTGGCCCATACCACTTCCTCCCAAAATATGGAAAACAGACAGCTTGCAGTGTCAGAGGTATCAACGATTTTCGCTTACAACTTTCGACTCTCGTTTCCGGACGACGGGCCCTTGCGTCAAATTGACACCCTCGCCCTCCTCCACCATCCCTGAAAACGTGCATCACCTGCAGTTTAAAAACAGAAAATCTAATTCACTATAACTTTAGTATCTTTTATGTTTATTCCTTTCTTCCCTGGTCGTGTTCTTTGATTTAGTGTGACAACGTTTTGTTCATCCACGACAGGTGCACATCGCTTGTATTTTGATTTTTGGTTAGCATGAATTACAGAGAGAACAAGTAAAAATTTTAGAATTTTAAATTTATAATTTTTTCTATTGTTGAATCTGAAGACAGCCAATTAATGGCTGGAATCCGCAATGGGTGTTATGTGATTTTCTCTCAAATCATAAGTATATTATATATCAATCGTTCTTCTCCATAAACGGAGTGTCACACCCCCCCCCCCCCAAAAAAAAGTATAAGAAAACAAAGAAAAAATCATCCCTCTCCAGTTCCAGTCGTACTTCACTACAATCTCTGACGTTGTGACTTTCCTTATAAACACCAGCACCATCCACGAATAGCACAGTGACGTTCAGAAACTCTAGGTTGATGACGGCCTCATGTTTCTGCTGACGACATTAATTGTAAAGGAACATTAACCCACACGATAGGAAATTTATTACATTAAAAAATTGGTAAAATCACCGCGCAGCTAGTAGCTGGCTAGCTCCCACATTTTTTGTATTACCTTACAAAATCAAGTACGGTCATACCCATAGAAAACTGGGGCTAAGGAATAGCAGTAAAAGATGGGTTTCTTATTTAATAACTCAGACTAGAAAAGAAATTCGAAAAACTGGACACTGAAAGATTACATTTTTCCGAGAAAACTTCTAGGACCGAATTTAGTTTGGTCGGGAAGTAATTTTACTGTGCGATGTTATGCAAAAATACTACGTGCAAACGTCTAGTTTTGCCTTCCCCTGCGTTTTTAATGCACCTTTTTGCGTCTTATCATTTAAACTTACTACGGAAAAATTAACTTCTAATTTTACATAGACTTAGCTTTGTCGTCACAATAAATGCAACGTTTCCTTTTAAGTATCATTTAGATAAATTGATAGTTATTAGACAACAGACCCCATGATGGACGATAATCTGAAAATATAGTAACTGGAACAGTATGCACAAAACCAAACAACGCCTCCTTAATTCCCTAATGAATCGGGAAGCTTTCCGCTAAGTTCTGCAAACATTATGACTGGTAGCGCACTGCGGTGTCTAATCTGGAACAATATCAAAAGGCACCTAGATTAGATGTGTGTTTTTCGAAGTGGTAAGCACTATGGTACAGGCATTCTAGATGAAATCACAAGAAGCCTAGGCGGGTAACAGTATAAAAGGTGAATAATCTTTCTCCATTTCACCGTCTAATCGGAATTCTTAAATGAAATTTGCGGCATTATGACTATTGTGGCTGCAGTTGGTATGAGGTGGCCTCTGAGCAGTTTACGCAGCAATGTTTTAATACTGTGAATGGTGGGCATTTCTCTTTCATCGCTGCGTTTAATTGTTTATTCAAGTCAGTAGTGTAAACGTCATGACACACGTAGTTCTTACAGCCACTGTCCGCTCCCCCACTTAACTGTTCCAGTGGTGAATAGTGCACTGTAAAATAACTACAGGTACAGCCTGTGTGTGAGCTCGAATATCTAATTTCACTTTAATGGTCTTCTCGAGAGGTGTGTCGGAATAAGCAGCAATATATTTGTTCACCTTTCTAGGATTGTACGATATCTAAATTCTTACAGTAAACTACATGTCTCTTGCAGTGTCTGTCTCTAAGTTTGATGAGCTCTCCGCGTCTGTTTCGCGTCAACTGAACGAACCCGTGACGAAACGCGCTGCTACCGTTTGAATTTTCTATGTTTCCAGCTCTACCTGGTAAGGCCCACAGACTGACGAACAATACTAGCGGACTAGTCGAACGTGTGATCTGTGAGTGGACTACGCTTCTCGAGAATTCTTCCAACGAAACTGTCTCGCGTCGGTATTTCCTACAATTAGTTTTCTGTGGTCGTTCTACTTCAAATCGCTCTGTAAGAATTCTCCCAGGTATTTAATGGATTTGACTCTTTAGCAAAATGTGTCTATACTGTGAAGGTCTTCCTGGCTTTTGTTACAATTTTATAGCGAAGTAACTTTTCTATATACATCATCATCCGTGAAGTTTCCGACGTTATCTACTGCAGGTTTTCCGAACCCACTATTTCTTTATTTTCTGTATAATCCCATATGTTCGTTATCTGTTCGTGGCCAGTCATCACAGATCCTGGAATTACATATTTAATTTCGTTACAGCAACTTACGTGCTTCGTTAAGTGGATGGCCACTGCCCATCTTGTTTACCACAGCATCAATACTTGGTATATCACAAAACATTTCGGGCAGAGTTCCAATTTTTTTCACTGTCGACGCAAATCAGTCAGATAGCTGGCCACCTAAAAGCTCACCACCTCGTACATACACGTTCTAGTACAACTATATTGTAAAATCTCGTTACCTTGCGCAACATAGCGGCGAAAGGTTGTATTTTAGCTCCCGATAAGGCTCTACATTTGGTTTATAATTTTCAACGAGGCACCCGAAAATAGATAAAGATTAAGAATTCTGTGTCAATACTTTTAAAAATTTATTTCGCACAAACAAGACACTGAATAGTACGGACTCCTTTGTTGAGGTACTAGAAGACAATGAGAACATCAGTAGTTTTACACATAATCTTATTGCGTTATATGCTCCAAAAGTAATCCCAAATACACTGTTGACGACTACATATATTAGTCGGTCTAGACAACCATGCCTAATCCCGCATCGGAGTGACTATTACGCGAGAAAGGATATAAAAAAAAAAAAATACATAGGCATGCCCGTACAGATGTCAACACAGGCGTACACCAATACGGCTTATGTAAAGGAATAGTTTGACGATCCTAACTGAAACGCTACGCAGTGGTCAGTCGTTATCACTTTACCGAAAAATACTTTGGAAGCTTTGCTTTGAACAAGCCGCCGTTTTTCTACTTTTGCGTGCAGTGACTGCGAGCGAGTTACCCCTAAGCTTAAATCCCGGCAGTATGATCGATTCTCATTCTGTGGCGGGATGCTCTGACCGCAGTTGATTTTAAGCGACCAATGACTGAACTGCGGCAGACGACGCGTTTTGTAACCTCGAATTTACACTCGTTTCCTAGCGTAACCACAACCTCTTTATGTGCAACGTATCGAGAAAACGGCCCAGCGACATGCGGCAGAACTGTTAATCATCTTAGCTTTATTCACGGCGATTAAAGTTGACTTCGACGAGCAAACTCAAGACAAAAGCTTCAGTTTCCGCATTAAAAGCGAACTGTAACTTCACGCTTTGCTTACACGAGATGACGCAATACCAACCAATGAGCAGTCCCGGTTGGCCCTCCGTTACAAGTTATAGGCGGCACAGGCATATCCCAAAGGAGAAAAGAACGATAGGAAGAAAAACATGAGCAAATAAAAAAGTCAATACGACGATGAAAATGCCGCGACAAAAGATTATAAGTAAAACATTACTTTTAACTGAAAATAATAAGTCATTTTGATGAAGATTTAAAAATAAAGTTTATCATTCGACGAGATTCGAACGCACGACCTCCTGCATGTCAGACTGAGTTTGCCACACTACACCTTACTGTATTACGGTCATTTGCTGTCTTCGAAGAGTTCGGCTTCATGCAATGTCGCATAAAGCTTACCTAGTGTAGGTCGAACTCTGTGATGCTAACTGAATATATGACACAGAATCGCGGCTTGTGAGAAAAGATCCAGTGGCCAGTGGTGTGTACAAAACACGCGTATTTCGGTAACATCGTTTTGTTTGTGTATTCTGTGATGTTATCATGCCTCATTAAATGCGAATTAAAATAGCCGGACAAAGGGTTCGGGATCCGAGCAAGAAAGAAAGCCAGACACGCAGTTGGAAACGAAATGATCACTTGTGGTTATTTGGCAACGGCGAATAGTTCGGGCGTGACGTTGAGCGCTCTGACTGGAGGAAGATAGACCCGACGCGTGAAGAGTCAACTATCAAATAATTTTAATCAGACTTCAGTTCACAACGACATTTGACAACTTTACGTTTTACATTACTTCAATGAACAATATGGCACAGGTGGAAAGCGCATTCCAGTATTCTGACAGTCACGTAAAGAGCGCTAACAAATTTATCAGTAGCCTATTACAAATATTGGAAATTAAAAAAAAAAAAAAAATAAGGAACGACAAACTAAGGAAATCTGTCAATTTTACGAGACGATTAAACGTCCAGATCACTCGACATGAAGCAGTTTATCATGAAAAAGAGGTTTGTTGTGCATTCCGATTTACCATTGTTATCTAATACGGAATTACGATATGAATAGCCTTAAAAGAATGGTGACAGTAAACATAAACGAAACCATAAAACAATTTACGTAACAGATGTGATACGTAGTACTTAAGATTACTCATCCCCCGCCATATCGGCAGGAATATTTGACAACGTAGTAAGAGCTTGAGTTTGCCAGGGCATCAGGATTATTAACCAACTGTGTGATCAACGTGCGAACACATTTTTACATCTCACTGAACGAGGGTACACATGGCGCTTTTTATACACAACAGTATGTTCCGTTATGTTTTTAAGTCATGCGAAGGTTTTATTCATGCAAGCAAGCAGCACTTTCAGTAACAAAAACCACCACATAGGCCTAGCTGAATATATCAGAGATAAAATTTAACACACAATCAGTAAGATCCAGGATACAGAGGGCGTTTTGGTAACGCACTTTGGTCGTTTTCTGTTCTGCATTCTTGAAGTTGATAATCTCTTATATTTGATTACATGCTACTGTTCACCTCTGATTTATTCAACTTAGACTATGTGTTGTTTTTGGTGGCAAAGTGCTTTTTTTTAATTAGTAGTACCTTTGTAGAACAGAACCTTTATAGAACTGGGTGAAGTTAAATACCGGACACCCCCAAGAATATCTGTTGTGTTAACAGACTGACTTTTAGTGCAGCCCGAGGTCTAGGTTAGGGTATATTGGAGAAGTGAAAATCTGTTTAATATGTGGTTCAGCCAACGAATATGAAAGCAAAAAATCTGGTTGTGGGAACAAACTGACTGGTAGTTAAGTCTAATGTTTACATCAACTCCATGATGAAAGATGCAAGGGGTGGGGTCAAATTAGTTACATCAATTCTGTGGTAATTCTCAAAGACCTTGCAGCATCTCTCTCAGAACAGTACAACTGGCGGTGGAGTGGGGGGACCTACAAATCATTAGGAACCCGTGCAATCAGGCTGCTAAGTTGGAAAAAAAAAAAAAAAACTGCTGCTATTATAACTAAAAATTTTATTACTCGAAACCTTATGTTCTATACTGTAACACACAACGATTCATAGAAGCTATTACCATACAAGGCCCTGCTGTGTCAATGTTAATATGATACAAAACTTAAATGCAAAAGATCTAGCTGCAGCAGATACTTGATGAAACAATTACCAACCAGAGCCTACACTGAATAGTACAGAAGCAGTAGCACATATTGCATCCTCAAAACGGGGAATCTGGGCTAAGCGTCACTAATGCTATGATGTTAATAATTTGATTGCCTAAATTTTATGGGCTATAAAGCACATAATCCTCTTCAGAATCCAATACAGTATAAACAACTTTCAGTCTAAAACACCAGTTCAAAAAGAAATTCAGTCTGCAAGTTTTCTCCATAACCACTCAATTAGATGCCCCCAGTCTTAATATTTTTATACATTTTTTTAAAGCCTTTTCCTCCCATCAACTCTAAAAATTATTAGTATCATATGATTTAGAGGGAAGTTGTCCAACAATTCCCTCAATTTACATATATTAAGAAATCAGTGCATAACACAATGGTGCAGTTTGCATAAGTAAATCTCTTACACTAGACTTTCAGCTTGACTATAATCAGCCCACTCCAACTGAGAGGAGCCAAGATTACAAAAATTCGTCTCAGTCGAAGCACAGCTCCAGTAACATTTTGTCAGTCAGAAAGCTTACAGATTTTTCCCTTAAGTTGCACCTTCAACAATATTTTACTCAACTACCAGTATTATATAAAGCCTATATGATGTGATAGATAAAATGAGAAGAAATTTAATTTCAGATCACAACAGAAATGTTTTCCTCTGAACTAGTCTCTATGGAATGCGAAATACTGAAATTTCAAAATAATAAGAATAATAATAATAAACAACAAGCCTATACAATGGAGTGGTAGACACTTTTAATATCAGTGTTTTACATAGCCTTCTCAGCAGCTGTAGGAGATACCCCATCCATGAGAATGCATTCCTAAAACATGCTAACTTTGAACAGTGTTATAGTTATTTATAGCAGATAAATAAATAACAACACAAAATTTTCTTATTTTTCCGGCATTTCAAAAGTGATTTATGGTGTCCACTGTCTGTCTAAGCAATACATGGCAAGCTGTATCATCACTTTAAATTAATCGAAATATGTGGGTTTTCATTACTGTGTTATTGACAATGAACAATAATTTCCTGTTGTTGCACACACACACTGTTATTTTTATTTTTGTTGTAGTCACCTCAAAGTTTTTTTTTAATTTTATTTTACTCAATTTTGCAGGCAAATGCGAACATTGAAATAAGCCTTCATATATGTAGCAATCATCTGGAACTGCTACTGATAATGATATT